>NC_037678.1:17760714-18060714 GCF_003255815.1 Theropithecus gelada
GTGGGTGCTGGCTGGGGGTGGGTGGGTGCTGGTTGGGGGGGGGTGGGTGCTGGGTGGGGGTAGGTATGTGGAAGCAGGCAGGTGGAGGGTGGATGAGGACATTTCTCCTCACCACCAGCTCTGTCAAGACAAGGGTCTCAGAACTGCCAGATCTCAAGGTTGAAAGAAATTACCTTCCAAAAGGTCAAGTAGTCTAGTCACAGGCTGATTTGAAAACACTGTTCTGTTAGCTGTGCCGTAATTGAGAATTTCATCCCAGTCCAATGGTAGCAGGACCACGATTTTAATGATCAACTAATAGTCGTTGAGCCCCTTGTACATGTCCTGGGCTTTCTCATATTTGGTCTCATTTAGTCTTCTCAAGAGCCCCATGGTGTGACCATCCATTTACCAAGAGGGAATTGACAGTTCTGGAAGATGAAATAATTTCCCCAAGCCTACACGGCGAATAATTTCATGTCATGAATATTTGTTGAACACCTCATGTGTGCTGGCCAGGCCTGGGAGTACAGCAGTGAGAAATGCAAGCTGGGATTCCCTGTCTAATTCCGGGGCTCCTTCCACCTCCTCTTGCTTCTGCCTCTTCCATCTGGCTGCCACAATTAAATACAAGGCTTGAAGAACTTAGAGAGATATTGAGAGGTTGGGATATAACCTTTTGAGTAAAGCTTAAGGGTGTGGTTAATGGTCCTCCATGGGGACAGGACCCTCCCTTGGAATGCAGTTTGGAAACCTGTGGGAAGACTCTTGGTTATCATCACAAGCAATAGGCACTACAGGCAGGTAGTCAGGGGGCCTGGGAATGCACGCAGGATAGTCTGCACAGCCGAGAGCTGTCCTCCTACCCACAGGACTGTTGGATTTGGTCCTACCAGACACCATATAGGTGAAAACTCATTGATAATTATCTGAGCCTAGAACCTAATTCAATATTCAATTCAAACACAAAGTATTTGGGCAGTGTATTAGTCAGGGTTCCCAAGAAGGACAGAACTAATAAGATATATATACATATATATGTGTATATGTGTGTGTGTGTGTATGTGTGTGTGTGTATATATATATATATATGAGTTTATTGAGTATTAACTTACGCAATCACAAGGTCCCACAATAGGCCGTTTGCAAGCTTGAGGAGCAAGGAGAGCCAGTCTGAGTCTCAAAACTGAAGAACTTGGAGTCCAATATTTGAAGGCAGGAAGCATCCAGCAGGGGAGAAAGATGTAGGCTGGGAGGCTAGGCCAGTCTCTCCTTTTCACGTTTGTCTGCCTGCTTTATATTTGCTGGCAGATGATTAGATGGTGCCCACCAGATTAAGGGTGGGTCTGTCTTTCCCAGCCCAGTGACTCAAATGTTATTCTCCTTTGGCAGCACCCTCACAGACACACCCAGGATCAATATTTTGTATCCTTCAATCACGTTGACACTCAGTATTAACCATCAAAAGTCCACCCCTTGTTAACTTGAACCTATACACATCTCCTCAGATCATACATAATCTTCAAATAAAGACAGTAATAAGGTCATCATTATGCCTAACATAATACAACTATCCTTTGTACAACTGGAAACAAACCGATCCCCAAACCAAATACTATTACACAAAGTTAGCAATATTTAAATGCTGATATGAAGTCAGTAAATCTTATGTCGCATGACAAAGGAAAAGGAAATAAAATAAAATGAAGATATTTTCTCAGTACAGGTGTGTAAGTGCACAAACATGTTTTTTAACCAAAGAAGGAGGAAACACTCATGACAGTTACAGTCCTTGTTTCTGCAGCTGGTCACGTGGTCGTAGCTGGTATTGATGACTACCTTCTTCTACTACCCATTTTGTATTCCCTTTGCCTTCAGCAAGCACTTCAGCAGGTTGTGTTTTTTTTCCTGGTGGAGTGACCCAAACCTTCGTTCCTGAGGGGTCTGGACCACCTGTAGTCCTGCCTGGATTGAGCTGTGGTAGTTTCCCATTGACCTTAATCACAGGGCATGGTAGTACTAAGAGATGCCCTAATGGATCTCCTGTATTCCATCCATACTCTTCCTTACCTCCTTTATGGAGTAGTAGACTGATTTCATCTTCATAGTCCAGGTCAATCACCCCAGCCACCACTGTAACTCCCTTCTTAGCTTGTTGACTTAAAGGTAGGAGGAGCCCAGGCCGGACACGGTGGGCTCACACCTGTAATCCCAGCACTTTGGGAGGCAGAGGCTGGCAGATCACCTGAGGTCAGGAGCTCAAGACCAGCCTGACCGACACGGAAAAACTCCATCTCTACTAAAAATACAAAATTAACCAGGCGTGGTGGGCACATGGCCATAATCTCAGCTACTCAAGATGCTGAGGCAGGAGAATCGCTTGAACCCGGGAGGCAGAAGTTGTGGTGAGCAGAGATTGTGCCATTGAACTCCAGCCTAGGCAAGGAGAGCAAAACTCCGCCTCAAAAAAAAAAAAAAAAAAGGTAGGAGGAGCCCAAAGTGTCCAGGTGGCAATCTTAACTTCCAGTGTAATAGAACCTCTGTTGTGTCTCCTGGTGGCAGCATTCCTCCCTCTGGAACTAAGACCTGTGTGCCAGCAGAACGTAATGCTGCGAGAACAGGAAGCAAAAGCAAAAATCATGCTAGTGGATCACTAGGGGTGATGGTGAGTGGCAGGACACACTTTCAAATTTGCTTTTCCTCCAACCCCCCACCCCCCGTGCAACACACACACACAAAACTGCAACCACTGTGTCAACTAAGGGACAATTATACTTTATTTTATTCAAAACATTTCCAAGAGTTGTTAACCATTTCAAAAAGTCAAGTCACTGATGGCAATGGCAATCCCACTTCTGGCATTTGAGTTGCTAATGAAACATTTCAGTCAGTGTGTTAGACTTTTCTTGCATTGCTATAAAGAAATACCCAAAACTGGGTAATTTATCAAGGAAAGAAATTAACTGGCTCATGGTTCTGCAGGCTGTACAGGACTGGCACCGACATCTGCTCGGTTTCTGGTGAGGGCTTCAGGGAGCTTCTACTCATGGTGGAAGGCAAAGTCACATGGTGAGAGAGGGGGCCAGGGGTCAGGGGAGGTGCCAGACACTTTTAAACAACCAGATCTCATGAGAGAGAATTCACTTACTATACTGAGGACAGCACCAAACCATGAGGGATCCACTCCCATGACCAAATCCCCTTCAACCAGGCCTCACCTCCAACACCAGGATTACATCTCAACATGAGATTTGAAGGGGATATCCCAAGTATATCAGTCCACATGTATAGTTGTAAAATGCATGGCAATTCTATGCATAGGTGCAAGCATCAGACTGTCCATTTTCATTATAAATTATTTCTATTTGATTTTTCCTTTATGTTACAGTTAGAGAACTCTAGCTAACTTTTTTTTTTTTAATTGAACTTTAAGTTCTGGGATACATGTGCAGAATGTGCAGGTTTGTTACATAGGTATACACGTGCCATGGTGGTTTGCTGCACCCATCAACCTGTCATCTACATTAGGTATTTCTCCTACTGCTATCACTCGCCTAGCGCCCCCACACCCCCCACAGGCCCTGGTGTGTGATGTTCCCCTCCCTGTGTCCACGTGTTCTCATTGTTCAACTCCCACTTATGAGTGAAAACATATGGTGTTTCGTTTTCTGTTCCTGTATTAGTTTGCTGAGAATGATGGTTTCCAGCTTCATCTGTGTCCCTGCAAAGGACATGAACTCATCCTTTTTATGGCTGTATAGTATTCCATGGTATATATGGGCCACATCTTAACTTTAAAAAAAAATGTGTACGTAGGTTCACTATGAATTTTATTTCAACATAGTACAAGGGGCATTAAGTGGTATTTGTCATAGAACGGCATTGGGGTGTAAGAAGGTGGGGCTGGGGCCACCGTGGTAGATGAAGGTTGCCCACAACAGAATGACGAAGTGTTCTTCCTCCTCCATCCTGGGAGGACAGAAGAGTGGAAGCTCTGCTTATGGCATTTGCAGTAGGCTTGGGGCATGATTTCCTGGGCAAGAAAGTTGTTTGTCTTTAGAGCAGATAAACTAATGGAAAGAACACTGAGTTCGGAGTCAAAAGATCTGAGTTTGAATCATGGTTCTGCCACCTCCAGATGTTGCAGATGTTGAAACCAGGCAAAACCTCTCTGGTCTTTGTTTCTCCATCATCATGGGAGCCCCTTGGACCAGAATTAGGTGATCTTGCCGTGTAACTCTTGAATGCTTCGAGGATTAGCTTTCAAGGGCTCTCAAGATTCCTTTCCCCTCTGGAACAGTCAGTGCAGTGGGTCTGAAGGCAGGGGGTGAAAGTGACAAGAGCATTCACTGGTTTGAACCTGGAGATGCCATCTTGAACCAGTCATTTAATTTCCCTGAGCCTTCGTTTTAGCCTAGATAAAATGGGAATCGGCCGGGCGCGGTGGTTCAAGCCTGTAATCCCAGCACTTTGGGAGGCCGAGACGGGCGGATCACAAGGTCAGGAGATCGAGACCATCCTGGCTAACCCGGTGAAACCCCGTCTCTACTAAAAAATACAAAAAACTAGCCGGGCGAAGTGGCGGGCACCTGTAGTCCCAGCTACTCGGGAGGCTGAGGCAGGAGAATGGCGTGAACCCAGGAGGCGGAGCTTGCAGTGAGCTGAGATCCGGCCACTGCACTCCAGCCTGGGTGACAGAGCAAGACCCCGTCTCAAAAAAAAAAAAAAAAAAAAAAATGGGAATCATAATAGTCCTGCCTCGTTGGGGTGATGAGATTTAACAAGATGACCTTTGTGAAAAGTGCTGGAACTCCATAGATCTCAGTAAATGTTCGATGTTAGTTTCCTTCCTCCAACCTTCCCCAGACCAGTTCCCAGCCTCTGCCCCTCTGCTCTGCTCTCTAGTCCCTCAGTCCCAGTGCCAGACTTGGGAGGGAAGGACATGGAATTTTGCTGAGTCTCACATTGCCCTTGCAGGGGGAGCAGAGGTTAGAAGTCAGTCCCTATCCAGGGAGTTTCCACCTCCTTCTCTGGACCAGCTGTGGGGCCCATGGGGAGAAAAGTGACTAAGATAGGGAGAATTTCTGGAGGCCTCTCTGGCCCTGACCAAGGCTCCACAAACCAGGAAAAGCACAGAAAAGTGATTTCTCAATCTGCAGCCTTTGGACCAGGGTTTGGCCAACGTTACATGGAGACGCTTACCTTCCATTTCAGCAAGTGCCAAAGGAGCAAAGGCATCAAGGTGTAGGACTGTATTGTATGCTCAGGGAACGTCTGAGGACTTGCTGGAACTTACAGTGCAGATCAGAGTGAGGGGAAGGGGGAGCCAGGTGGAGGAGCTAAGACAAGGCGAGATTCTGCAGAACCTTGTTTGCCTTGCTCAGGACCAACTCTTCACACATCAGGTCTGCGGCCACAGGAGAGAATGGTCTGGTTGACTTGAGCAGTGTTCAGTAGTCCAGGATTGGGAGGATGACTGAAGTGCAGGGAAGGGGAGGAGATCCAAGCATCTGCCACAGGAGAGTCCCTCTCCCACAGTGCCCCCATAGGGCACCCTTAGCAGCAAAGCCTGCAGATGGGAGGTCTTCCTTATGCAAGCCAACTCCAGGAGCCTCGTTCCCACTGAGATGTGAGGGACTCAGCCGGCTCCTCCCAAGGCCATTTTACTTCAACAGGAATCAAAACTTCCTTCCAGGGGGGTGCTTTGCCAACTATGCCCAACTGAGTCCCAGGGCTGTGTCTCAGGATTAGGGGAGGGTGAGCTGACAAGCCCTGTGCTCCCCAGGCAGCACCCCTGCTGGGCACTGGTGACTCAGACCTCGGGGGATATAGTCCTGCCCACGTTCTAGCAAAGATGATGGTTAAAGGTGTCGTGAGTGACCCTATGGACGGCCGTGAACCTGAGGTGTCTGGGAGAGTGTATTAGTCTGTTCTGATGCTGCTAATAAAGACATACCCAAGACTGGGTAATTTATAAAGGAAAGAGGTTTAATTGACTCACAGTTCCCCATGGCTGGGGGAGCCCTCACAATCAGAGCAGAAGGCAAAGGAAGAGCAAAGTCACATCTTACGTGGCAACAGGCAAGAGAGTGTGTGCAGGGGAACTCCCCTTTATAAAACCATCAGATCTCATGAGACTTATTCACTATCACAAGAACAGCACGGGAAAGACGAGTCCCTGGGACTTCGGGAAGCCGAGGCGAGCGGATCACCTGAGGTCAGGAGTTTGAGGCCAGCCTGGCAAACGTGGTAAAAACCCCATCTCTACTAAAAATACAAAAAGTAGCCAGGCATGGTGGTGCACACCTGTAATCCCAGCTACTTGGGAGGCTGAGACAGGAGAATTGCTTGAACCCGGGAGGCGGAGGTTGTGCTGAGCTGAGATGACGTCACTGCACTCCAGCCTGGGCAACAGAGCAAGACAAAGAAAGAGAGAGAGAGAAAAAGGAAGGAAGGAAGGAAGGAAAGAAGGAGGGAGGGAGGGAGGGAAGGAGGGAGGGAGGGAGGGAAAGAAGGAAGGAGGGGAGGAAGGGAGGAAGGAAGGGGAGAGAGAGAGAGAGAGAAAGAAAAGAAAGAGAAAGAAAGAAAGAGAGGAAGGAAGGGAGAAAGAGAGAGAATCAGTTGGAGAAGAGATGAGGAACACATTCCAAGCCAATGGAGCAGTCGTCAAAAGACCCAGAGGTATGGACCACCACCATGGTCCTGGGGCCTCGAGTGGTTATGAGAAAGGATGGGGATTAAAAGAAGAGCTCCGGAGTCAGACACGCCTGTGTGCAGATCACCGCTGTGCTGCCTACACACTCTCAGAGCCTCAGTTTCTCATATGTAAAATGGGGATGAGAATTCCACACAAGCACGTGAGCTCCGTGAGAGCAGGCCTCTGGCTCTCTCATTGGCTTCTGTTAGGACAAGTCCTGGAGGGCCTGGCCTGGGGTGACCCCTTGGTCTGTGTTGGCCGAAGGAGGGATCGGATGAAAGGCATAATGGGTGTTAAGTGTCTGGGATAAATCAACACCCAAGAATAAAGATAACTTTGGAGTGTGGGCTTCTTAAAGATTCTATAGACGAGAATGAAAGGGTGGTGGAAACCTTGGAAGCCAGAAACAGGGACCTTTCCTGTGAAATGTGGGGAGCCAGTGAAGGTCTCTGGTGGGCTAAGAGGCCCAGCGGTGGCTGTGCGTAGGCCTCTGCTGGGGAGTCTGTTGGGCCTGGGCCCTTTCTGAGGTGGAGCCGGCCCTTCCCCAGGAAGCTCCCTATGTGTCATCGTCATGGAGCAGTCAGGGTCTTCCGGAGGCAGCTGCAGCCCCTCTAGAGACAGCCTGAGTCAGGAGTTGAGAATTTCTGGAGGTGGCCAAGTGTGGGCCCCTGGGGTTGTTCCCTGGGACTAGGAAGGAGCTCCCACTGGCCTGACTTGGAGTCATGGGATCTGTATCCACAGGCCTGTGGGACCCGTGACCTTTGACCCTTCATACAGCCTGACCCTTTGACCCCAGCAGAGTCTACTGTGTGGTTTTCTGGGAGGAAAGGAGAGCTCAGGCAGAGATGGAGAGGGGCAGTGCTGCTGATGGAACTCCCATCACATACATCCTCCTCAGGGGCCCCTGAGGCTCTTCTTGGCCTCTCCTGAGGCTCTCCAGCTGGTTCACTGCCAGAAGGAAGTCCATGTTGTTTGGGACCAACCCCTGACCCTTCTGGTGGTTTCAGCGGTTCTGAGGGAGGCTGGAGCTGCTCCCCAGAGTGCTCGATTTTCCCCTTGCTGCATCCTGGGGCTTCCGCTCACCCCTGCTCCATTTCTCTGCTTCCCACACACTTCCACCAGAGAAGCCAGCCCCCCATGCATGCTCCCCATGGTAAAACATGGAGTTCACCACTCTGCACTTCAGCCTTGCCCCGCCATCTCTGCTTCAGGAACTCTCCTGGGGACAGAAGAAATTGACACAGGAGCCAGATCCCCCAGAAGGAGGACAGATGACTGGCCAAGAGCAGGGGCTACTTGCTTGTCTGCACAATAAAAGAAATAGGATGCCCTTCTGGGGTGGTGGGAGGGTGAAACAAGATGAGGCCTGGACAGGGACAGCAGAGGCCTGGCACCTGGCAAGTGCTCAGAACAAATGCAGTGAGCCTAGAAGCAGCAGCAGTTATCATATTATAGTTTTTGTGATTTAATGAGTCATTTTAATTTAATCGCAACTCAGACCCGCAACCTTGTGCTGAGGAGGCTGAAGGGAGGCTGGGGCCAGAGACAGGCCAGCACCATCAGAGGTGGCTCCGTGGAGGATGAGAGCTCGTAAATGAGCAAGATTTTGGTAGTGAGGAGGGCAAAATGTTTGGTGAGAAGGATGGAGACAAATGTTCTCTCAACTGAGTCAGTGACCAGGAAACACAGCCCTCAGTGGTTGGAGGATATGGACCTATATTTAGAGGGCACAGGCTTAGCACTTTGCACAGAGTTGGTGCTTAATAAAGAATGGCTGCTGTTCCCAGCTTTACCCTCAGTAAGGATTCACAGTGAGGGCTCATCAAGTTCAATGCCTAGAGGACTTGTAGTCGTACACTTACTCAACAAGTATTTATTGAGCATCTACTATACTTCAGGCACTGTTCTAGGAGTTGGGGATGCACCAGTCAATAAATCTTGCCTTCAAGAGGTCACTGTCTAATGAGGGAGCAGCAGATAATAAACGAACAACCTAGAGAATATGTAGTATGCAGTGTTTTTCCTCAGGGAAGGATCATTTATGCTTTAAAACATCAGAACATGCATAAAGCACTTAGAGAGTGCCCAGCTGGCACATAGTAAGTGCTCAGTAAATGCTTCCTGTTGTTTTAGCTCTGGCCTCACCAGTCTGGGGGTAAACAGTCGCTATGACCATCATAGAACAAGATGTCTTTGACTCTGCTTCTGCTGTTTAAGCATTTTAGCCCCTGCAAGCCTTTCCTCGACAGCTCTGAGAGGGGCTGTCACAAAGTCTCCCAGTATTTGTCCTCTTGGCAAACAAGTGGCATTATTCCTCCTGTTCTGATTCTGCGACTCTGACTGAAGGCAGTGATATCCCACTGCTGTCAACACCCTCTGCCAAGGTCACCACCAGAAACTGCCCACAGGCCAGTTCTGCTGGGCGCCCACGGAGGCCTGCGTGTGACTGACTGTGGTTGAGTCAGAGACACACCTTGCCCAAGAGAGCTGTCCCCCAATCCCTCCCATGACCCCCAGCACCTGGACTCCCCAGATCCCAGGGGAACATTGGAGAAGCATGCCTTGTTTCCCTACTGCACCCCTCATCTTTAAAAACCACTTTCGCCTTACCCCTGGAATTCCGAGTTAACTTCTCAGGGCCAGAGCAGAGGCCACTTCTGAGGGGCCCTGCCGCTATTTACCACTGCACTGCACTTGTGCCTGCCAAGGTCAGTGACCTCTACAGGTCACTGCTCCATCTTACCTCATTTGACCTACAGCTGGTCCATTGCTCCTCCTTGAAACACCCCCTCCGCTTGGCTCCAGGATGACACACTCACCAGGGTCCCTTCTGGCCTCACTGGGTTCCCCTTCAGCTTCAACACCAGCTGGGGGCTGGTGGCTCGGCTCAGGGCTCCTGGTCCTCTTGTCCTCCCTGCCTGCACACACGCCTTCATTCCTTTGTTGCTCTAACCTAGCGTCATGGTTTGAAAAGCCACAACCCCAGATTCACATATCAGAGACTGCTATGAGGTGTCTCCTCTGGATGTCTGATAGGCCTTCACCTTCACCATTCCAGAACTGAACTCCTGATCTTCTCACCGTCCGAAAACCTATGCCTTCCTCAGCCTTTCCCATCCAAGTTAGCTTAGGCAACTGTGCCTTAGACCCCAAACCTCAGAGTCTTCCTTGTGTGCCCCTTCTCTCACCATCCGCCCTCACACCCAATCAAATCCATTAACAAACCCTGTCATCCCAACATCCAGATCCCTCCAGAATCCAACCATCTCTCACCCTTCGATGCAGCCACCTTCTAGCTGGCTTTCTGGTTTCTGCCCTTGCCCGGTTTCAGTATGTTCTCAGCAGAGCAGGATGACTCTGCAAAGTGTAGGTCACCCTTCTAGCACTCCACCCCATCCAGTGGCCCCATCCCACAAAGAGTCTGTCATTGCCATGTCCGACAAGATGCTACAGGATCTACACCTGCTGCCACCTGTACACCACCCTGTTATTTCTCAGACCTCATCCCCATGATGCAGAAGGGGTTTAGGCGATAGGAGCTCTAATAGATATGAAACCCTGGCTGTCGTCTGAAGACAACAGGTGTGCTCCAAGTTCAGGGCCATCGCCCTTGCCCTTGCCCTGGAACAGTCTTCTCCCAGATACCCATATGATTCTGTCCCACACCTAATTCAGATTTTTACTCAGATCTCGCTTTCTCATAGAGGGCTTCCCTGACTGCACTGTTGAAACCTGAACCCATTCTAACCCATGGCGTTCTGTGTCCCCTTCTCTTGATTTATTTTTCTCTGTAGCTCATCTCCCAGCTAACATACTATATAGTGACGTATTTGTATGTCTGTTGCCTGTCTCCAACCACATAGATCTTATTCACCACCATGTCCCTAGCACCTAGAATAGGGTCTGGCACTTAGTAGGTACTTACAGAATGAATTTGTAAAAGATACCACTCTTGATATTGACCCTACCTCTACCCTCCTTCAATCCTGGCTCATGGCCTTGAACTCTACTAGTAGGCCCTGACTCCTACTGCACTTAGGGAAGGCATTAGACTCTCATTCAAACAGACCCCTATCTAGCCCTGACTCATTACCATCCAGAGGAGTTTGGCATCCTAAGTTTGACCTGGAACTGCTCACCTCACTCTTTCCTCCAACCACAATTCAGTCTCTACCAAATGAATGTTTATCATTGCCAGAGAGGGCTGGGTTGAAGTTTAGACCAACAGTACTGCAAAGCAGGGATCTTCAGAGAAGGCTAATGCCATAGACTGAATGTTTGTGTCCCCCCACTAAAAAATATATATGTTGAATTTGTTGTTGTTGAGACGAAGTCTTATTCTGTCACCCAGGCTGGAGTACAGTGGTGCGATCTCAGCTCACTGCAAACCCTGCCTCCCGGGTTCAAGCAATTCTCCTGCCTCAGCCTCCCGAGTAGTTTGGATTACAGGCGCCTGCCATTGTGCCTGGCTAATTTTTGTAGTTTTTGGTAGAGATGGGGTTTCACCATCTTGGCCAGGCTGGTCTTGAACTTCTGACCTCATGATTCACCCGTCTAGGCCTTCCAAAGTGCTGGGATTACAGGTGTGAGCCACTGTGCACGGCTATGTGTTGGAACTTAACCCATGAGGTAATAGATTTTGCGTGTGGGGGCAGGGGAGGAGGGCTTTGGGAGGTGATTAGGTCATGAAGGCAGAGCCCTCATTAATGGGATTAATGCCTTTGTGAAAGAGACCCCAGAAAGATCGCCTGCTGTTTTTGGCATTCGAGGACACAGTGAGCAGACAGTCGTCTATGAACCAAAAAGTGGACCCTCCCTGGACACCAAATTTGCCAACACCTTAATATTGGACTTCCCAGCCTCTAAAACTGTGAGAAGCTGTGCTTATGAGCGACTCAGTCTTTGGTAACGTGTTACAGCTACCCAAGTGGACTAACACAGCCGAGCAGGGTCAGCTATTAATAGAGAGGGAATTGGGAGCAGGGGGCAAAATGTCCCAGAGTTTCAATAAGCCCCAGAGGGAAGCCCAGGAAACAGAACCCAAGAGTATCATCAGAATGAAGTTTTAGTCACTCACTAAGCCAGAACCGTGCCATGGGATGGCTCAGGAAGGCCGAGGGAGACAGAAGCCACAGGTGCTACTGGGGATACCTGGGGCAGAGACCAGGGGCTGCTAATGTTCCATCGTAGTTGGCCCCATGCCTTCTAGGGGCTACCTTCGTTCTGGTCGAGGATAAGGCCTGAGTCCCTCTCCCCACAACTGCGCTGTCCCCAGATTGGCAAGGGCACTTAGCAAACAGCTCAGTCCAACCACCTTCCAAGTTATATCATTATTTATCTACATGGCAGTTAGTCTGCTTTCCAAAAATAGCAAGCCATAGGAACTCATCCTGGTACCCCAGAAATAAGCCAAAAGCCCATAATGCAAATAATGTTTCTAAATGTTGGCTGGATGCATGAAATAATGAATGAATTCTCCCATGTTCCACTCCAAGGAAAGGAAGAGGGGAAAATCAGCTTTTTACTGTTGACGTAAGATACTCTTCACTGAACTCCGATCACACCCCCACACCCCACACCCTTTCTTGGTTTTGCCATTTTCTCTAAGGTAGTTATTGTCAGCCTTGTTTTATTGATGAGAAACCTGAACTCAGAGAGGTTGCTGTCTGTACAAAGTTATACAACTTATAGCTGGCAGAACCAGCATTTGAAACCAGATCTGTCTAACCCTAAATCCCATGCTCTTTCTCCTGGGCCACCCTCTCTTAAATGAAGAATTATAAGTATCTATTATCTGCTGGCTACTGCATTAAGATACCTCAGGTAGGTTGTTCTAGTTCATTCTCATATTATGAGACTCATGTTATGCCCTTGTTACAAGTGAGAAAACTGAGGTTTTGTGAGATTATCTGCCTTTCCCAAGGTCATCCAGCTTCTAAGGTTTGGAACTGGGTTGGAACCTGGCTTTGTTTGACCCCAACACCAAGCTCTTTTCACTGCTCCACAATGCCAGGACACGAGGCAGTGTCCAGGCTGGTGGACTCTTGGTGATGAGCTCAGGCTGCCAAGAGCAAGGCTTCTGTTTGCTTCACCCTTGGTCTCATTAGTTTTATGCTGCTCAAGCTTTGCAAATAGTGGCCAGTATACCTGTACTGGCCAAGTCCAGGCAAGAATCAGGAATGAGTGGACAGGGCAGGCCCAGGACAGGTCAGTCTCCAAGTCTGGAGACACAGGGCCAACAACATGCCTCTCCACTGACACTGGTGCATGAGCTCATCGCTGGGTGCTGGAACCCACTCACTGCATGATTATTGCTTTGGTGCAGAGAATTAAATCTTAGCAGCATGGTGGGTGGTTGAGAGCTCGGACTCTGGAGTCTGGCTTCTTGGGTTCACATCTAGGCTACTCATTGGCTTTATGATTTTTAATTGGTTCCTTATTCCTTCTGAGCCTCACTTTCCTCATCTGTAAAATAGGGTTAGTAATAGAACCTGTCTCATAGGGTCATCGATGAGATTAAATATAATAATATTGATAAAGGACTTACAACAAAGCACTTTACCAGTTTCCCATCAATAGCAACCCCAATTGTAGTAATTTTAAAATATTGATGGGATAAGAAAGACTGAACCATTCATTAAGCCACCAGTGAATGGGAAAATAACACAGACCCATGGACATCACCTCCCAAGTTTTTTGGGTTTTTGTTTTGTTTTGTTTTTTTGGTCTTGGAAGAATACTGGACCTGAAATCTGAGGATTCGAGATTCAACTTCAAATCTGGCTGTGTGACTTCTGGCAAGTCACTTCGCCTCTCTCAATCTTGTCCGACTTGTCTGAAAAAGAAAAGTCGTGCTATTGGAACTGCTCTACTTATAGCCCTGGGATTCACATGAGGCTCAAACAAAATGGTGTTGTAGAAATATTATGTAATGTAGAAAATGCTGGAGAAATGCTAGCCATTGTGTTGAGACAGTTCCCCTTTCTTGTCCCCCACCCGGGCTCCCTCCAGCCAGGGAGTCTACCTCCCACCCTTTTTGGCTCTCGGCTGCCCTGGAATCTCAGTTGGCTCCCAGAAAGCATTTGGAGCACAGCACAAATTGTCCAAAGGTTGCTTCCAAAGCCTCCGGCGGCTAAGCCTGGCCCCAGCCCTTCCTCCTTGAAAATGTCTGGCTTAATGGGAAAGAATGTAGGCTGGCAATTCAGTCCCATTCAAGTCCACAAGCATCTACTGACCACCTTCTAATGCCAGGTCCTGGACCCTGGGCACCTGGGGCTGAACAAGGTAGTCTCTACCCTCAGGAGCTCATGGTCCAGGTAGGCAACAGTCGCCTCACAGACAACCATACCATATGTTAGGGTAGCACTGGACTAGGGCCCCAGAGGAAGGCACTGTACCTGTGCTGGAAGAATCAGAGAAGGAGAGGACATCTGAGAAGAGCCCAACCCTTACCCAGTGACATCCAGATATGAAAGCCTTCATCCCATGGTGAAGCCTTCACTGCACTAGCACCTCCTTATCCCTGTGGTCATGGGTTTGTCCACGCTTTAAGCTAAAGGTAGCTTTAAAATATTATTTAGTCCAGCTGTCTGGCATTTCAAAGAGGCCCAGAGAGCTGAAGTGACTTTCTCATGGTTACCCAGCTGGATCTGCTGGAAATATTCGGCGTCTTTTATGTGAAAATTAATGTTTTCTTCTTGGAGATCCATTTCCAATCAGACCAACTCCCTGGGAAAGGGCACCAGCTGGTCACAAAAGTCAGCCCAAAGGGGGATTCTTGGAGCTCCTTTTCTTCTGCCCCTTAGGCTGCAACCATGGACCTGATCTTTGCACAGCATGTCACAGTCTATGCAGGCTCCTGCAACCCACTCAGTCCTCATAGCAACTCAGTGAACTGACTGTCACTTAACTTGTTGTACAGATCGTCCCTGAGTTTGGACAACAATTCTTAAGAGGTGACTGTGAAACTGAAAAATTTATTTTAAAAGTCAAAGAGCCCTGAGTCAACATCCAACTTCAAATTGGAAAGTCAATTTCATTACTTAGGAGTAACTGTTTCCTCGCCCTCTACTCTTTTATAAAATTGTCTTCTAAGCAGCAGGAATGACTGGTCGGCACCATGCTGGCTGGAGCATTGTCTCTTTCCTGCCTTTTGATCCTGCCTCTGTCCTCCTCGTTCTCTTCCTGGCTTTCTGCCTCTATTCCTGTCTGTGTTTCTTTCTCCATATTACTTTTTTCTCCATTCTGTCCCTTGTTCTCTTCCCATCTCTGTGTTTTTCTCTGCTCTATCTGGGTGTATATGTCTGTTTCTCTCTCTGCCTCTGTCGCCTCTCTTCCCCTTCCCCTCCCAGGAAGCCTCTCAGGTACTTGGAGGTGCCAAATACCTTTGCTGTGACTAACCTAGGGCTGTGCAGTGGCTGCGTCTTGCAGACCTCTCCGAGTTTCCAGTCACCAGTTCCCAGAGCAGTGGGAGGGGGAGGCCACTGAGGGAATCTGACAAGGCCCCTGCCCAAAGCTGCACATTCCCTGGACAAGAAAGGAAAGAGGATTACCAGAGAAGAGACAAACAGGAGGCATTGGTCAGCGACAGTCCGCCATCCACCCCTTCCGCCCCCGAACATCTGGTTTGAAGAAGGGTGGAGTCCCACCCTCCAGATGTGCGGCCTGAGGCTGAAGCAGCTGGCAGGAAAGACAGGCGGTGACTTCACAACCCACTTAAGCCGGGGGAGCTGAGGGTGTGCATGGGAAACAGGAGCCAATATCAGTGAAAGCAAAAGTCCAGGCTCTCCATCTGCTCTGGATGGGCAGCTGGGTGCTGGGAGCGAGCACAGAGTTTAGAGAAAGAGAGACCCTCATCCCTGCTGGCTGGATTCAAATCCTGGCTCCTCCTACTTCCTAGCAGTGAACTGCGCCACCGATTCCCTTTCCCAGCCCATAATTCCTAACCCATCAGAAGAGTGCCACTTCTTCCCTCACAGAGCCATCCTAACATTTTGTTAAATGAAATCACTTCTCTGAAATGCCTAGCACAGAGTGAGCACGGGTGCCCCGTCAACATTGCTATCCTTCTTTCACCTTCCAGAAAGTCTTCCTGGACAAGCCCGACTCTCCAGCTCTCCCACTCTCCCCTCTCTGCTGCCTGCCGGTCTCTGGGTATTTTCTGCCTGGGTCTGCCCTCTTGTCAGACCGCCCTACTGCGTGGGCAGTCACCCACACCATCATTGTTCCTGCGCTTGCCCTTGGTGGTGGTGGTGGTGGTGGCGGTGGTGGTGTTAGTTCTCAGCGGGGTTTCTGCCTAACATCCTGTCTCTTTACTGACACAGTGAGCTGCTTCTCCAGGTTGACAGAGTCCTGCACTAAAAGAGAGACACTCACAGTAGCATATTGGGTGAAAGCATGGACTTCAGGTTCCACTAGACCCAAATTTGCGTTTGACCATCTCTTACTTATTAACCTGTGAAATGAGGATAAGGAGAGAAGGACTGGGTTCTGAAGATTAAATAGATAAATTTCTTAGCACACTCGGCCCTCAGGAATGGTGACATTTAGCTATTATTACACGGCCTGTTAGCTCCTTCAGTACTCAGCATACTGCTAGGTATAAAGCAGGCATTAATGAGTAGTGCTGCAATAACATGGAATGGCTCTCACAGATCGCTTCCTGTTGGTGGTTTGTTTATTACAATTTAGCTTGGACTGGGCTCCTGGGAGTGCCTAGCCTCTCGGACTCAGAATAATTTCTGAAATCATCTAGGTCTGCCATCCATTTCCACATTTTGAAGGGAAAAATGAGTTCCCAACGAGGGAAAGAGATTTGCTTAAACTTCTGGTAAACGCGTTCATAGGGTTGTTCGTTCTCTATCGAAATGCAGAGAAGGTAGCATAGCATCTGCTCTGAACTCCTGAGGGCACTGATGTACGAGCCACTCTCTACAGTAGGTTTGCACTGAGAAGGGGGAGTGAGAGCAAGGGGTGGCCTGAGCATGAAAGGGGTCATCTCGTGAATAATCCCTCCACCTGGCTGGTATGGCACCTCTTATTCTCTCTGAAAATTTACTCGCTCAAGATCACGCAGGTAGTAGTGATGAGTCAGGATTCAAACCTTGGTCTATTTGAGTCCTGAGCTGGGTTCTCCATGACACGTGCAGCCTCTGGAGGGAAACAGGTGCCACCAAGAAGAAAAAGGGGTCCCCAAAAGGAGGCTTGGACCCCAGGAAGACCAACTCATTGCCTTCTGCGGTTGCCTCAGGCCACCCAGTCTCCAGGAGGGAAGGAACAGGAGAGGGAGGAGACGTTGACCACCCAGGTGGACCTTCAAGTTCATCTGTGCAAATTAGAGTCCAAGGGGAGACGTAGCTTAAGACAATTGTCACCTGAGCCCCAAGGATACAGACCACCCACCCTATCTAGCTCAGGCGAGCAAGTGGCTGGTGAAATTGGTGGAACCTATGAGACTTACCTCTTCCCAAGCAGGTGGGCAGCAGGCAGCAGAGACAGCTGTCTCAGCCTTCAGCCTCTCCTCTCCCTCCCTCTTTCCCTAATGTTCCGTCCCTCTCCTCTGTCTCCAACCTTTCTTTCCTTCCCCTGTGTCCACTGCCCCTGGTTAGAAGGGATTCTAGGCCACTAGCTGTCTCAGGGCACCAGGATGGCCCAGAGTTGTCTGCAGAAGCCAGCCAAGGGTTGTTCCTTTATTTCCGTTCTGCTGATGAGACATCGAATGTTCAGAATTGGAGCTAGGATATTAGGCATCAGATGACTGTGGCATCCCACAAGGCTACCCCCTTCCCCACCAGGGCTTAGGCATCCACTGGCAACTTCCTAGATTTCTCAGAGTCCCGTGTGGATCATACATTTATACTCACTCAGGGGGTAACTGAAATAGCCAGTGTTAAAACATGCTGATTATCTCTTATTGATCACTTGACTGGTAATTGGAGAAGTCTTTGATTACCTCAAGGTTTTCATTGATTTGTTTTTATTCCCTGTTATTGAATGGGCAATTCACCATGTTACTTTGGGTAAGTTACTTAGTTTCTCTGATTTCTTCCCTATAAATGGAGGGATCATACGTGATAGGGTCTTAGTGAAGATTTAATGAGCTAATACTTATAAAAGGCTTAGAACAGTTCCAGAGACCTGATAGCTATTCGTGTGAGCTGTTTTTGTTGCTAGTGTTGCTATTAATGGCATGATAAGATGCAATATTTTAAAGCATAGTATGCACGATGGAGAAAGTTGTTAATAACGTGGACTTCTCATTGCTGATGAGAAAACAAGCCCAAGGAGGTGAAATGGGAAGGCTGTAGCATAAAATGGAAAGAATATGGGCTTTGGACTCAGGCAGAGCTAAATTCACATCCCACCTCGTGTGCTTCCTCGCTGGGTGACTTTGGGTGAATTGCTTTTCTACTCTGATCCTCTATTTCTTTGTCTATAGAGTGAGAAAGAACATGTCTGTGCCTGGCAGAGAATAGGTATTCAAATAGCAGTGTCCTTGGTGAAGATCCTCCCTTCATTTCCCATGCTCTCCCAACCTTTCTCTTCACTGCCAAGCCAGCTAGTATTGAAGCTCTGAGTTGATCCAGGTCTTCTGTCCTTCTATTCTCTGCTTTTCCAGAGATTTCCATGAGACCCTATGAGAATCCAAGCTGAGACCTAGGAGTCATTCTGGGCTGAGTGACTAAGGGCTTGGTGCTTTATTTATTTATTTATTTATTTATTTATTATTGTTATTATTTTTGAGATAGAGTCTCGCTCTGTCGCCCAGGCTGGAGTGCAGTGGTGCCATCTCAGCTCACTGCAAGCTCCGCCTTCTGGGTTCACGCCATTCTCCTGCCTCAGCCTCCCGAGTAGCTGGGACTAAAAGCACCCGCCACCACACCTGGCTAATTTTTTTGTATTTTTTTTTTTAGTAGAGACGGGGTTTCACCATGTTAGCCAGGATGGTCTGGATCTCCTGACCTCATGATCCACCCGCCTCGGCCTCCCAAAGTGCTGGGATTACAGGCATGAGCCACCGTGCCCGGCCAGGACTTGGTGCTTTAACTTCCTGTCTGGAAAAATGGAAAGTGTTAAACTAGAAAGGTAAATACCTGGGTCAAAGAACTAATTTCCTCTTTGCCTTATCTTAGTTATAAGGAAGAGTTTGGAACCCTTTGGCTTGGGACATTTGACTATAATCTGATTAATAGTAGATGTTCAGGAAGATACTAGTTAAAGAGACCCTATGAGAGATTGATCTATAAAGTGAACACTGTCTCCCACTAATTTAGCTATTAACAAAGGTTTCTACTAATTCTTAGAGCTTGTCCTGTGAGGAAAGGCACAGGTTGGTATGGTATCGTGTTTAAGAATTGGGCTCTAAAGCCAGAATGCTTGGGTCTGAATCCCAGCTTTGGCACCTTAGGCAAGTTGCTTACCTCTGTGTGCCTCAGTTCCCTCATCTGTAAAATAAAGATAATAATATTACTGTGTGTGACTGCATGTGGGATTAAATGAGTTGAGCAAGGTAAAATGCTAAGAACAGTTCTCATGTTTATAAGTACCAGCCTATTATTGTCAACTCTGCATCTCCCAGCGTTTTGAGGGAAAGACATTTGGAACCTGTTTTTCGTGCCCTGATCCTGTGTCTCCCTTTTGTCAGCCACCTAGAAATAAAATTAAGCCAGAGCCCAAATGGTAACATTTAGCTACAGTGGCCACCCTACTGTGCCCCAAACCTTCTTTTGTCCCCATTGCGTGCAGCCCCCACAGGACTGTGATTTTCAGTTCTCAGAGAAGCCCAAGGTTGGAATGGACCATCAAGATCACTTCATTTGATCCCTCTTTGGATACTGGGATCTGTTGGCTAACATCCATTCAAAATGGACCTCCCATCTCTCCTTGAGTGCCTCCAGTGGCGGAGAGCTCACCACCTCCTGGGCAGCCCCCCTCATCTCTGAATGGCTGTAATTCAAGAAAAGGTCTTCTTGAACTGAACTCAAGTCTGAGCCTGCAAAAGCATCCCAATCAGATCATTTCCCTGTTAGTTAACTTCCAGTGTTTCCTCACTGACCCCAGGGTTATGTCCAGACTCCTAAGATGTCCACAATTTCCAGCTGCATTTCTGACCCCCAAGCCTGGTATTCCAGCCACACTGTGCGTCTCACCTGTTTTTAAATGTTGTGCATCCTTTTACAACTCTGCTATTTTGCATATGCTGTTCCATCTCTCTTCCCTTCTCTGAATGGCAATCTCCTACACATTCTGTAAGATTCTGATCAAAACCCTTATTCTCCAAGAGCCTGACCAGTTCCCTCAAAGGGCTTCAGGGTTCCATTCCCCAAGCTTCTCCAGCACCTCTCATTTTTGTGCTGTAATCATCTGTTGATGTGCCCATCTCCCCCACGAGTGGCAGCTCCTTATTCATTTTCAACATTATACCTCTCGGGCCCAGTTTAGCACCTGCACAGAACAGTTGTCCAGAAAGTATTTACCTAGTGAATGAACAAGCACCAAATTGGTTGGTAGTTATACCTGTTGGTGCAAGTTCCATTTTGAGTCTAACCCTCTTCACACACCTGCCCTTCAAATATTAGAAGACAGTTCTCAAGTCCCCTGAATCTTCTCTTCACCAAGTTAACATCCCTAATGCTGCCAGCATTTTCTTATACGATGTGGTTTCAAGTCATTCTTTACCTCTGTCACTCTTCTCTGGACAATTCCAGGGATTTAGGATCTTTCTCAGTGTATGTCTTCCAAAGCTAAACCCTAGACTTCATAGTGGTCTGACATGTGTAGGGGGCAGCTGGACTATTCTCCACTTGTTCTGGGCTTGACATGGCTCATAGCATGAAAAGAGCACTGGCATTAGAGCCAGCTAGACATGGGTTCAAACTAATGTTGGCATCCATCAGCCATGTAATTAGGGGTAGTACTCAGAATATTTAACAACTGACATGGTTCAGGAACTAACTCATCAATTATAGCTTTGGAGCAGAGTCAAAAAGCCCCTGCCGTGCCCGATGTTATCCTTTTTGTTTTTGGATCATGGGGTAGAGGTGGAGGTGGGGGATCAGGGTAGCAGCTAATTAGCAACTGACACACAATATCTGAATATTTTAACAGCTGGTACAACCACACCTGTGTGAACCAGGTGGATATCAGTAATGGATACGACCAGATTCAAGTAACTTCAGTGCTCTGAGCCTCAGTTTCCTCATCTGTGAAATGGAGTTGAATGTAGTAGCCACTGTTGGGGACTTTGAAGGGACACTGTATTAGTTCATTTTCACACTGCTGATAAAGACATACCCGAGACTGGGTAATTTATAAAGAAAAAGAGGTTTAATGGACTCACAGTTCCACATGGCTGGGGAGGCCTCACAGTCATGACGGAAGGCAAAGGCACATCTTACATGGCGGCAGGCAAGAGAGAAAATGAGAGCCAAGTGAAAGGGGAAACCCCTTCTAGAATCCTCAGCTGTCATGAGACTTGTTTACTAGCATGAGAACAGTATGGGGGAAACCGCCCCCATGATTCAATGATCTCCCACCAGGTCCCTTCCACAACACATGGGAATTATGGGATCTATAATTCAAGATGACATTTGGATTGGGATACAGCCAAACCCATATCAGACACAATAAGTAACATCCCCTCTTTCCTGCCAAAATTTAGAACCAAGTAAGAAATAAGAAAAAAGAATGAGCAGATGGGAAAGAAAATATCACCTTTATTATATAAGAAAAGTTAGGCTAGAATATTCAGCTTATATCTGCAGGTGAGTAGGCTCCTACCTGAATGCAGGATTAGACCCACTCACCTGGCAGGTCCCAGACTGTGCTGGTCCAGGAGGGCCTCCCTCACCACCTCAGTCACCAGCCTGATCTCTGTCACACACTTTGTGTTTCAGCTACACTGAGCTTTTAATGATCATTTTTTAAAATGCTAACTCCTCTCCTCTGATAACCCCATGTCTTTGCCTGCTGTTCTTTTATCCTGGAATGTTCTGTTTTCCCTTCTCTGGCTGACAAATTCCTACTCATGCATTAATACTTGATTCACACATCCCCTCCTCCAAAGCCTAACCCTGTCTGCAAACTTCAACTGGGAGCCCAGGATGTCATTCCTAGGAACAACAGGAAGCCAACAGGGAATACCTGGAGGGGATTCATTTTTACAGGAAATCAGATATCAGGAAGCACGTTCTTCAAATTCAGAGTCATGCAGCAGGAGCTTCATCTTGGCGCTTTGCATTTGCCAATGGGGACAGGGAAGGATCCTACCTGTCCATTTCTTTTTCCTCTTTCAATGCTGTGTTTCTTGCTCATTGATGAAGTAAGTCTGCATTCTACTTAGTGACATCGTGTCCACACTCATGGAAGCAGGCACAAGCAGGTTGTGCCACTGCAGGTGTTATCTCTGGTAGTAGAGTCGCTTAGGGCTGAGAATCCTGCCTCCTAGAGTCTTTCACTCATATGTTATTAACAAACTCAGAGCCCCCTTGAAACCACACGTCTGATACATCTGCAGGTAAGCGACTGAAATTTAAGGACTTGGCAGATGAGGAGTGCTTAGCACGGTGCTTGGTACGGGCTCAACATTAAACAAGTGGTGGTAGCTGTGGTTATGACGACTGTATTACTACCAGGATAATTGATAATTAGTTGCTACAACAGACAAACCCTGGGAATCTCAGTGGCTTACCACAAGAAGATGTCACAACGTGAGATCTGATATGGGTCAGGCAGTCCTCCTCCATCTGGCCTCCACACCCTCCGGAGCACATGGCCTCCATGATCATCATGGCAGGAAAGCAGAGCAATGTGGAGGAGGCACATCAGCTCTGACCTGCCCTGTCCAGAAGTGACATCTCAACCCCTTTGCTCATAGTCCTTTTCTCAGAATGAGTCAGGCACCCGGTCCTGACCTCTAGGGAGGATGGGAAGTGGAGAGGAGAATTGGGAGATGTGGTAGTTAATACCATCTCTGAAACCATTATTTAGGCGGACAGGAATAGATATGGCTCCCTCACCTCCTTCGAAAAGGATTTGAGAATGAGACTATGTATAGAAAAGATCCAGAGGCCCGGCACGGTAGCTTACGCCTGTAATCCCAGCACTTTGGGAGGCTGAGGTGGGTGGATCACGAGGTCAGGAGATCGAGACCACGGTGAAACCCTGTCTCTACTAAAAATACAAAAAAATTAGCCGGGCGTATTGGCGAGTGCCTATAGTCCCAGCTAGTTGGGAGGCTGAGGCAGGAGAATGGTGTGAACCCGGGAGGCGGAGCTTGCAGTGAGCCGAGATCGTGCCACTGCACTCCAGCCTAGGCGACAGAGCGAGACTCCGTCTCAAAAAAAAAAAAAAAGAAAAGATCCAGAAGAATGGCTCAGTCACATCACTTAGCTTCGCCAACCCTCAGTTTCCTCTTTAGCAAAATGAGGAGAATATGAGTACCTAACCTCATGGGTTGTTTCGAGGTTTGAGTGATAAATATGACAGTCTGTAAGACTGAACTGACCTATTAAGACTGTTCTATAAAAATTAGTTGGATTGCGAGCCCAGCTCCAACTGGCTATTTGGGTCTACACCATCATTGAACATTTTGAACTCAGCACACACAAAAATCCTGAACAAAAATCCTGTTGTTTGCAGTTCTCTTCTTTCTGTTTTTGTGTGGCTAGTGTTTTGGACCCATTGATTTATGTTCAGAGAGGTCTGTCTGCTTGCTTACTGGTATGCCTGGCCCCGAGCCGGTGAATGTTTAGTGAAAAAATAATAGGAGAGCATTTGAAGAATACACAGGCTTCAGGCAAGTAAGGAAGGGGTTGGTGGGGTCTTTAGGCCCCCTTTAAAGAAAGTCACATGATATGCCAGGAATCGGAGCCCTTAGATTCTCAAAATATTCTGCTGCAATACAATACAATGCTGGTCAAATTGTTTCCATTCCTGTCTCTGTTTCTCAGTCTGTAAAATGGGAGACAGTAGAGCATGACTCTTAAGGGCATAGATTCTAGAGTCAGATTGTCTTGGTTCAAATGTAGATTTTGATTTTTTTGCCCATTGCATGTTTGGGGACAATCACATTATCTCTCTTGAGCCTCAGTTTTTTCCATCTACTCATAAGATCGTTGTGGGGACTCAGAGAAAAAAAGTTATACAAAGCGTTAACACTGTGTTTGTCTGACATGAATCCACGATGTTGGATAATATTATCAAAATAATGGGGTAAGTACTCTACACTATGCAGTAACAAAAGAGGACAAACTGTTGATAAAGCAGCAATATAGATGAATCTCAAAAACTTGATGCTGAGCAAAACAAGCCAGATGCACATAAGTCCGCTTTTATATGAAACTCTAGCAAAGACAGAATTACTCTAGAGTGGCAGAAAGCAGATAAGGGATTGCCTGGGATCTGGGATGACTACAATGGGGCATCAGGGAATTTTGTGTATGACAGTAATGTTCTATATTTTGATTGTGGTCGTGGTCCCATGTGTGTATCCTTTAGTCCATTAGTATTTCATGTGTGAAATCTTAACACATAAAACTGATGCCTTTATTGCATGTAAATTATACTTCAGTAAAGTCGATTTTAAAATTAACAAACAAATGAAAACACAATAAAATGAGAGGGTTGAACTGTTTGAGCTTTAGCTCTGATTCTAGGAAATCCTGCCAGGCGTGACCCCTCCCCTTCCTACCAAAGAGAGCTTCCTGGGCAGAGGCCCCTTGCTCCCATCCCCCTGCCTCTGGGCCTCTTCCTCCTCAAGTCCTGGTCCCTTTCTCTGCCCTCAGGTCAGCCAGCTTAAGCACTCTGCTTTGTCAACAAACCAACATAAGGGTGCAGGCTGGAGTGGTTCAAGTTCCCAGACATGAGTGGGAGGCCAAGATATTAGCTCATAAAAGGATGAAAATGTCACCAGCCTGCCTGTGGGCTGGGGGACCCAATGACTCCTCTGGCTGCTAGAGACTGCTGACCGTGATTCAGGAGTCAGCGTGGGAGGCCTCAGGGCAGTTGGCTGATGGTGATGCTTGAAGATCTGTCATATTGGGAATAAGACAGATCCCCTTCTAGATAATCAGAATTTCCAAAGCCGTCAAATTCCAGAGCTGGATTTGCAGGGAAGCTATGGGGAGGGAAAAAAAAAAAAAAAAAAAAAAGAAAAGAAAGAACAGGAATGATGTTCCAGCCTGCACTAGGTCATTTATACAAATTATTTTGCTTCCTACTGCAACATTATGGGTTTGACCTGCTAATCGTAGTGATAGTAATAATAATAGCTAGCATTGATTGAGAATTTACTATGTGCCAAGTACTTCCCTAAGCACTTTACATGTATTACCTCAGCTACCCTGTCGTGTAAGTGCCACCACTATACCCATCTTGCTGATGAGGAAATTAGGGCACAGAGAGGATAAGTTACTTACCCAAAGTCTCACAGCTAGAAATGCAGATGTGGGGCTTGAACCCACTCCATCTGATCCGGGAGCCTGTCAAAAGCCTTGTGTCCTGCCCCTCAACACACACAGAGCCAGCGGCCAGAAACGAGGGTCTCAGGAAACACTTCCACAGAACAACCCAGTGGTGGCAGTGGAGGCAGATGGCGTGTAACCGCCTCTCACTTCCACCCCCAAATCCTGCACAAATGCCCCTCACTGGGAAGCCTAAATCACACCTGGAGCCTTAGCTCCCAAGAAGTCTAGGTATGTGGGTTTAGCTTTTTATGATTTCTCCAGAACAGGTAGGCACATTAGAAGGAGAGTAAAGGGATGCCAAAGACCGTGTCCACCCTGAGAAGCAACACTGAACTGGGGAGAGTCAAAGGCCATGAGCGATACACAGAGTATTAGGAAGGACCCCTGGATAACAAGTAGTGGAAAGCAGTGTAAGCATGGTTCCATGCGGATTTAGCCCAAGACCTAGGGGGAATGTCTTGTGCAATCCAGAGGCACAAATAAATCCAGGAATATCCTAGAATCAGGAAACACTGTCAGGACTTTCTCTTCATCTCTGATCTCAGCCCCACTCTGTGTGTTGTCTTTTTCCTTCTCTGTCCCTGCAGATGGGGTTCCGTTGCTTCCTAAATCCACGCAGCAGGAAGCACGGCAGCCATCACAGGGCCAGCTTCCCAGGGCGATGTCTGTCTGTCTGTCTGTCTGCCTCTTCTCTGCTCCTCCATCACCCATTCCAAGTTCCCAGGGAAGAGACCTGGTTGAACTTAGATCAGGGTCTCTGCCCCTGTCCCTTGGGTCACATGAGTGAAGGCTGGGGCAACCGGGGATGTGTACAAAACAGCAGCTGCCCATACTCTCTCCCCACCTTCCCTGCACCTGGAGATGAAGGTGGTGGTTAAGATGATAGAGCGGATAAGGTTGTTGGCCCCATACGCTAAGAACACCCTCTAAGATATATCCCGCATGCGTGTATCCACTCATACTGTTAACCAGTCTAATCAGGGCTCAGAAAGTTTCCCGATTGCCCCTAAATGCAAAGAGGCCTCCAAGCTGCTGACACTCAGACACCAGATGACGGATTGCCTCTGTCCACCCACCCCAGGCCCTTTAAAGCAGCAGACTCAGCTGCTTAATATACCCACGGACCATGACAGCAGTGGCCCTAGATAGTCTGTTTAGTTCTGGACCTTTTCTTGTTCAGATTGCATCTCCTTTAGAGTCTTGGCTGTTTTCTTGGCTCAGCCCTGGCTTTTGGTCCTTTTGAATAATTGTCAATCCTTGGTTTCCCTGGTGTTAATCTCTGTCCTCTCCACCAGGCTTTGAGTAAGTGTGGCCCTGTGATCCTATAATGCCCTTCCTTGTCCAGAGTGTCCTCATGAAGGCCACTGCCCATTACCTCAAAACCCACCCCCCAGCTCTTATCAGTCAGCATCCTGGCTGGGCCCATCTGAGATGTCTACACTGAGGGCTTCAAGAGCATCACATGAACTTTCAGCTGTTTGTACTTGGCCAAACTCTTGGGCCTTGGTTCAGCATTTTGTGAGTTTGGGCTCCACACCAACCCCTATGCCAGACACTGGAACACAGAGATGAATAAGATAAGGCTGTTGCCTTAAGAAGACCACAGATATGGCAAAGACTGAGCTCCGCCAGGCGCCGGCCATGTTAGACATCAGACAGAAACCAAGAGCCAGCTACTAGGAACCACTCTTCTGGGCCCAGACAGCCAGAGGAGAACTCACAACAGCCCAGAATGTCAGAGATAATTCTGATCCTGGAATAGGAAGCTGGAAGATAAGACATCTTTGTTAGTTTCTCCTCCATGGGTACAATGAGGTATTCATGCTGTTCCCCTTGGGACTTGAGCAGCATTTTAGGCCCAAGAAAGGTCTATGCGTCATCATAATTGTGTGATATGTTTGTCCTCTTTCCGCCCCACCCTTTGACAAATCCTGGTTGGGTAAGATAAAGTTCTGTTGATGCCGATGCTGCTGTGATCCCCTTCAATCAAGCTTCGCTTTGTGGCATTAGATTTAGACTTCTCAAGAGTTGAAAATCTGGGAGCCTCTTCCTTCCATTGCCTTTTCCCTCAACACTCAGTCACTGTGTAAAGGGATCAGCCAATTCCCCAAGTGCTCCAGGGGCAGACTTTATTGAAAGATACCATGGCATGGGGAGAAGGACATGACCTTCAAGTTTAACGATCCTGAGTCTGAATCATTTATCAGCTGTGAAGACCTGGACAATTTATTTTACCTCTCTGAACCTCAAGTTTTTGTCTTGTTTTGATTTTTTCCAAAGGGTAATATAAGACTTACGGAAATAGCTTTATAAAGTTGATCAATTGATCGCGGGATTCAATGAAACAGCATATGTAAAACCCCCGGTGCATTCTCTGGCACTTAGTGGATGCTCAGTAAATATGGTTTCCATCTGTAAGTTCTAAGTACATCTGGCGAAGTAAATGAACATGGTTCTCACCTTCAGGAACCTTAAGGTCTTCAGTGATTGGGCTCACCTGTGTGAAACATCTTAATCGGTCAAGCAGGCAGTAAGATTTACCTCATAGGATATGAAGACACTGTTAATCCTCGCCTTACAGATGAAATGAGGATGCCCAGGGAGATTGAATGACTCATCCATGGTCACAGAACTGGGAAGCAGTGGAGTTGGGATTTGAACCTGTCCTTCTGGCTCCAGAGCCCATGGTCCTACCACTTCACTCTGCTGCCTGCGCCATCTTTCTGAGCTAGGTTAGTGTGGGGAGTCACCAAGAAGCTGAAGGTAGTGGAAAGGGCTGGATTTGGAGTTTGGCAGGTGAGAATCTGACTTGACAATAATGGTGAAGGTACTCTGCTTCTTCGTTTGGAAAATGACACCAATAACAACCACTGCTTCCAGAGTTCTTGAGTAGATCTGATTAAATCCATTGGTTCAGCAGGCTTGCTGTGTGTCAGGCACTGTCCTAAGTGCTGGGGATGAAGCCTTGAGAAAGACCATGATCTGGCCACAAATGGGTCCCTGCCTTACAATCTAATGAGAGAATAAAATCTCATTGGGAGTACTTCCCAAACAGAAGTTCGCCATTAGTATTAAGCAAGTGAAATTGGTGCGTGTCTACAGGGACTTAGTACAAACAAAACAACACATAATAATAGCAATAGTAATGAGCATGCATTAAGCATTTTTTTCTGTGCTGATCACTGTGTTAAGCTCTTTGCATTTATTTTCTCAATCGCCTCAAAACATTGCACATAGGCCTTATAATTGATCCCTGTTTTACACATGAGAAACCTGAGGCCTGGAGACATTGTTGGTTCACAGCTAGTTGAGCAGTGAAGCTGGTTTTCCAATGTAGGTGGCCTGCTTTCAGAGCCTTGAGTTCTAAATATCACACCATATGGCCTCTACTACATCATGCTACTGCCTCTGGTTGTTTGCCTCTTGGTGATATATTTAGAAACATTTGGAAGCCTTGTAAAGGGCTTTGTCATTAACCATGGAGGATTTAGCCCACAAGTCTCTATACCTGGTCTTGATCGTGCACCTACTTTAGACATAAAGACAGACTTTGGGCTGTAGGCTGGGGAGCAGCACCCCATGGCACTTGCTGGCAAGGCCCCACATCCTTGGCAGTTACCTCACCACTGGCCTTGACATCACTGCTGGCCAAGCCAAGAACCTGGGTTGTGTCCTGCATCTAAAAGCCTGATCATAGGCTTTTATGAAGCTGTATCTTTCTGAGAACTTCCTGGATATGACCTCACTTGTCCTCCATCAGCTTCCCCAGAAACGGTGGCTGGCAGCTTCATCTCAGATTTATAGATTGTGGAGCTGGAGGCGTCAGAAAGAAGTCACTTTTTCTGGGTCACCCAGTAAAGTTGGGTGCAAAGATGCCCCCAACCCCCAAGTGTCCTGAATCCCAGTCCTGGCATGGCATCTGAAGCCGTAATGGCCGGAGAACTGAAGTCACACACCAAAGGGCAGCTCTTGACTCTCAACCCAAGACTCTTTCCCCTGCATGGCACTGGAGTCACTGTTTCACTGAAAATACATTTATTGATCATTTACTCTATGCCAGGAGCTGGGCTGGGCACTAGGGATGCCAGGGTGGATGAGGCAGATATGTCCTGCTGTTATGGAGCTCATAGGCCAGCAGGGAAGATAGCCAGGTGACAAGCAATCACCACTGGGGTGAGTGTCGTGGAGAGAAAAGCACAGGGCCTCTGGGACCGTCCATCCAATGACATGCCTTGTCCAGGGGGTCAGAAAAGGCCATCCTGGAAAGTGATGTTTGTGGTGATATATACAGGGTGACGGAGTTTTTCAGGTGAGGCGAGTGTGCTCCAGGCAGAGATATGGCATGTGCAACTGGAGAGGGCACTCTAGAAACCAAAACATGGCAAAAGGGAGAGCAGCAAGGGATGTGCTGGGTAGGTGAAGGTAAGACACGGAAGGCTTTGAGATCTGTATTAGCTCTGTATGCTTCGTAACAAATTACCACAAATTTGGTGTTGCAAGACAACACCCACTTACTACATCACAGTTTCTGTGCCTCAAGAGATGCCAGAACCTGAATTTTTCAGCAAATCCTAAGGAAATACACCATTCAGGTGGGGATACTTGATAAGCAAACACAATATTATTGTCTATAAAAGTGAGATGAGAACCTTAAGTAACACTTAGACCAGAATCCTCCCGAACACATTGTCAACTCATCCTCTGCCATCAAGTTATGTAGGAAATCAAATGGAGATCAGAATACTGGTCTATTGATTCATGATGAGAAAATTAGCTGAAATGGGAAGATCCTGGAATCTGCGTGTCTAGCCCATTCTAAAGGCAGAAATACATGGGAAGCCACAGCTTACCCAGGTGGCTGCTCAGTAAGCTGAGTGTCGAAGTGATGGGAACCAATTAAAGCACGTGTTTAATGGTACCTCACTGTTACATGGTCTGATGCAGCCACCCCACAGTAGGTTTAGTCAGGCCAATGGGATGAAATATACTCAAGATATGCATTTAGTAAATGGTAGCCACCATTACGACGATTATTCTTTGTCTTAGGCAATGTCATTGTCTAAAGGCAGTAGACTAGGTGACTTCTATGGTGCTGATGTGCTCTGATCTCAAGGGCATTTATTACTTACCCAGGAAAATAGTCTAGAGTCTGCACATTGCCCTCATGAAAATCTAAGCATTTACTATTGTCATCCACCTCATGATCATTAGTAGTAGTATTATAGAAAGCAGTTATTCTCTATGAACGACTGCCTATGTTTAGGGCACACTATTAAGTACTACTAAGGTTTACTACAGCCTTATAGGGTAGTTTTATCACTCTCATATTGTAGATGAAGAAAGAAGAAACTGAGGCTCAAAGTGGTACAATCATTTGCCCAAGGTCACCCAGCAAGTGAATGGAAGAGAAGGGATTCCAATGACCTTCAACACAAGCCCTACTGCAGCATGGTGAAAATGGATCATGCCTCACACGCCTGCTGAGCAAGTGCACGCTGTAAATTCAACCTTTTCTCTCCCACTCAAGAAAATAGATTGAATTGCAAGTCAGTGAGAGTGATGTCATTATGGGGGTAACCTTGAACCCACTCTAATTTATTAAAAGAGGAAGTATTTGTACAAACATCAGTACTCTTACTAATACAGTGACTGCTGGCTTCCAAGTTTCTAAACACGTGGTAGCAGGGCTTCAGTCTCCATCACTGTAGGTCCCAGTTACTTTGGAGGATCCCCTGAAGCTGCCTCCCATCTGCCCACAAAACAGGTGACCAGCTGTAATTATGTATGGGTATCAGCCCCCTTCTTCCTCTCCCACTGGCTCTACCTGCAACTTATCCACGTCCATCATCCACATGGAGTCAACTGTTCGCTGAATAAGGATCATGCTTTTGCCCCCACGCCATGAAGTAGTACATTCTTTCATTCACTCACTCATTCATTTAATATTTATTGAGGATCCACTTTGTGCCATGCATTGCTCTCAAGCCTGGAAAGAGGATGGTGAACTAGAATGAGAGGTCCTTGTTCTTGTATAGCTCATCATCTAGTTGTGGGTAGGGGGAACAGACAATTAACAAATGGATAGCTGAATAAATGAGCAAGAAAACTTCAGAGTGAGTTCAGAACTAAAAGGAAAATAAATAAAACTGTCTGGCTGGAGAAGCACTAGTTAGGATGGGGTAACCCCACCCCACATATCCTGGACCCACCGTTGAGCTTCCTCACACCTTCTGTGGTCAGTTCCCAGGCATTCAGACATCGCCTTCCTTCATCTCCTCTTCTCCTTCTGAAGGCTTTCTCTGGTGCCACAGGAGTGTGCTCTGCCCATGCATAGGAACTGACTACCCACCCCACCCCCAGGGCAACCTTCAACTCCCGAGGGCAAGAGCCCGTTGGATAAATACTTCAACTCCTCTATCTCAGTGGGACAATTTGGAGGCATGTTCCACACCACGCCTCAGGGGTCTCCAACAAGACTAAGCCTCAGTTTCCCTCAGGGGTAACCAACGTAGTAACACATCCTGTTAACACATCCATCTGTGTCACATTTTCATGACTTCCCCAACCTCCTGTGCTCTCTGATATTGCCTTGCAAATAATCCACCTATACCAAGTCTCTTTCGGTGTCTGATTGGTAGGAAGCCAAACTGAGATACATGGTCAAGGTCAGCCTGAGAAACTGATGTTTGAGCCAAGATCCAAATCACATGAAGTAACCAAGATGCAAAGTTCTGAAGGGGAGGGCTTTCCAGCCAAAAAGAGGAACAGGACTCAAGCCCTAAGACAGGAAGGAGCTGATGTGGGCTGGGCCTCGAGGCAACTGGTGTGGCCAGAGCACAGGAAGCACTGAGGAGCATGATGGGAGATGAAGCTGGAGAAATAGGCAATTAAACTTCATTCCACCCTGATGATAGTTTCCTTTGTTGTGCAGAAGCTCTTTGGTTTATTTAGATCACACTTGTCAATTTTTACTTCTGTTGCAATTGCTTTTAGCATCTTCATCATGAAACCTTTGCCAGTGCCTATGTCCTGAATGGTATTGCCTAGATTTTCTTCTAGGGTTTTTATAGTTTTGGGTTTTACATTTAAGTCTTTAATCCGTCTTGAGTTGATTTTTGTATATGGTGTAAGGAAGGGGTCCAGTTTCAGTTTTCTGCATATGGCTAGCCAGTTCTCCCAGCACCACTTATTAAATAGGGAATCCTTTCCCCATTGCTTGTTTGGTCAGGTTTATCAAAGATCGGATGGTTGTAGGTATACAGGTATCTCCCTGCAGAATGGGAGAAAGTTCTTGCAATCTATCCATCTGACAAAGGTCTAACATCTGGTATCTACAAGATACTTAAACAAATTTACAAGGAAAACAAACAACTGCATTAAAAAGTGGACAAAGGACATGAACAGACACTTCTTAAAAGAAGACATACATGCGGCCAACAGACATATGGAAAAAAAACTCAACATCACTGATCATTAGAGAAATGCAAATCCAAACTGCAATGAGATGCCATCTCACACCTCTCAGAATGGCTATTACTAAAAAGTCAAAAAACAAAAGATGCTGGCGAGGTTGTGGAGAAAAAGGAACACTTTTACACTGTTGGTGGGAGCAAAAATTAGTTCAACTGTTGTGGAAGACAGTGTAGCAATTCTTCAAAAACCTAGAGGCAGAAATACCATTTGACCCAGCAATCCCCTTACTGGGTGTATACCCCAAGGAATATAAATAATTCTATTATAAAGATATGTGTATGCAGCACTATTCACAATAGCAAAGCACTATTCACAATAGCAGCACTATTCACAATAGCAAAGGCATTGAATCAACCTAAATGCCCATCAATGGTAGACTGGATAAGGAAAATGTGGTACATATACACCATGGAATAATATGCAGCCATAAAAAGGAATGAGATCATGTCCTTTGCAGGGACATGAATGGACCTGGAAGCCATTATCCTCAGCAAACTAATGCAGGAACAGAAAACCAAATACCGCATGTTCTCACTTACAAGTGGGGGCTGAATGATGAGCACACAAGGACACATGTGGGAAACAACATACACTGGGCCTTGCAGGAGGGTGGGGGTGGGAGGAGAGAGAGCTGCAGGAACAATAACTAAATGGATGTTGGGCTTGCTACCTAGGTGATGGGATGATCTGTGCAGCAAACCACCGTGGCCACCTATGTTAGAAAGCTGCACATCCTGCACATGTATCCCTGAACTTAAAGTAACAGTTGGAAGAAAAAAAAAAAAAACTTCATTCCAGTTTCACTACAAGCATTGGAGGGTTTTAGACAGGGAAGGGACTGCAACTGATTCTGTCTTCTACCTGTAGGAGATCTTCTGGGTGCTTTGTTGAGAATGGGTTGTGGGATAGTAAGGACAGAGGCTGAGGAACCACTTAAGAGGCCAGTTCAGTTGAAACAAGAGTCTCACCATTGCCCTTAAATAAATAGTTTCGTCAGGTTTTTCCTCTAATGCCCTCCTGGCCTTTGAGGATGTAATGCAGACAAAGAGACCAGGGAAGTCTAGATCCATTTTGTCCCGTTCAAGCTTCTTTTCTCCAACCCATGCCGTATCCCAGCACTGAGGCTGCTATAACAAAGACCATACACTTAGTGGCTTAAAACAGCACAAATTTATGATCTTCCTGTTTGGAGGTCAGAAGTCTAAACTGGGTCAGCAGTACTGGTTCTTTCTGGAGGATCTAGGGGAGGACCTGTTTCCTGATCTTTTCCAGCTCTGGAGGCCACCTTCATGCCTTGGCTCATGGCCCCTGCCTTGCGTCACTCTGACCTCTGCCTCAGTCATCACATCTCCTCCTCTCACTCTGATGCTTCTGCCTCCTAATTTCACGGACCCATCAGCCCATGAGTAGAATGCAAGATAATCTCTCCATCTCAAGGTAGTTCACTTCATCACATCAGCAAAGTCCCTTTGGGCATGCAAAGTGATCTATTTACTGGCTCTGGGAATTAGGATGTGGGCATCTTTGGAGTGGAGGGGCGGGGAATTGTTCTGAAAACTGAAAGCAAAAGTTGGTGCCAAGTTTCATAAAAATTAGTTAAATCCTGTTTTATGGCCTCGGTTGGCATCCCAGCTCTGGAGCGGGGATGACCCTGTGCATTTTGTCCCCACTCCCGGGAAACCCAGGCATGCTCTACTGAGATCATCCTCCAAAGCAGCAAAAAACCCTGCTGTGGTGGAAAGAAACCCCTGGGCATGGATTCTCATCTCTGCACAGAAGAGGTGTTTTGTTTTGTTTTGTTTGAGAAAAAGTCTCACTCTGTCACCCAGGCTGGAGTGCAATGGCAGGATCTTGGTTCACTGCAACCTCCACCTTCTGGATTCAAGCAATTCTCCTGCCTCAGCCTCCCGAGTAGCTGGGATTACAGGTGTGCACCACCACACCTGGCTAATTTTTTGTATCTTTAATAGAGACAAGGTTTCACCATGTTGGCCAGGCTGGTCTCGAACTCCTGAACTCATGATCCACCCACCTCAGTCTCCCAAAGTGCTGGGATTACAGGCGTGAGCCACCACGCTCGGCCCAGAAGAGGTGTTTGGCCCAGACTAACGTTTGACCCACCCACTCCTCTCGGCATCTGCCATCTCCCTGGGGCCAGGTTTTTCAGGATGCCAGGGTTCTGACGGCATCCTTCCCTCTCTTGCGCCATCTCTAGACATGTCAAAATTTACTCTCTCTGGCCCCAGCAATTGACTGATCTCTTACTGGGCATTTAATACATGAAAAAAATAAAAACTTTATTGAGCTCTTACTATCTGTCCAACACTATACTGAGAGGTTCATATAGATTATCACACTGAACCCTTCCAGAAATCCTATTAGGTAAGTAGTGTTACTGTCCCCCATTTTATTAACAGGAAAAGGAGAAGACGACGCTGAGGCACAGAAAGGTTAGGTAACTTGCCTAAGATTACTCAGCTGGGAATTGGCAGAGTCGTCGTTGAACTCTGGTCTTCTGACCTGGAATTTATGCTCTTACAAAATTACCCTTCTATAGTCCCAGATACGTGGGAGACTGAGGTGGGAGGCTCACTTGAGCCCAGGAGTTTGAGGCCACCCTGGGCAACGTAGCAAGACCCTATCTCTAAACAAAACAAAACAAAACAAAAAAGTACCCTATATTGGAAGAGGTGAATGGATAGGTGGCAGGAAATATACTGACTGTTGTTAAATGACATTGGCTTAGGTGCTTCTAGACTTTCTAAGTCTAGATTCGTATCCTGCTTCACCACTCTTTGCTGGATATCTTGGACTAGTTGCTTGCCCTCTCTGGGCCTCAGTTTCAACAGTTACAACATGAGGGGCTTTCACAGAAAGGAGCGGGTTTGCTCCGACACTAGCTTTCTGTGTGTCTAATGCTGGTAGCCTGTTGGTTACCACTCCACCTTGCTTTGACCTTTAAATATGCCCACAAGACGTGGCATTTGCTGTCACATGGCCACGTACGGTCAGCAGCACCAGGGCTAGGTTCCTGAGGCCCCCTCACGTGGCATGGCCTACAGCTCCCCCATCCCCGGGGCCTCCGGCAAGGATCCAGGCGGCAGCCGGCAGCCGCAAGCATGTGCTGTTTCTGTGGTTTCTACTTAGAACAGTTTCCTGTTTCAACCTGCCAGTTCCTTAAAAGCATTAGCTTGAGGTTTTGCCGAATGACTCCGCTCTATTTTCATAAAGGGGTGGAGGGGCTCCTCCTGGGAGCTGAGCCCAGAGCTGAAATTCCACATGAATTAAGGGTATATAGAGCTTGGAAGTCCGTCTCCTGGAGAAAAGAATAGTCTGGCTTGGGGTGACTTTCAGAGAGTAGGGAGAGTTCCTCCACCAGCCAGGTTCTTGGGCCCAACTTGACTAAGAGGCTGCCTCCATTCCCTTCTCTGGGCCTCAGTTTCTCCATCTCTTACATGAGGGGGCTGGATCCTCTCTCCAGATTCTAGGCAGTCGCCACGTCTCTGTTTAGTGTATATGAAAGTAATAAGCACAGTAGTAGCCAACACATGTGTAGCTCTTCCTGCACTGATCTAAGCACTTTATAAATGTTGATCCTCTGAAGTGAACACTCCTCCTGTCCCCATTTTATAGATGGAAAACAGAAGCAAGTGATGTTGACTAATTTGCCCATGCTCACGTTACCTTCAAGTGGCCAAGTCAGGAGTTGAACCCTGGTGATCTGGCTCCAGAGCCCTTGCTGCTGGCTCTCTCAAAATAAGATCTTTCTGGCGGCAGGTGGCTTACTATTGAGCAGAGCGCAGTAGATGTGATCTCAGAGGGCTCAGGTTTGAGTCTTGGAGTCATCATCTGCGTGACTTGGGGAAAGTCACTCAATTCTTCGGAGCCTCCATTTTCTCATCAATGAAATGGAGCTAGTTGAGCCATGCTGCTGTTCTGACAGAGTGTGTAGGGAATTTGAGGTGATGATGGTTTACGGAGAAACTCAGGACCAAGACAAGCAGTCTCCTAACATAGGCTTTTATTATTATTCCCATATTTCGCATCCTCTACTCCCGCCCTCCTTTCTGGGGTTATTAACTAGGTCTGCTTTTACTAGGGAGGGACTCCAGAAGGAAGGTCCAATTGGAATGCTGACAGCTCCAAAGCCACCTTCCTGGCCTAGAGATGGGGTTCGGGGGACTGGCAGTGACTTGTTAGCAGCCTTGAGTCAGCTGCCCAGAGTGGACGGCCCTGTGAGAGCCAACACTTCCTCCCCGCCCCTGTGAGGCATCTGGGTACGGGTGGAGCCCCGTGGGAAATTGGCCTCGGCCACCAATTCCAGACTTCTATCCGCCTGACTCCTTGGCACTGTCCAAGTATCTAAGAGACATCTCCAATGTAATCCACCCAAACAGAACTCTTGATTTCCCCCTTGAAATCTACTCTTCCCTCGGTCTTCTCTATCTCAGTGAGGGGCATGACCCAGGTTTCTCAGCCTAAAACCCTCCATTCACCTTTTTTCCTTCACAGCTGGTATCCAAGCCATGCGCAAATTATGTGGACTCTTTGATTCTATCTCCAAATTATTTCCTGACTCTGTTCTCTTTTCTCCACCTTGCTACATCATCAAGGGTCAAGGGAGAAGTGCTGGTAGCCACCATTGTTGTTTATTTAGTCTACTTATGCAACCCCAACCCACCACCCTGTGGGTACATTGCCCCCGGCCTCCCCTTGACACAACCAGAGGCATCTCCTTGGGAAAATACTTCATCAACCCCCTGCTTAAAACCCTCTATGGCTTCCATTTGGACAATGACTAAGCTCTTTACATGGTTTCCAGACCCTTTGAGATGCATCGAACCATCCGGCCTCATCTTCCACTGCTCTTCCTCTCGCTCATTTGCTCCTTCCATGCTGGTCTTCTCTCTGCCTTTTTTTTTTTTTTTTTTTTTTTTTTGAGACGGAGTCTCACTCTGTTGCCCAGGCTGGAGTGCAGTGGCACGATCTCTGCTCACCGAAAGCTCTGCCTCCCGGGTTCACGCCATTCTCCTGCCTCAGCCTCCCAAGTAGCTGGGACTACAGGAACCCGCCACCACGCCTGGCTAATTTTTGTATTTTTAGTGGAGACGGGGTTTCATCATGTTAGCCAGGATGGTCTCGATCTCCTGACCTCGTGATCCGCCTGTCTCGGCCTCCCAAAGTGCTGGAATTACAGGCGTGAGCCACCACGCCTGGCCTTCTCTCTGCTTCTTAAGCAAGCTAAGCAAGCTCCTTCCTGCCACACGACCGTAGCACCAGCCACTTCCCTGCCTGGAAGGCTTTACCCTCAGATGTTCCTGGAGCGAGCCCTTTGTCATCAGTCAGGTTCCAGTTCGATTGTCCCCTTCCCACAGAACCTTCCCTGACCACCCAGTCTAAAGTCATTCCCTGCTCCCACTCACTGTTCTCAACACCTCTGTTGTTTTCTCAGGGGATTTATCATCTGACATTGTCATGTTTATTTAATTGTTTAATTGTTTGCCATCTGCCCCCTTCACTAGAGTGATAATGAAGGCTGAGAAAAGTGCATGTTTTCACAGCTATATTTACACTGTACCACCACTGGGGGCTGGGGGGAATCTGGCACATAAAAAGCACATGGTAAATAGTTGTAGAATGAATCCAAAAGTGTGCTATGTCCTGGATCAAGTTAACTCTCTGGGCTTCAGTTTGCCCATTGATAAAATAAAGGAGGAGTGAAATGGGTTGTATCAAAGGATTCTCTTTGTTCTCACATTTTCTGGATCTCTAGACCCACAAGTTGCCCTTGGGATGGATGGATGGATGGATGGATGGATGGATGGATGACTTCTGGGGGTTTTATTGAAGACACCTGGGACAGAGGAGGTATCAGGAGCAAGATGGAGTCAGGGAAAGGGGGCAAATAACTCCAGTCAGAATGTGCTGCTTTTACCCCAAGTGAGAGAGAGGCATGATCCCCTCTTTCCTCTCTGCCCACCCTACAGACCACCTTTCCCCAGGGCCGCGCCAGGGGAGGTGGCAGCAGCAGCTGCCTGCCCACCACGGGGAGCTCCACCCAGGAGATGAAAGGAGCCGAAGGAATGTGCTGGCAAAGCTGACGTCCCTGTCTTCTCAAGGGTGTAAATGGCTTTCCTGCTCCCACAGGTTCAAAGAGCACTTCATTTCACAGCAAAAGTACAGCTAATGAGAAACAGATTCTCTGGCTCCAGCTGCAGCTCTGAGAGCCCAGGAGACAAAGGAAAGCCCCCAAGAACCTGGATGTGAACATGTGCACTAAGGGGCCGTTTCCTCCCCCTTTCTCTGGGGCCACAGAGCTATTTCAATGGCAGGGGAAGGGGTTGTAGCCATTCCCCTGCCACTGGGATAGAGGCAAGAGCAATGTCCCCACTGGTAGTTAAGAGGAGCCCTTGGGAGGGGGCTTCTGAGCTCCGGGTCGTCCAATCATGCAGAGTTCTTTTTAGGCCTGGGAGCCAAGCCAGGCGATGCCTAATAATAATAATAATAATAACAACAGTTTTCTGGTACTGAGAGCTGCCAAGGTGCCACCTGTGGGGTGGCACAGTGCAAAGGCCACGGGCTTTGAGGCCACAAGGGCTGGTTTGTGGACTCTGGTCCTCAGTTTCCTCCAGCCAGTTAGCACAGTGGTGGTGACCAGTGAGAATCCCAACACTGCTATTCACTGGGCAGTGAAAACAACACCATTTGGAGGTCCTGAGGACCTAGGTTCTAGCCTTGGTTCAGCCGAGTGTGATCTGGGGCAATGGGCCTTGGATAACAAAAGGGTCTTACCTTAAAATTTTGATTCTTCTCACATGGGCAAGTCACTTGAGCATTTCTGAGCATCTGTTTCCTTAACTGTAAGTAGCACCAATAACATCAACCTCATGACATGTAGCAAGGGTCAAATGAGAAGAGACACATAAACTACTAGCACTTAGTAGGTATTTGAGGTTGGGGATGGAGCCCAAAGGCCTTAGAGGGAACAGGGCAATCTGTGACCAAACCAGAAGACAAACCCAGGCTGGACTCACACTCAAACGATACAATAAAAGGTAACCAATAGTAGAGTGAGTACAATATCCCACGCTCTGTGATGTAGATCTTAGTGTATCCTCACAAAAAGCACATGGGGCCAGTACTACCATTGCCCTTAAATAGCTGAAACCAGGGCTTAAACTGAAAAGACTGGATTGCAGAGTGTGTGCTAAGTTACTAGGCTATTCTTCCAAGTTTCTCTATAGCTTCTCCTCTCTGCTCTGGGTATCTGCCTGCTTCCCAGGGTCCAGTTGTCAGCAGACTCAAAGTGCCCAAACTGGGTAGCCAACTGTCCCCTTGTCCCCCCTTCCCCTCTAGGGTGTTAGAAAGACTATTTCCCTCATTCAATACATATTTATTTTCTTCTCTCTCTCTCTTTTTTTTTTTTTTTTTTTTTGAGACAGAGTCTTTCTCTGTCACCCAGTGTAGTGGCTACAGTCATAGCTCACTGTAACCTCAAACTCCTGGGCTCAAGCCATCCTCCCACCTCAGCCTCCCAAGTAGCTGGGACTACAGGAACATGCCACCACACCTGGCTTTTTTTCTTTTTTCTTATTTTTTTTGGAGAAATGGTGTCTCACTGTGTTGCTCAGGCTGGCCTTGATCTCCTGGCCTCAAGCGATCTTCCCACCTTTGCCTCCCAAGGTGCTGAGATTACAAGTGTGAGCCACCACGCCTGGCCTCAATCAGTGTTAGAGTGTTCATTTCTTGAACATTTACTATATGCTGGGCATTTGGATGCAATGGTGAGCAGAACAGCCACACACGAAACAATCCCTATCTTCATGGAACTTATCTTCTGGTGGGGTGGTGGGGAAAATGAACAAATGGACAAATGATATTTTAAACACCAAGCCACAGTTTCACCAGTATTCATTTATCAAAAGTTAGTAAGATACTTATCTGTGGGCTCTAAAAGAGTTTGGTTCTTGCATTATTCCTTATAATATTTAATACCAACAGTATGCCAGGAATTATGCCAGGAACTGAGATGCAAAAGATGAATAACATGTGTACCTTACCTTTGGTGAAGTCCTGTTCTAGGAGAGAAATAGACATATTGAGTAATTTTAGTACGTAGTGCTAAGAACTGTTTTAGAGGAATCCCCTCCTTCCCAGGATCTCAAAGAGGGAATGAGGGAAGAACCAGGAGAAGCCTGAGGAAGGCTTCATAGAGAAGGTGATGTCTGAGCTGATCCTTGGAAGATGAGGTTGATCTTCTGTCCACCAGATAAAAATGGAAGTCAAGACCTCCTGGAATGAGGAGCGGACATAAAAGCAAGAATATACATAGCATGTTTGGGAACAGAGAGTAGTCGTTCTTAAGTGGATAAAGAATAAGTTGGATGTAGAGGAGAAATGGGGCAGGAGAATAGACTATTAAAAGGAACCCTGGATGCCGGTAGGTAAGTCATGTGGAGTTGTCGGAGACCTGTAAGGGTGTGATCAGTCACGCATGTATTTTATCTTTCTTTCTGTCTTCCTGTTCATTGATCCTGTCTTCATCTGTGTCTAAAGTTATATTGAACCTATCTCTTGGATACTTAAAATGAGTTATTTCATTATTCAATTCTGGAATTTCTGGTTGATTTTTTTTTTTTTTTTTTTTGGTCAGTTTCACTTCTATGTGGAAATTTTCCATCTTTTTCATTTATTTCCTTGAACATATAAATCAATTGTTACAGTCTATGGCTAAGAATGCCAATATATGGATTGCCTTTTCTACATTTTCTTTCTTTTTTTTTTTTTCAGTCCTTGAAAAAGGACTGTGAGACGGTGCTTGTTTCATAGTATGCTTGGCTGCCTCCGGGTCAGGGGCCCACCTCGGGTCCTACCAGTGACCACCCCTTGCTCAAAGAAGCAGTTTAGAGTCTTTCCCTTGGCAGAGCATTGAGGTCAGAGAAGGGTTCCTTTAAAACACGCAGTGGACATAGCAGAGATCATGGTGGACTTGGTGGAGCAGAATCTGGGGTGATTCTGATGGAGAGGGCAGGGCAGCAGGGAGGGCCCTAGAAGGGCATGTGGGAGAATATGGGGAGCAAGGCCGTAGACTGCCCAGCCTGGGCCCCTCCATAGTAACTGCCTACTCGCCAGACTGGGAGTAGCACAGCACCAATCAATCTCCACCCCACCCTGCTCCAGCTGGGAAAGACATCCTGGCCGTGTACACTAACCTTATGAGTCTTATTCCAAGAAGTCCAAGGAATTCGACAGGAAACAACACAAGCTAGTCGCCTCAAATCTTTGTCTGGGCTTGATGTGATTGGATCTGAAATAGCTACAGAGAGCCTCATTCTTAAACGTGCTGAACCCACATAGATACACGCACGCTTGCATGCACAAACAGGAAGCTTTAAGATGAGGCCACCATGGGGTGAGGCCATATCAGGCCTCCATGCAGAAACTGAGTCCAAAGCTCCCATGTCAAGTCAGATCCCCAGTGGAAGGTGTTTGACAGGCCTTGTCAGTCAGACTCCAGCAGTCTGTCTCCACGCCAAGAATCCTTTACCTCTCTCCCCACTCTTCAGCTTGACTGTTCTTGGGAGCTGGAGTCAGCCCAGCAATGGCTGTTTTCAAGTGCAGAGTGAGCCATCTCTGCCAAGAACTTGTCTTGCCAGCCGCTTCCTGGCCCCAGCCCTCAGCTTGCCCAAGTCTGACATCACCCGTAACCCCCACCACCACCCCCAGAATAAAGAGCCACCTCAGAGGCTGAGACTGCCAGGCCTGGTCCCCCACTCCTTCCTGGACATGTCTGGCTGACAGCTCAGAGAAGCACCATCTATTCCAGCCACATGCACAGCCCTCGCTGCTCAGGGTGACCTGACTACCCCACATCACCATTGCTGGGGCCTCATTCACCTGATATGGGAGAGATGGGTGATGTCAGGTGTTGAGCCTCAAACACTGAGGGCTTCCAGCCTTCATCGACCCAGGAGACTCAAGGGACCTTACAGGGGTCTTTCTTCTTACTGAATCTTAGTTCAGACTCTTCCCTGAAGTAGACAGGAGTATAGCATCGTGGGCTCAGGGGTGAGATCTAGCTGAGCTCTCATTCTGCTCTGCTACTTGCTAGCTCTGGGGACTCAAGCAAGCTGCTTAACCTCGGTTTCTTCATGTGTAAAGGGTAGACAGTTACCTTCCAGGGTTATAACAGGACTAAATGAGTTGATCCATGTAAGTTTCTTAGAAGACTGCCTAGGACCCAAGGAGTGGTCAAAAGTAATAATAGGAGAGGTGAATGGGGAGTTAGCATTTACTGGGTGTAGAGTTTCAGTTCATGGAGATGAAACAGTTTTGGAGATAGATGGTGGTGATGGTTGTACAGCAATCTGAGTGTCCTGTATTTCATGCTACTGAAGTGTACACTTAAAAATACTTAAAATGGTAAATTTTGTTATGTGTGTTACCACACTTTTTAAAAAAAGGTCAGAGAGGGCATGGTGGCTCACACCTGTAATCCCAGCCCTTTGCAAGACCGAGATGGGTGGATTACTTGAGCTCAGGAATTCGAGACCAGCCTGGGCGACATGGCAAAACTCCGTCTCTACAAAAAATTAGCCGGGTGTGGTGGCATGTACCTGTAGTTCCAGCCACTCCAGAGGCTGAGGTGGGAGGATGGCTTGAACTTGGGAGGCAGAGGTTGCAATGAGCCAAGATCGTGCCACTGCACTTCAGCTTGGGGAACAGAGTGAGAATCTGTCCCCAAAAAAACAAGTGAAAGTAACAGCTGTGTTATTACCTGATGAGGCCACCTTCAGCTCCACATGAGGCCCTCGGGTAAACATCAAAACTTTGCCAGCTGGACAGAGGAACGGCCTCCTCCTTCATTATGGAGTTTAGGCTCCATGGTGAGCTCCAGAAGCTTCTCCTACCCGAGTGCATTAAACTGAAGTTCTCAAGTGGTTCTACCCACATACCTGGTTGCCTGGGGAGCCCTCTGAATGACAGACAGGCACACATACACAGAGATATGTGCCCAGTTTCAGAAAGACACACACAGACACACGTCCAAGAAGGCAGACAGGAAGGGATGAGGTACTCAAGTGGGAACTTTACTCTTTGGAGATGGGTACAGCAGCTGCTCCAGGGAAGCCCCTAAAGGAAATCAGATGGGGTTGGGGCAGGATCACCAAACACAGCCTCATTGTCCCATCCAGATCTTTGTGCAGGCTCTACCCGTTTACAGCATCCTTTCTCTCCTTTGATCTTCTCCAAAACCTCCCGAGCCCTCCAATGCTCTAAGGCTTAGCTGACAGCCACCTCCTCCAGAGGCTCTCCAGGATTCTCTAGCTCTTTCTGGGCTCATTCTCTACACTGACAATCAAAGCCTCCATGGAGTACTTGGTTCCAGTGCAGCTGTTGTTCACCAGTCACGTTGTGTGTGCTGTCTCATGTCTTCTCTGTACGTCTTTCCTTCACACTGCCCCTAATTGTGCAGACTATGATTTTCACTTTTTTTTTTTTTTTTTTTTGAGACAGAGTCTCACTGTGTCACCCAGGCAGGAGTGCAGTGGCGCGATCTTGGCTCATTGCAACCTCTGCCTCCCGAGTTCAAGCAATTCTCTGCCTTAACCTCCCGAGTAGCTGGGATTACAGGCGCCCACCACCCGCCCAGCTAATTTTTGTATTTTTGGTAGAGATGGGGTTTCACCATCTTGGCCAGGCTAATCTTGATTTCTGACCTTGTGATCCACCCACCTCGACCTTCCCAAGTGCTGGCATTACAGGCATGAGCCACCGTGCCCGGCCACCTTTCACTTTTTAAAAATGGTAGCATGCTGATGAATTTTTAGAAACGAAAAAACATGTACATTATTTCACATCGGCAATTCCCAAAGTGTGTTTCAGGAAACACCAGTGCCATAGGATGTCAAGAGGTGTTAGGAGTCAAAAGGCTTCCATACATTTGAGAAACACTGAGGTAAATAAAGTAAACAGTTTTATTTATTACAGGAACATACCAAAGACTACAAAATGCCAACAATTACTTCAGTAGTGTGCTGGAACCAGCTCTTACCGTTCAGGGACACGAATTTGGTAATTTGGACTTGGCCAGGGTGACGGTATTTATTCCATGAAAATAAGCAAACACTACCTATCTGTGGTTTTGTTTTCGTTTTCTTTCAGAGAGCTGGCATACCAGCACATTACTGAATACCACTTCAAGAAGAGACTATGGCCCGTAGGTTTTCCTAATGTATTTCACCATAAAATTCCTTTATTATCTTGTGTAAAGCATCTTGAGGGAAGTAATATTCCACAGAGCATATTTTGGGGAAAGTTGTTCCATGCAAACATACCCAAACTAAATACCACGGGAGATGAGTGGGACGAACTTATATTCCTCGAGCATCTACCATATGCTAAGTATGATATTGGATGCTTTATGTACCTGGCCTCGTGTAATTCCCACAGAAACACTAGAAGAGGTACAAATATTGCCCACGTTTTATAAATGAGGAAACAAAAGATCAAAGAGTTTTCCCAATTTCATACAGCCAGGAAGTAGCAGCACAAAGCCTATCTTAATCAGAGATTATAATGTCTAGTGGGTGGCGTTTGCAACAAGATTTAGGTAATCGTTTTAGAAGAGTTTGTTAAATAGCTCATATGCAGGTCATGAGCTATACTTAGAATCTCATCATCTAGAGTTGCCAGAGACGCTTCAAGAAAAAAAAAAATAGAAAATTACTGGAAGTCTCAGCTGGTCCACAGTCTTCAGTCTTGTCATCTGCTATGGGCTGGCATTCCAGAATATGCCAGACTTCTGAATCTCTTGGGCACTTTTTAAAAATGCTGGTAGCTCGGCTCTACCCACTCCCCAAGGCAATTCTAACCTGCAGCCTGGGTTGAGAACCACTGAAATTGTTATGCAAGGGTCCTTAGAGACCAGCCAGACAAACTCCCATTTTACAGATGGGAAAACTGAGGTCCACAGAGCGGAAGTGACCTGACCAGAGTCACATAACAGTCACGTGCAGGATAAGACTACAGTCTGGGTCTCTTGGCTCCTGTATAGTACCCTCCACTTAGCATGAGGGGCCTTCAGATCTCACTGCCTAAACAAATATGATTTCAGCTGAAATTCAAACCCATTTTGGACAACTGAGGCTTGGCTACTTTTCCATGGAAAAGCTAACCTTATCAGCTAAGGGCATTCAGGAAAAGATGCTCCTCCTTGCAAGGAGACCATTGTCCTGAGCTGCATACAGAATCAAGCCACATAGTTCCTTCTGTGTTCCTCGCACTCATCTGGGAAGAATCCTCCTCCATAGTCACACATAACTTGGTTACTGGGAAGGTCACTCCAAGGGGATTTGTCCAGTAGCATTTTATTTTCTGTGGCGTGGTTTCCTTTGATGTTGATGCAGATTTGGCGCTCCCTGGGATATCTGTTTTCTAGGACATATTGTCAAGTCTGAATGGAGGCACAGGCCACCAAGGCAAGGTCAGTCGAAATGACCCAAAGACAGAACCCACATGATCTTCAACAGTAAGCTGGAGCCCACTGAAGGCTTACATGAGAAGCAAAGCAAGGCCCTGAAAGTGTACCCGGCCACGGAGGAACCAGGGGCAGAAATTTAAAAATGTAGGTGAAGTTAAAGCCCATAAAACAGTTTCTACAAAGCCTACAGTGTTTATTCTTAAGCCTATAACTTTCTGGTGTACCCCTGAAGATGACTGAATGCAGAAGTTTTCTGGCAGCTGAATTAATTTAATATACAGAATTATCAACCATGAGTCAGTTAAATGTTAGAGGTGGCCTATTACAGTGGCTGGCTTTGATTTTAGAATAGCTCATTCATTCATCCATCCATTCAATAAATAATGGCCAAGCATCTGTCTTGGGTTTGACAATATAGTGATAGACCAAAAAAGGGGGAAAAAATACAGCGTCTCCACCCATGACGCTTAAAATTCATGGGGAAGAAAATGGGGAGAGGCAGGCCGGGCGCGGTGGCTCAAGCCTGTAATCCCAGCACTTTGGGAGGCCGAGATGGGCAGATCACGAGGTCAGGAGATCGAGACCATCCTGGCGAACACGGTGAAACCCCGTCTCTACTAAAAAGTACAAAAAAACTAGCCAGGCGAGGTGGCGGGCGCCTGTAGTCCCAGCTACTCGGGAGGCTGAGGCAGGAGAATGGCGTAAACCCGGGAGGCGGAGCTTGCAGTGAGCTGAGATCCGGCCACTGCACTCCCGCCTGGGCAACAGAGTGAGACTCCGTCTCAAAAAAAAAAAAAAGAAAATGGGGAGAGGCACATAATCTAAAGGCAAATGAATAAGGAACTATCACAGCATGTGCAATGAAGGAAGTGAGCATGTAGAAGTGACAGAGGCCACGCCCAGTGGAAGAAGCTTTGATATGAAGGTCACAGAAAGTTTCTCTGGACTGCAGATAAAACAGGGATTTGGACATTCCAGGCAGAGAGAACAGTGCATGCAAAGGCTCAGAGACAGACAGAGCTTCCTGACTCAAGGATCTCAAAGAAGGCCAGTGGGGCTGAAGCTGAGTGAGAAAGGGGCAAAGGGGAGGAGAGGGCACTGAGCAGATGAACAGAGGTCAAGCCCTGCAGGCCCTGGTATTTCAATTGCAATGGAGAGCCACTGAAAGTTTCAAGCAGAAATGCCACACCAGAGTTTCTGGGAAATAAATCAGAACCCCGAATCACCTGGTCTTGTGAGCTATCCCCACTCAGGCTGATTATGACAAGGGGCCAAGCCACTTTTGCTGCAGCAAATTTTCTTTGCCTGTCATGAATTAATTAGTTCAGTTAAGCAGTCAGTACCAGCTCACCTGCAAGGCACTGTCCTACACACTGGGGATACAGTGAGCAAGACACCCTAGACAAGTCCCATGAAGCTTGTGTCTGGTGGGGGAGGCAAACAACAAAAATGAATCATATGCTTTGAAATAGTGGTAAGTTCTATACAGAAAATAAAACATCAATATTAGGAAGAGTGCATGAAGCAGAAGCCACATTAGTTGAGAGAGTCAGGGTAGCCGTCTCAAAGGAGCTAATATTTGGGCTGAAACCCACATGATAAGGAGCCTGTGGCCATGAGAAAACTAAAGCACATACCTGGCAGAGGAAAGACCAAGGGCAAAGGCAGCCTTTATTGAGGAGTCAAGGTGAAGTTCTTCCTGCTCGGCCACAGAGATGGGTTTAATCTTGGTGAGGTTGTTAGCCTGGGATTAAAAAGCCAGAAAGACCAAGAAGTAGGGCCGTGGCCCATGTGACCACCCTCAGGTCACCGGCCAGAGTCAGTGCTGGAAAGCTGAGGCAGGTTTTCAAGCTGAGGTTAAGAAAAGAGGGCATGAGACACCTGATCAAAGCATCCAGCGAGTCTTGTCCTGTACCTTGTTCTCCACCTGCCCCTGGCCCACAGACTAACTCCTGGAAGCAAGCATTTCTTCGAAGATGTTTGAACTTGGTATTATTCAAGAAATGCAAATTCTAACAAAATTAGATAAGAAGTCCATTCTGGCCAATCAGGTTGGTTGGCAAGGGTGAAAGTGATAGGTTATACCCAGGAGTGTTGAATAGACATTCTGGCTTGCAAAGAATTGAGATTTCTTCCAGTGATAGCAAGTTGATAAGAAGGAAGAGGCATAGGCAGTTGTTTTGAGGACAGGTGCACAGGAATCTGGAGAAGGACAACAAGAGAGCCTTGGAATGGGCAGGAACATTGAAGAATCTTTCTTCTCCATAAATACAACACAGTTACTCTGCTTGCCCCTCTCTCTGTCTCTTACTTAGAAACAGCTCCTCTTCTTTACCCTCAGTTTCTTCTCCCCCATTGCTTTGGCTGGTGTTTAAACCTTTTGGGTCACCCTTTAGTTAATGACCTTTCAGACCTATTTCTCACTGCTGATACATTATTTTCTTGTTCCCAAAACAAATTCCCAAAAGAATAAATCCAGTTGGTTCAGATTGTCTCCCCATGCCAGGTCATTAGACATCTTAGGGCCAGGTATCCACTCCTGGTTCAATCAGTTGAGGCAAAACTCAGCACTGGAGCACGTACACTCGTAAAATACTGGCCACCCAGCTGTCATGGGCTGTGTAGGGTGACCAACCCATCCCAGTTTGCCCAGGGGTTTCCTGGTTTGAAAACTGAAATTCCCATGTCCAAAGACCTACCTCAGTCTTGGGCAAACAGAGACAATTAGTCACCCTGCAGCTGTGGGTAGGACTGCTCCCTTTGGAGACATGGAAGGAGAAGCAGAGTAAAGAGCATCTGCGGCACGTCACTGTTAGGCAGGGTATAGAGAAATAGGGATGTTCATCTGCGGACGGTGAGAGTGAAAATTGTTACGATCTTTCATGGGGGGCGTATATTAGTTCATTCTTGCATTGCTATAAAGAAATACCTGAGATGGAGTAATTTATAAAGAAAAGAGGTTTAATTGGCTCATGGTTCTGCAGGCAGTACAGGAAGCATGATGCTGGCATCTGCTTGGTTTCTGGGGAGGCCTCAGGAAACTTACAATCATGGCAGAAGGCAAAGCGGAAGCCAGACGTCTCACATGGCCAGAGCAGGAGGAAGAGAGAGAGGAGGAAGTGCTACACACTTTTTTTTTTTTTTTTTTTGAGACAGAGTCTCACTCTGTTGGCCAGGCTGGAATGCAGTGGCATGATCTCGGCTCACTGTATCCTCTGCCTCCCAGGCTCAAGCAATTCTCCTGCCTCAGCCTCCTGAGTAGCTGGGATTACAGGCTTGTGCCACCACGCCCGGCTACTTTTTTTGTATTTTTAATAGAGACGGGGTTTTACCATGTTGACCAGGCTGGTCTTGAACTCCTGACCTCAGGTGATCTGCCCTCCTTGGCCTCCCAAAGTGCTGGGATTACAGGCATGAGCCACCGCACCCTGCCCACACTTTTAAACAACCAGATCTCGTGAGAAATCACTATCTTGACAACAGCTCCAAGGTGGATGGTGTTAAACCATGAGGAACCACCTCCATGATCCAATCACCTCTCACCTCAGGCCCCACCTAGAACACTGGGGATTACATTTCACATGAGATTTGGGCAGGGACACAGATCCAAACCATGTCAGGGGATATCTAGAAATATATATGAAAAGTAAATATATATATACACACACATACATACACACATACACACATATATATATGTATATAGATACGTATATATACATATGTGTATATGTGTGTATATATAACATATAACATATATAATATACATTATATATGTTATATATATTATATATATTTTTTCTTTGACTTAGAAACACTTTTCTGGGGTAATGTATCCAACATAATCAGTCCAGGGTATGAAGATTCATTTGCAAAGCCATTCACTGAAACATTATTTATAAAAGTAAAATAATGGAAGTAACCTAAATAACTACCTGTAGAGTAATACGATTAATGAAGTGAACCAGCATATGTCCATGGAACTTTTCAAACATTAAGAATAATAACTTGGCTTTCTAGATATTGATAGGGAACTTTTCCATGAGATAGTCTTAATGAACAAAAGCAGAAGATAAGATAGCCCTTATAGAACAATCACATTTATGTAAAAAGGAAAGAAAGAGAAAAGATGCATTGAAAAGAGTTGTTGGGGGGAAAAAAAGAAAAAGGAAAAAGCTTTGGAAATATCCCACTGGTGGGACTGGAGGTGATATTCCTTTTTAAACCGGTTGGGTTTTTCTGAATGTTTTGTACTGAGATTATTACTTTCACATTTGGAATTTTTTTTCCATCTTTTAAAGGGGCAGAAAAAAAAATCCTGGTTCAACAAACCTGATGAAATGGTGTTTTCACTCAAAAAACTTTCTATTTTCCAATTTTGTTCTGGTTTGTTAATTTTAGGACACACAGAGGTTTGATGCGAGTTCCAACTGATCCACTTGGGTTTGGTTTTGTTTAAAAACAAAAACAACTTTGATTCCATTTGTATTACGTTTATAGAAAATTAATACTGGGATTTGGTGCTGGATTCAGCCATTTGAGCCATTGGTTCCTATTCTTGGTTTGATGCCGTTCAAGTTGTTCCTCAGAATTCCCGCAATAACCCTGAATCATTGGAATGAAGGCAGAGAGAGATTTTGGAGCCTGAATTATCCAGAAAATTGTTGTCTGTCTCATCCTGGAAGGGCCTGCAAGAGGTCATTTTCCCCAGGGCACAGAACAAAGCCACAGCTGGGACGTTTCCAGAAGGCCTGTTGGCCCCAACCACAATGTGGCCAGAGCCACGCTGCCCTGGGACCTCAGCGCCTCTGTGCTCTTAGCCTCTGCTTGCTGCCGCAAGACAGGAGCTGGCTCCACTTCCCCTCAATGCCCCGCAGGGCCCGGGTGCTTCTCTCTTCCATGCCAGGCCCGTGCACAGCCCCCAAAGCAGCTCCATCTGGGCTGGGCAGCCTGCGGCAAAAGTCCTTCCGCACGGAGTCATCAGGCTTCCCGCGCCAGGAAATGGCTGGCTCAAAGGCCCCGTGAGGGGTAACTGAGCTACTCACCAACAGCACATCCATCTTGCTCCTTTCTAAAGGTTTTTAAGGTGTGCTCTCTGGCTGCGTCGAGGCCTGGGTGCCTTTCTCTTGAAAGAAGGTGTGAAGGTGAGGAGAGGGAGGCACGCGTGATAAAGGCCAGAGGGGACCCCAGAGTTCCTGCCTCAGACAAGCTGCTTCTGTGAAATGAACGGGGCAGCCCTGTCTCCCCAAACCACCAGGTAGGATCCCTAAAGGGCTCATAGAGGACCCTGGCCCTTGAGGCTTTTCTGGAGACCATTTAAGCCTCAGCAGGCAGAGACAATGGTTTTAAAACTGTGTCTTTCTTGGAAAAATGTCTTCAACTGCACCTCAGTTTCCTTTTTTGTAAACCAGCAGAGACGTGCACCTCCCGCACGGGGTTGTGAGAGCCTTAGAGAAAGTTCTGAAACTGCCTGCTATAGCATAATGGGAATGGGCCGCCTGGAGAGAAGGCAAGAAGGGGCTGCATTGTCTGCAAATAATTTAAAAACCATTAGAAAGCTGACTAAAATCTGAGCTGCTTTGTATTATCCCCACGCACCACCGTTTCTAAACAATGCCAGTAATACTCTCCATCATCCATGTCGACCGCCGCCACAGCTCCCAACCTGGCCACACCACTGCCCGCTGCAGATCGTACACTCCATTAGTCATAGTGCTTTTCTTATTACTAGACAATATTCACAATTTTATGTAATTGGCTCTTATCCATACGCACTAATAATCCAGCTTGCAGATGTGAATGCTAAGCTGTAAAGTCGTAGATGGGGAGATGCTGAGTAGATCATCTAATGGCTCTAAGTCTCAGTTTCTGATCTGTGCTGCAGAGTACTGGCAGATTACGAAGTGTTTTCACAAAAATTCCCTCCAAATTCTTACACTGGCCCTATGAAGTGGCACAATGATGCCCATTTTGCAGTTGAGGAGACAGAGGCTTAGGCAGGTGAAGTGAACAGCCCAGGAGCCTTTATGGAAAGGAGACACAGTGCCTCCAAGCTCCTTCCCCGTGGGTCTGCTGTGGCACCAGGGCTTAAGACATTGTCTACCAGACTATCAGGAGGCAGCAGGCCAAAGCATTACCACTTGGAGGTAATTGACACAGATAGGAAAAGGGAGAAACATCTCCATTTCATGCCGGTTACTCCCACTTACTATCTCATTTGGGCCTCTCAGATGCCTCAAGAGTTTATTCCCAGTTCACAGGAAAGGGAATCAAGTCCCAGGAAGATAAAGTATACTTACCTGGAGGTACACAGACAAATAAGAGGCAGAGCCAAAAGTAAACCCTGGTCCATTTGAGTCTAACCCTCTGCACCTGATGCGTTTTCATAATGGCCCTGAGAAAAGGGAAGCCTTGCAGCATGGTTGGCTGTGGAGGACATGAAGATTCTGAGCACCCAAGCAAGGAGTGTTTAGGAAAAGAAAGCCTGAGGTCCATGCTTCTCAGAATCACAAGTGACTACAAGTTGAGGTCTGGGAGTGAAAGAGATGACTAAAGTTTCCTCCATATGGCCTGGGGTTTTTCTGACTTACACTAAAATGAGTCCTTGATTAGTTGTGTGGCAAGTGCGCTTGGCTCCAGAGGAGACTAGGAAACATGTCCACATCCGCTCATGGATCCTCTAAGATTGCATCATTTGTGATAGTCTGGGACTGAGAGTCTTTATGCATTCTCTCATTCATTCATTACCTATCATGGGTTTTTATCAATATCATCATTATTATTATCATTAATATGATTGAAGCAATGTATACACATGAGAAAAATTCAACAGATACTGAAGGGAGGACAGCAAACAGTAAAAGTCATAGAAGGAGATCATCTTAAAGGGTGAGCAAGCATTTAAATGTGGGTATGATGACACAGGAGACAACAGGAGGAAGATGGTCTCTTGGGGAGGGGAGGTGGGCAGGCAGAGAGAAATGTCCAGCCCTCTAGGGAATTCCAGGGGCCAAGGAAGAAGGTGAAGAGTGAGTAGGGTTGGGGTGAGCAATTTAGGAACAGAGAGAAGGAGAAGGAGCAGCCCTGGGACAAGATTCAGGACTACTGGAAAAGAGACAAAAGAAGACAGTGGGGTACATATGAAAGAGACTGATCAGGAAGCAAAGGGAGCCTCAAAACCAAAAGGGTCTAAACCAGTTGGATCAAAGTCAGTGTGCTGCCAATTAATTATTTCTGAGTCTCCCATCTCAGGTCCTCCATCTGCCCCTCAGTTGCCCCCTCTCTTTGCCGTGGTCTCCCTTTTTCTATACCTTGGTCTCCCCACTTCTACCTGAAGAATTCCTGTTAACATTGCTTTTAGGGCAAATCTGCTAGTGGTAAATTATCTCAGCTTTTATAGTTGTGTAAAAGCCTTCATTTTTTCTTAATTGTTAAGATATATTTTTGTTGGGTGCAGAATTCTAATTTTAGCATTTTCTGCATCAACACTTTAAATACACCATCCCATTATCTTCTGGCCTGCATAGTTTCTGATGAGAAGTCTGTTGTCATTCTTGTTTTCGTTTCTCTGTACTTATGGCATCACTTTTTTCTAGCTGCTTTGAAAAATTCATCTTGGTTTCACTGTTTTCTGCAGTTCAATTGCAAGTTCCTTAGTATGGAGGGATTGGAGGAACATACCTCAAAATAATAAGAGCCATCTATGACAAACCCACAGCCAACATCATTCTGAATGGGCAAAAGCTGGAAATGCTCCCCTTGAAAACTGGCAAAAGACAAGGATACCCTCTCTCACCACTCCTATTTAGCATAGTATGGAAGTCTTGGCCAAGACAGTCAGGCAAGAGAAAGAAATAAAGCACATCCAAATAGGAAGAGAGGAAGTCAAATTATTCCTGTTTGCCAGTGACATGATTCTATATCTAAAAAATCCCCATGATCTCAGCCCAAAAGCTCTTTAAGCTGATAAACAACTTCAGCAAAGTTTCAGCATACAAAAAAAAAGTCAATGTACAAAAATCACTAGCATTCCTATATACCTACAACAGCCAAGCTGAGAGCCAAATCAGGAACACAATCCCATTCACAATTGCCAGAAAATGAATAAAATACCTAGGAATACAGCTAACCAGGGAGGTGACAGATCTCTACAATGAGAACTACAAAACACTGCTCAAAGAGATCAGAGATGACACAAACAAATGGAAAAACATTCCATGCTCATGGATTGGAAGAACCAATATTATTAAAATGGCCATACTGCCCAAAGCAATTTACAGATTCAATGCTATTTCTATCAAACCACCAATGATATTCTTCACAGAACTAGAAAAAATTATTTAAAAATTTTTGTGGAATCAAAAAAGAGCCCAAATAGCCAAGGCAATCCTAAGCAAAAAGAACAAAGCAGGAGGCATCACACTACCTGACTTCAAACTATACTACAAGGCTACAGTAACCAAAACAGCATGATACTTGTACAAAAATAGGCACATGGACCAAGGTAACCAAATAGAGAGACCAGAAATAAGGTCGTGCACCTATAACTATCTGATCTTTGACAAAGTCAACAAAAACAAGCCATGGGGAAATGACTCCCTATTCAACAAATGGTGCTGGGATAACTGGCTAACCATATGCAGAAGATTGAAACTGGGCCCCTTCCTTACATCATATACAAAAATTAACTCAAGATGTATAAAAGACTTAAAATGTAAAACCCATAAGTATAAAAATACTGGAAGAGAATGGAGGCAATACCATTCTGGATGTAGGAACTGGCAAAAATTTCATGATGAAGACACCAAAAGCAATTGCAACAAAAGCAAAAATTGGCAAATGATATCTAATTCAACTTAAGAACTTCTGCACAGCAAGAGAAACCATCAACTGAGTAAACAGAAAACCTCCACAGTGGGGGAAAATATTTGCAAACTATGCATTTGACAAAGGTCTAATATCCAGCATCTATAAGGAACTTAAATGTGCAAGAAAAACAGACAGCCCCATTAAAAAGTGGGCAAAGGACATAAGCAGATACTTTTCAAAAGAAGACATACCTACAGCCAACAAACATATAAAAAAAGCGCAACATTGCTGATCATTAGAGACATGCAAATCAAGACTACAGTGAGATACCATCCCACATCAATCAGAATGGCTTTTATTAAAAAGTCAAAAAGTAACAGATGTTGGTGAGGTTGTGCAAGACACTTAACACTGTTGGTGGGAGTATAAATTAGTTCAACCACTGTGGAAAGCAGTGTGATGATTCCTCGAAGAGCTAAAACCAGAACTACTATTTGACCCCACAATCCCATTATTGAGTGTATACCCAAAGGAGTATAAATTGTTCTACCATAAAGACACATGCATGCATGTGTTCACTGCAGCACTATTCATAATAGCAAAGATATGATGGAATCAGCCTAAATGCCCATCAATGGTAGACTGGATAAAGAAAATGTGGTACATAGCCATAAAATAAAATGAGATCATGTCCTTTGCAGGAACATGATGGAGCTGGAGGCCATTATCCTTAGCAAACTAATGAAAGAACAGAAAACCGAATACTACGTGTTCTCACTTATAATTGGTAGCTAAATGATGGGAACATATGGACACAAAGAGATGGACAACAGACACTGGAGCCTATTTGAGCCAGGAGAGTGGGAGGAGGGAAAAAATCAGAAGGAATAAACATAAGGTACTAGGCTTAGTACAGGGGTGACAAAATAATCTGTACAACAAACCCCTATGATGTGAGTTTACCTGTATAACAAACCTGCACATGTACCCCTGAACCTAAAAGTATTTTTAAATTATCTTAAAAGAGAAAAGGCAACTTAATATAATTTCAGTTTCAAGGATAAGTTATAATAATACAAACATTACCATTTCTACCCTGAAATAATACAATAACATTTAAATATTTATTTTAGTTACAGAAGTTGTATACTTTTTACATTAGTTAAGTGTAATTATGTACCTCAAACCAAAAATATGTCAATGATTTTTATCAAAAATGCATTTTAAACAAATAGACTATGAGTCTTCCTAATAAAGCCAATCTTATGATGAGGAGACTGATTTTAGACAACTTTGTTTAGATGAAATTACATTGGGTGGGATGAATTTAAGGACATTATGAAAAGCACCTCAAGACTTTTGCCCTCAGTTTTCTTCTCTTTTTCGCCTTGGGGTGGGACTTAAGAATATAGGCAAAACGGCAAAACTCTTTATTAACTCCATTGGGTCAGAAATTTACAGATCCTGAGGGTATATAATACCAGATTTTATTTTCCCAGTGAATTGTCACTGTTAGACCATTTAACTGCTCTAATTTATTTATTGATTTTGAACCCAAAGCAAAGCCTACCTCTTAAGGAAAATGAAAGAGCAAAGAGTAAATTCTGGATAAATCACATGTATTAAATAGTCTAGTGAGAACTTTTTCAAGAAAAATAAAAATTGCAATAATTTTATCTACCCTGATTTAAGGAGACCCAAGAAGTGATTTAAAAAAATATCTGGCAGCATAAAATGCCTCTAACTAGCCCCAACATCTAGACACTCACTAATATATGATTTCTAATTACTCTTGTAGTTTGTCAATCTTTAGCACAATGAAATCCAGTTGGCCAGAAGATTTTAGTTAGATTGCACTTAGCTATGACTAAATTTTTACTATTATTCTTGTTTCTTTGTGAATGTCTCAACTTTACTGCATCATTAAACTTTAAATTCGATTTTGATATTAAGAATATTTTATAAAATTTTTCAAATAACTGCAGTATTCATCCAGGAACTATAGTACTCTTAAAACCAACCACTGTCATTATTTTTTCTAATTTTAATTCATACCCTGTTCTTTCAGGATTGTTAAAGACAATGGCACTTTGATTTTAATTAAGTACTTCATTTGAAAGCCATGACTAATAAATGTCAAATGCTAAAGGTGAATGTATGTTAAGTGGATATCAGAAGATCTTTTGTAACATGAAAAGATTTCAGGTCTGAGGGCTCTTAGTTTCAGAATCACTGATAAATAGTACAGACAAGATAGGTGAAAAATAACCACTTTAATTTAGATGCTTCTATTTATTTATTTATTTATTTATTTATTTGAGACGGAGTCTCGCTCTGTCGCCCGGGCTGGAGTGCAGTGGTGCGATCCCGGCTCACTGCAAGCTCCGCCTCCCAGGTTCACACCATTCTCCTGCCTCAGCCTCCTGAGTAACTGGAATTACAGTTGCCCACCACCGCGCCTGGCTAATTTTTTGTATTTTTAGTAGAGACGGGTTTTCACCATGTTAGCCAGGATGGTCTCAATCTCCTGACCTCATGATCTGCCCGCCTCAGCCTCCCAAAGTGCTGGGATTACAGGCATGAGCCACCACGCCTGGCCTATGCTTCTATTACTTTATTTTTGTCTTGGGAATCAGTGAGCTCAACAATGGATAAGATATCCATGTCACTAATTCTCTGTGCTTCAGAAGATCATACATAAATAATTAGATTTGTTGTTTACTGTCTACATTGTCCATATCTATTATGTGTTACCAAAATATTGAAAATAAATACATGAATTTATTCTTTAAAGAAAATCAAGAAAATGCTTAAATCACACACACAAAAATAAGTTCCTCAGTATGGTTTTCTTTGTGTTTTTTCTTCTTATTTGAGGTTCATCGAGCTTCTTGGGTTTAAAATTTCCATTAAGTTTGGAAACATTTTTTCATTAATATTTTCAAAATCTTTTCTGTGCTCCCCTCTCTTCTTCTGGGATTCCAATAACACATAATGTCAGACTGTTGGCTATTGTTCCACAGCTCACTGCAGCACTGTTTTGTTTTCTTTTTCTGTGCTTTATATTGGGTAGATTCTATTGCTACAGCTTCAACTTCAGTTATCTTTTCTTCTGTAGTATATAATCTGCATTTAATTTCACTTAAAGTATTTTTCATTTCAGATATTATATTTTTTATCTCTATAAATTCTATGTGCATCTTTTTACATCTTTAACCTCTTTCTTCAGCACCTCCATGTTTTTCTTATATTCTTGGACATATTTGTAAGACTTAATGGCAGCTTTTTAATGGTCCTTGTCTACAAATTCAACCTTCATAATAATTTCTCGATCTGATTCTGTTGATTCATTTTTCTCCTGGTTATGGTTTATATTTTTCTGCTTCCTTACATACCTGGTAATTTTTTTTATTGGATGCCGGGTATTGTGATTTTATGTTCTTAGATGGTGGATTTCATTGTGTATATTTTAAGAACACTAGATTTTGTTCTGATGAGCAGTTAAGTAATTGCATCAGTGGGAGGGCAGTTTCTGTAACAGCTAATTATTCATGGATGGAATCACAAGTCCTCACTGAAGCTTTTTAAGCCAGAATGTGACTGAATCAACTATGTATTTCTTTAAAAATCAGTCTTACTATTACTCTGCGGAGAACGTAGAAACAGCAGTGGATTCTAGAAGGCTAATTCTGAGTCTGTTGAGAAAAGTGATTATGTTGACTTGCTTTCAGGGAAGCGGCAGTTAAGACAGGGCATATTTAAATACGTTTAGAATGTATAGGACTTTGGGATTGATTGAATGAATATGAGGAGCTGATGAGGGAGAAGTAGTTATCGAGGATGATTCCCATTTCTGGAATGAGCAACTGAGTAAATGATGGTGTCACTTATTCTAACAGAACAGTGGAAATTTGGGGTGAAAAACCATGAGTTCTGTTTTAAAGATGTGTTACCTATGAGACACCCAAGTGGTTGATGTTAGGCAGGCTGCTGGTCTGAAGTTCAATAAAGAAATCTGGGCTGAGGCTGCTTCATATTACATGGTGTTTAAAGCTATTTTTCGTTTGCAGCCTAGAAGCACTGGCCATATGAATGCTTGTCTAATCCCCTAGAATTGTGAGGTCTTGGAGGGCTGGCTTGATGTGTTGTCCTCTTGTGTCTTCCAAAGTTGCTTGATGCATTGATTGGCATGTGACAGGCGCTTAGTGAGTGTTTGTGAAAGGGACAATGGCTGTCGGGGACTCCTTCTTCCATGTTTCTGAGTTTCCCATTGCCTCCTGGTTGTCTAAAAAGTTGCCTTAAATTTCATTGTTCTTGTTTGTTTTTCTAGTCCCAGCAGACTTTTCAAATTAGCATGCTAGTCATTTGTGGAGGGTCATGACCCTCCCTTGTTTACAATAGGGCCATATTATGTCAGCTCAGAGATCCTATCCTGGAGCTGGAGTTGGGACCAGATAATGCAGGAAGCCACATCCCTTCCAGGGAGGCTGCTGTCCAAGGCTTGGGCTACTTGGGCAAAATCGCTGATTCCCAAGGGATACTTAAAGTGTGTGGAATTTCACAGACTTCACATGAGCTTATGACTCTCATAGTCTCCATAGTCAATCCCTGAGTTAACCTGAAAGTTGCCCAAAGGAGGGAGGAGTCAAGCCTATTTTAAAAAGAGGAAATATCTGAAGGCTTGGAATTCAGAGACACTATATGAAATTTCGGGCAGAAATTTTTGATTGTTGGAACGAGCTTTGTTCTAGGAGCAGAGAACCTGAGTTGTGGGCCTGAGATTCATTGTACAATGCTGAGAAAACAACTTCCCTTCTTTGGTCCCATTACCCCATCTAAAACTAAGAAGATTGGATTCAGTGACCTCAGAGTGCTCTTCTATTTATTACATTCAGAGGAATTCTGTGTCCTGGGCAGTATGAGTCATAGACCTTGCCTCAAGGTGCTTAAAATTCTAGAACTGAGATGAAAGGTTGACTCTGATATTCCCATTAAGACAGACACCCTGTTTCCTACAAATGCGTTTGTATACAAATCTCTCTAGAGGAGAGGCCCTGTAGATGAAAAACAGAATCTTACTTTGGACTTCAGAAGTAAAACAGCTTTTAGAATTTTACAGCTTTATCCAGAAATGAACCTTAAATCTTTTTTTGTCTATCCTCATCTTTTGAAGGTAAACAAATTGGGCCCCGAGAGGGAATATGACTTGGCCAAGGTCACACAGTGAGTCCGTGGTAGAGGCTAACTCAGCACCTACCCCTGTCCCTGCACACACAGCACCCTAAATCTCATGAAAGCTGTTTCTCCACCACTCTCTCCCTTTTGGCACCACCTCCTGTCTCTGCAAGCTCTGCTGTCTCTGCAGTGGAACATTCCTGCACAGAGGGGATTAAAAGAGCAGGGGTGGAATGCTAAGCCTCCCTGCCCATTGGCAAGAGCATTTCTCCTGAACTGAGCCCAGCAGGGTTCTGGGGAGCCCAACGGCCCATGTGGAGGTCTGGGTTGTCAGAACCAACTTCAGTCCAAATGCCAGGGGCTGTCCACACCCTGCCCTCCATCAGGTAAAGCCCCCCAAAACAAGTAGTCCATGGTGGGAGCACTGCAGAGTTTGGGTGTTGTCCTGTAGTCTTTCTGGGCCAACTCTTTCAATGTGCTCCGCCAAGCTCAAAGGAGCCATTGGAGACCCTGGGCCAAGCTCTGTGGGAAGCCCGGCCAAGTTTCGGAGTGTCTAGCGCCAAGGCTGAATGTCTGGTTCAGTGGAGAGTAAGTCCAGATGTTTGTCTCCGGTCAATCTCTTATTGGCTTTCTAACTTTCGGCCTGGATGACCTTTGGGGCCTCACAATCTTGTGTAGATAGAATGAAGACGATGTGTCACCCCACCATCCTGGAACACGTTATCTACTCTCCTCCATCCCATGTCACTGAGTACTTGCAGAAATTAATGTCCCATATCTTCTTCAAGTATAGAGAAGATAAATAATATTTACTTCCTACAGTTAGCTCTCAGTTAATCACCAAAGGGTGACATTAAGGGTATATAGATGCTCTAAAATTCTTTCAATAACAATGTGTATTTCCAATTGCATTTACTAACTACCTAAAATGATTCTGGAGCTTTGCTAGGTACTAAGGATAACAGAACTAATAATCCACCATCATTGCCCTTTACAGACTTTCTAATAATGAAGAAAAACAAACAAGAGTTACTATTTATAAAACACTAGCTTCTAAGGATGTAGGTCCTACAAACAAGAACAACAACAACAACAACTTTGCCACGTTTTTGGGTTTGGAATATCTGGGACAAGGATGAATTGTTCTGTGAAAGAAAGGGTAAGAGATTTTATAGGGGAGATGAACAGGTAGAGAATAGAGTGGATATAAATTGGCAGAATTTTGTGCACAATTCTGATAAGGTAACAGTGAAAGAGAAGCTCTGGTTAGCATCTCAGGCAAAGAAACTGGGGAGAAAAACCGTGATCAGTAGAGATTCATGCAGATATGTGATGTCAAATGCCTTCAGACCACACCTTGAAGTTGTCAGTAGAATCTACCACGTGAATTTTTTCTGAGGAATGTGAAGAGGTGCAGAGTTCTATACACTTCAGAACTTGAAGCCAATGGAGGGTATACCAGCTATCTATTGCCACAATAATGGTGTTTAACAAAACAGTCCCCAAACCTCTACATACAACAAACTATTAAGTGTTTATTGCTCATGAATCTGGGGTCAGCTAGGGTTGGCGCTTCTGATCTTGCCTGGTTTTGTTCACGTAGCTGGGGGTCACCTAGATGTCAACTAACTTAGAATGGCCCAGAGGACTGGGCATCTCAGCTCTGCTCCGTGCATCTCTCTCGCTCCAGCACGCTAGCTCAGGCATGCTCTCATGCTGATGGCAGAGTATCAAAGTTCAAGCAGAAATGTGTGAGTGCTTGCTCAAGTCTGTATTTGTTTCAAATCCCCCTGGCCAGAGTAAGTCAAGTGACCAGACTCAGAATCAAGAACTAGAAAAATACACGTTGCCTGTGACTGTGAATGCACAGTGACTTATAGCATTCTAGGTGGTGACTGTTCTATCAGCCTCAGGATGACTTGAAGCAGAGTCCCCAATTGACCCTCAGTGAACATGTTGCATCATGAAGAAATAGACTTTCTTTGTTTTAAGACATGGGATTTGGGAAATTTGGTACTTTTGTAAACATAGCCAACCTAGCCTATCATTACTGATACAACCATCTTATATGGATTGCTTATCATGTGCCAGGCATTACGTTAGGAACTTTATGTACATTTGGCATTTATTCATTCAAAAAATATTGAATGCCTCTTACCTGCATAGAATTGAACTCAATTCATCCTCATAACAACCCAGTAGGGTAGATATAATTATCTCAGTGTTATGAATGAAGAAACTGAAGCTCAAATTGCTTACATAATGCGTCCAAAATCATACATCCAGTAAATGGCAGAGCAGGATTTAAACACAAGTCTGTTGGATTCCAAGGATCATGCTCTGAGCTCCTTCATTCTCCTCCGTTTCTGTTGATGTTTCCTCCTGAGAACTGTCTATTTTAGAAAAGTAACTTGCCACTGTAGGTGAATTTTAATAGAGTGGCCCACTTAGATCAGGGCATTTAAAGCAGGAGAGGGTCTCTTCTTGGGCAGGATCCACATCCTAGTCCTGGTCAATGTCCATGACTTTTAACACCAGCTGGAGTGATAGGGCACCTGGCTCCCTCACCAATGAGTTATGGTTCCATGGACAGAGAGAGATTTTTTCTTTCCCCAGTGTCTTTCCCCAAGCTGCAAGGAGGACATTGTTAAACGGTTTGGCAGCAGGAAGCCTGCTGCACCACAGGCAAAGCTAGAATGAAATTTCATTCTGGGGAGAGGTAAATCAGTGCTGGAGACAGGAGACACAAGCCTTAAGGCAAACCATGATAGGAAGGGGAAACAGAGAAAAGAGAATGGAGCCATCCTGACAATTCCTCCTTTCTCCTACAGAGAGAAGAGAGAGGGGATAGGAAGAGTAAGTTAAGAATAAGAAAGATGGGAAGAGCAGTTTTCACCCACTCAGGACAGGAATGCATTCATTTTTTCATCCAAGAAACATTTATTAAGCATCTGCTCTGTGTCAGCCATCATTCTGGTTGCTGGAAAACAGAAAACAAGTTAAATCATGGTCTCCATTTAGAGGAGATCACAGATGGGTGGGAAAGACACACTTGTAAACAAGTTAAAAGATGTTTACTGTACTCCCTTCTCTGAAACCCACTGAAAGCAACAAAAAGAATGAAAATATAACAGAAAATTCTATCTTCAATACAACTAGAAAATGGCTATGGGTTAAGATGATTAACTGCTCACCACAGTTCATTCCTGTCTTTCCATAATTGAGAGGAGTGGGTAAGGAACAATTACCTAGGAAGGGACCACATTTCTCAGCCCCTCCTTTGCATTTAGTTGAGCTATGTGATGAGTTCTCAAAGCTGGAATGTGAACAGATGTGATCTATGTCACTTCCGGGCCAGGATGGTCAGGAGATGGAAACGCCTTCTCTACTCTCTCTCTTTGCCCTTCCTATAGTAGAATTCAGGGTACTCCAAGACCCCTCAAAAGAGAAGGTGCCCAGGCCTCTGACTCATCATATGGCATCTGCCTGCTAACCAGGAACATTAGCACTGGACCCTTACACTAGTGAGAAATGAATATATAACATGTTAAACCATTGACATTTGGAGGTGTGTTCAGTTGTTACAGAAGCTAATATTATTCTAAAGAAAACAGGTTAAAACCCATATCTGCCACATTCAGTGAAGTTTGGGTTTCATCAGAGGAAGACAAAAAGAGGAGTCCTATATGTTGCCAGATTTTCTTGAAAGTAAGATAAAAGATCCCTAAAGGCCGAATAAATAATCATTTATTGGAGAAAAAAAAAGGAGTAGAGAATTAGGTGAGTCACAGAAGAGTAAAGTTCCCTATAGTGACTCATTTCTGTAAGGCAAAGGGCAAAGGAGACAGGGCTACGGATAGGGAGGCACTATGTGGATAGCCAGTAGTACAAACCCTGACCTCCATTGCTTAAATGTCTTAGAGGTGAGGTGGAAGAGAGAGGGAGCAGCAGTCAGCCTTGAAGCTTATCAGCAGAAGAGATGCATAAACATTAAATGACCAGTCGGGGAACCACAGATCTGTGGGGCTTTCTGGTGACCCACACTGACCTCATACTCATGGGAATGCTTCAAAACTCAGGGGAAATGTGTCCCCAGGGAAGAGCATATCTGATAAATTCTGAGACACCAAACTCAAAGGGAATCTGCTGGTAGCCCCAGCTTGACTCCATCCCTGAGAAAATAACAGACCAGAACAAGACGTTTCCAAAGTAAAACTACAAACAAACAGACAAGATCTAACGTGGGATGAAAAAACGAAAATGATAATGAAAGCCATTACAGAGGAGAAAATTAGCATCAGCAAAATGTGGGATTTATTCAGTTGATAATAGAATCACTAACATAAGAGACTTTTTAATGAAAGAAAAGGAGAAATAATAAAAACAGTGAAATAAAATAATGAAAAATAATACTTATGAAATATGAATATGCATGCTGGGCATTCCTAAAGAAAGGAACAGAGCAATGGGACAGAAACATATTCAAAGATATTATAAAAGAAAACTTTTCTGAACTAAAGGAATGCCTCTACAGAATTAAAAATGGTCTTAATATACCAAAGAACTTTGATGGAGAATGTTCAGTCAAAATTCTGAAGGAAAAATAAAGCTGGCCTCCAACTTCTCTTTATTCTTTGGTGCCAAAAGGAATAGGTACAAAATTCTGAAGGTATTATAACAGCACATTTTCAAATTTAAAAATCAGTCTGGTTGACTTTCATGTATAAAGTAGCTGAAAGACATTCACCAGCACAAACTCAGAGAAAATAGTGCATAGCACTCATACGTTCAATAGAGGAGGTGGACAACTTGATAATGAAGTCTAGTCCCTCCCAAAATATATAGTCATTTCTCAGTATCCATGGAGGATTGGTTCTAGGATCCCCACATATACTAAAATCCATGCATACTTTAGTACTTACAGTTGGCCCTTTGGAACCCGTGGATACAAAATGTTGGTCCTGCCTATACATGATTTCATGTCCTGAGAATACAGTATTTTTCATCCGCCTTTAGCTGTGGAGGCAGAACTAAGGGACATGGGGGGCAAACTGTATTTATTGGAAAAAATCCACATATGAGTGAACGAACACAGTTCAACTCTGTGTTGTTCCAGGATCAACTGTACCAATATTATCAATTTAGGAATAGAAAAGCTGTAGAAAGTTAGCATTCATTGATGGTAAACATTATATCTATTTAAATATAGAACTGAGGCTAAACAGCTGAGGGGCTCCTGGTTAGAGAACAGAAGGTAAATATCCTAAACCACTAGAGAATGAAAAGAAATGACTTATCTGTGGCAGGGGAAGGGATATGGGGAAAGGTATACGTGCCCCAGTTTCTACATCTTTCATAGTCGAGAGTCTGTGGATATAAAATAAAATTGGTAAATCAACAATTAGATGTTTCAGTATACTATTTAAAGCATAATGGTAATCAGTTCAAGAATGAAAACCAGGCTATAAACCTTCCAAATCATTATAAAGTGAGAGGACATTTAAAAAAATAAATAAATAAATAAATAAATAAAAGGCTCACAAAACAAAGGAAAAAACAGAAACTGCAAAAATATAGCAAAAAAATAGAAAACAAACATTTCATTTTAAACAACAGGATAAAATAAGATGACAGATTTCAACCAAATGTATCCAACAGAACATTAATGGAAACAGAATGTACATTTCTACAAAAATAAAGATGTTCAATAAAAGTACAAGTACAAGTTATAGGCTGGGCACAGTGGCTCATGCCCATAATCCCAGCACTTTGGGAGGCTGGATTACTTGAGGTCAGGAGTTCGAGACCAGCTTGGCCATCATGGTGAGATGCTGTCTCTACTGAAATTACAAAAATTAGCTGGACGTTGTGGCTTACGCCTGTAATCCCAGCTACTTGGGAGGCTGAGGCAGGAGAATCACTTGAACTCGGGAGGTAGAGATTGCAGTGAGCCAAGATTGCACCACTGCACTCCTGCCTGGGTGACAGAGCAAGGCCCCATCTCAAAAACAAACAAACAAACAAAACAAGCTACAGAAAAATAACGTTAGATTACCCGATTTGGGTCAAAAAACTACCTATACAGGGTAATTCTCCTTATCTACAGTTTTACTTTTCCCAGTTTTTAGTTACCCGAGCTCAATCGCAGTTCAAAAACATTAAATGAAAAATTCTAGAAATAAACAGTTCATAATTTTTCAGTTGCACATCGTTCTGAGTAGCATGATGAAATCTCGTGCTGTCCAGCTCTGTCCTCCCAAAGACGTGCATCATGCTTTGTCCACTGTACCCACGCGGTCTATGCTACCTGCCTGTGAGTCACTTAGCAGCCATCTCAGTTATCAGATCGACAGTGGTGGTGCGACAGGGCTTGTGTTCAAGTCACCCTGATTTTACTTCATAATGGCTGCATAGCACAACGGTAGTGATACTGACATATTATTTTAATCATTTTATTTCATTATTAGTTATTGCTGTTAATATCTTACTCTGCCTAATTTATAAATTGAACTTCATCATATGTATGTATATAATTGGAAAAACATAGTATATGTATATAGGGTTCAGTACTATCTGAGGTTTCAGGAGTCCACTGGTGGCCTTGAAATGTATCCCCCTCAGATAATGGGGCTACTGTACATGCATCCGTCCTTATGTATGCTTACTTATACATAGAAATTTCTGGAAGCCCTCCAAATGTATTGCTACTTGTGATTAGCTTTGGGACATGGTGCTGGAAAGATTTGAGGAGGAGAGGGATTCTGTTCTTCGCTTTATACTGGAAAGATGTAGTACATCTGTATTTTGAAATGTAACTTAAATATCAAGTGTGTATAATACCGTATGAAAAATGCCATAATGGCAGACCCTACAAAGACAAGGCTTTGGGAAGTGATGGGAGAGAGGAACTAATTATGACTAATTATGCCTGAGGAAGCTAGAAAAGGCTTCAGAAGAGTGGGTGACACATGAGCTGAACTTTAAAGAATGGCTGTCTTTTTTTTGAGGTTGAGATCAAGCCGACAAAGCAGAGGCAGTGGAAACAGAAAAGCACACGGGTCTTTCACAAATGACAAGGCCTGTGGGGTGGTTGGAGCCCACAGTGCGTGTGTTGGTGGCCTGCGTTGGAGGCTTGGGTCTGCTCATCCTAGGGCCTGAACGCGTGCTAATTGACACGCTGTGCTGGGGTCAGGAATGATGCAGAAGAAAGCAAACGTCATTTCTGGGTAGAGGACCAAAGGCTGGCCATCCTCTGAGCTCCAGCAGGCCAATGGGGACGCAGAGGTGGCTTCTCAGGGTTTCCCCACCTCCCAGGCTGCTCTGAGTCTCAGATCCTCAGGACCAGGCAGTGGTTGTTTGCAGCAGCTTCTGAACTGAAGGACCTACTAGCTCATGTGTTGCATTAAGATTCTTTGGGCTGTGTCTCTGCTTCACTCTTTTATCTCATCTTTTTTTTTTTATTTTCTGTGTCAACAACAAACAAAAAACAAAACAAAAAACAATGACCACAGCAGCTCTAGAGTAACATCACTTCCTTCCTGCAAGGCTACCAATTACCCCAGTTGTTTTCTTGTTTTTGTTCCAAATGTTCAAGAGAGATAATCTGATTGGCTTGCATGGGACTCCAGGGTCCAACCCTGGTCCCACCTGCTACCAGTGTATTTCCTATTAGGGAAAATAAACTTTTGCCCCAGGAGCTCATTCCATGGATGGAGGCGAGAGACAGTTTCAGAAAACGTGGTGAGGGCCTTCAGGTGTCTTCTAGACTCTGCTTTTATTGGTGGGCATCTTAGCAGGTGGCTGCATTTCTTCCTATTTGCCCCTCTCTCTCTGCCCCATGCCTCACTTATACTTGGCCCTTTCTCTCCCCTCCCTGCCGCCCCCAGAACTAAGCCAGCTCACAAGATTCTGAAGGCGGCTTAGCCAAGCGTTTCTCCCCCGTAACTACTTTCCTCTCATTCTCCTCTGATCTGGAGTACTCCCTGCAAAGTCTCCCAATCCCAGTCTTCACCCTCATCTGATTCATTGAAATGCTTTGAGATTATGGGAGGGTGGATGTAGAAGTATCGTTACTTTTCGGGAAGGCAAACATCTATTTCTCTTCTGTCAAGCAAGACCTTACCTAAATCCTGGCAGACACGCAAACATATGGCTTCTTTTTAAAAGTTCCCCAGAAAAGTAAAGGCAGCCCATGTCCCTGGCTACTCCTTCCCAGATCCACCTGCTAAGGGAAGTTCTCCCTTACAGCTAACCAGGAGCTCCAGAGGGTAACCAGCTGCCTCTTGCTCAGTCTTCATGGCTGGCATCCTCATGACCAGTCTGACAAGCACAGCGCTGTCCTGGCAGTAGTCTTCTTCCTGATTTTGAATCAAGCTGTGTTGATGTTCCACAGAGCCCAGGGTATGGGTGAAGGGACTGGGGCACCCAGCAAGGCCACCGGTCAGTCTCTGTGAGACTGCAGGAGTGGGAGGGGAATGCAGAGGGGTGACGTTCTGTAGGAGAGAAAAAAGGGAGGCAAGCATGGACTGAGAAACCAAGCTTTAAAGGAGTGGCTTATTCCACAAATGTGTCACCCCAAGCTCCCTCTTCATCCCATTTTTGGCTTTCCCAGTAGCCTGAGCCCACTGCCTCCTCATCCTGTGGGGCTCAAATTCAATGCCACCTCCTCTTTCCTACCAGCCCAGCCTCTGCCTCTGGAGTGTGATGTTTATGGACTTCTCTCTCCCATTTGCAGGGGGCAGGCTCATGAGCCCTCCCTTCCCCCATGGGCAGAAGAAATGAAGGTAAATTGGTCTCTGCCCTAGAATCAGAACTGTCCCCTGATGTCCTGCCTTGATCATCTTTAGCTTCTTCCTCCCTGTCTTCCTGGGAGCACCTGATCAGCCTTTCTTCCTGCCACAGCTCCCGCCTGGTGGAGGGATGCAGGGAAGGTGGAGAATTCCCACCACTACCACCTCCCGAAAATCACCTGCCTGACATGCCGGGGACAGCGCAGTTAGTAAACTGGGGGCATCGATATCTGGAAGGAGCTCCTGAATGCAGGGAAAGGGGATGAAACTACTGCTCCCATAAGAGTGGCCCCATCCAAATAAGGCCATAACAGCTGGCTCAGGTCCATCTGAGCCTCAGGAATCCAGGCTCAGAGTAGTGAGAAGAGAGTCAGAGAGGAGGTGGGTGTGGGGAAAGAGTATGTGCTTTGTGAGTGTCTTAATCCATTTCTGCTGCTATAACAAAAATGCCATAGACTGGGAGGCTGAAACAACAAATTTATTTCTCATCATTCTGGAGGCTGTGACGTCCAAGATCAAGGCACTAGCAGATCCAGTGTCTAGTGAGGGGTTGTTTCTTGGTTCACAGATGGCATCTTCTAGCTGTATCTCCACAGGATAGAAGGAGAGATGGATCTCTCTTGGGCTTTTTTTTTTTTTTCTTTTTGAGAGTCTCACTCTGTTGGCCAGGCTGGAGTGCAGTGGCACGATCTCAGCTCACTGCAACCTCCGCCTCCTGGGTTTAAGTGATTCTCCTGCCTCAGCCTCCCAAGTAGCTGGGATTACAGGTGCCCACCACCACGCCTGGCTAATTTTTGTATTTTTAGAAGAGACGGGGGGGTTTCACCATGTTGGCCAGGCTGGTCTCAAACTCCTGACTTCAGGTAATCCTCCCGCCTTGGCTTCCCAAAGTGCTGGGATTACAGGCTAAGCCACTGTGCCCGGCCTCTTGGGCCTCTTTTATAAGGGCACTGAGAACCCATTCATTTAAACTCTGCCCTCATGACTAATCATTTCCCAAAGGCCCCGTCTCCTAACACTATCACGTTAGGATTTGGTACTTAAACACACGACGATTGAGAGGACATAAACATTCAGGCCATCATGAGGACCAGAGAATCCAGCTCTCTCCTTGACCCTCTTGGTGACCTTGGACAAGTCACAGTCTCTGGGCTCTAGTCTCCTCGCTATTAAAAAACACTAAGACCAGTTGGTGCCCAATAAAGGAAGCTGCTGTAATTTTGTCATTTAGAGAAACAAAGAAAGCAGGTAAGAATTCCAGTTCCTATTTGTGCCTCCCCAGGAGATGCCCTGGAGGAAACTCAGGGCCAGAATAGCCCCATTCCTTTAGAACACGAGATCACAGAGTAAAGGTCACTGGGCAGAATAAATGACTTCCTGTACCTTACTCCAATTCTCATGGTACCCTGTGACATGAGAGTCCCTATTTTACAGATGCAGCAACGAAGGCTCAGAGCAGTTCAGTCCCCAAAGTCACCTGGCCATTAGGTGGCAAAGCTGGGATTTGAACCAGGTCTGTCTGACTCCAACGTCCAGAGGTCACTCACTTTCCACTCCTCACTTTCCACTCATACTGACACGCATCAAGGGCATAGACTACTGTAGCCTCTGCCCTAGACTAGACTTTTCAGCTGCCCAGTCTCCGCAGAGACCCTCCCTTCCCTAACCCATCTCTGTAATCTTCAATGTACCTGCTACCCCCACTACCCCTAGTTGTACCAAAAGTGAGACGAGAAAAGAAATGATTTTTTTAAATTGCCTATTATGTGCTGTGTGTTTCCACCACAAATCCCAAAAGACATATAATTATTCCCATTTTGCAGTTAAGGAAATTGAGGTTTGGGATCTTAGGCCAGTTGCCCAAGGCCCCAGTGCTAACACAAGGAAGAGCAAGCATTCAAAGCGGGCTTTGCTCACTCCCAGGCCCCTGGCCATGGCTGCCTCTCCCTAGACACCAGCCCAAGTAGTTTACCCGCTGAGGACTGTTTCAGGACAACCACCAGCACCGAAAAACACAGTCCAGCATGGGAGGCACAAGGAGGCTTCCGTCCAGTGAGGAAATCAAGAAAGAAGTGTGGCTGGACAGCCCCCAGGCAGGGAATTTGGGAGGAATGGGAATGGTGGAGGACAAGGCTCTGCCTGAGGTGCAGGTGAAAAAAAATCTCTTTGAAAAACCGGGTACAGAGACGTGGAATGAAATATGGGCTACCATCCAAGCTTTGGGATTTAGGTTGTTTTCCAAATTCCTATCAGAAATCCCATAATTGAAAGGGATTGAAAGCAGGTCATTATGTCCCAAGCAGCAGACAGTGAGGATCAAGAGTTTTCAGGCTGCCCAGAGCCACTAACAAAGGGAAAAATATTTCTCTTTCCCCCCCCCCGATATTAGCCCAGTAACATTCCCACCTCGGGCAAGACTTCCTGCCACTGAAAAATATATATCTTGACCAATTTTGAATGGAAAGCAGCAGAAGCAACTGTTCTCCCAGCCAGTAGAACCAGAAGCACAGGCCAGAGCACCACACTAAGGCCTCATGATTGGGAGTTTATGTTGTCATGAGCCACAGACCCATGGAGTCACTTATGACCCCCTGACTTTCCGTTTCGTCATCTGAACGTGCCCAACATGGAAGTGGGGTTGAAGGCTCCACTGGACATTAGAGTTGATACAGGTGTACAGACGTAAGCATTTACTCAGCCACATCCAACCAATATTTATTGAGTGCTTTCACATATACTCTGACATCCACTGGGGATATACAGAGTTGAACAAGACTGACTCAGACTTTGTCCTGGAGGTGCCCTGGAGTCTCAAGGAAGCAGTGTCTGGGGAACAAATAAGGGCAGTTGATGACTGAACTATGGCTGTGCCGATTGCTGTGAAGGGGAATCACAGGATGACCTGACCTGGGAAGGTGACATTTGGGCTGAGATGATAACAGTAAAAATCACAACAGCTGACACTTACATGGCACTTAGGATGGGCCAGCACTATTCAGAGACCACGGGGATTCTTTGGAATTAACAATAGGAAGAGATGTGAACAGAGAATGCCAGACAGATAGGGAGGCATGGACAAAGTCCTTCAAGGTGGGAGGGAAACAGCAGGTTCGAGGAGTTGAAAGACTATAGTAATGGGGAGAGTTCATACAAGGTGAACTCAAGAGGGAGGCGGGAGTGGAGCAGGGTCTTTTCTTCTCTTTGGAAACCAATCAAAGTTTTAAGCAGAAGAGTGACAGGACCAGAGGGTAGTTAGGAAGATATTGCAATGGGCCTGGCAAGAGTTAATCGGGGCTTAGACTTAGCAGGCAGCAATGGAAAGAGAGGGAAACAGAATGAAGGCACGATATATCTAAGAGGCAGACCGGCCAGGCACAGTGGCTCACGCCTGTAATCCCAGCACTTTGGGAGGCCAAGGTGGGCAGATCACTTGAGGTTGGGAGTTCAAGAATAGCCTGGCGAACATGGTGAAACCCTGTCTCTACTAAAAATACAGAAAATTAGCCAGGCGTGGTGGCGGGCGCTTGTAATCCCAGCTACTCGGGAGGCTGAGGCAGGAGAATTGCTTGAACCCAGGAGGCAGAGGTTGCAGTGAGCTGAGATCACGCCATTGCACTCTAGCCTGGGTGACAGAGCGAGACTCTAAATAAATAAATAAATAAATAAATAAATAAATAGATGGCAGACCCACTGGGTCTTCATGTTTGATGAGTACCAAGGAGAACACTCAGCTTGAGCCTGGGCACCTGGGGTGGTGCTGGCACCAGTTTTCTGAGATGGAGAAAGCTAGAGGAGGGAAGAGGTGATGGCACTGCAACAGTCAGTTCTGGTCTGAGAAGCAGCAACTCCTCTTTGCTTCAGTTCCAGCTCTGCTGATATTTAGTTGTGTGACTGTGGCTAAGGCGTTTCATAACATCAAAATCAAATGGAGCAGCTGGGCCAGGCGCAGTGGTTCATGCCTGTAATCCCAGCACTTTGGGAGACTGAGGCAGGTGGATCACCTGAAGTCAGGAGTTCAAGACCAGCCTGGCCAATATGGTGAAACGCCATCTGTACTAAAAATACAAAAAATTAAATGGGCGTGGTGGTGGGTGCCTGTAATCCCAGCTACTTTGGAGACTGAGGTAGGAGAATCATTTGAACCTGAGAGGTGGAGGATGCAGTGAGCCGAGATCGTTCCACTGCACTCCAGCCTGGGTGCAATAGAGCAAGACTCTGTCTCAAAAAAAAAAAAAAAAAAAAAAAAAAAATGGAGGAGCAGCTGGACTAGACAATCTGTAGAGCAGGCATTTCAAATGGGTGACTTGGGAAGCTGGATTCAGGCGGCATGAGTGGTTTATTTGACCCACACATATCAGTGTGGTAAATCCCCATAGCAATCTAAATTTCTGACTTCTCTTGAGAAAAAAAAAAAAAGGAGATCTAGAAGATGTGCAGCACTCAATCTACATCAGATCCCCACATGGCGATGGTCGGCAGAGTTGAGTGGCAGTTGTCACTGCGGGATACAGACGCTTCTCCTGCTCCAGGACCCTCATCCCCTTCCACTCACCCATATGCCCCACATGGCCCCTGTTGAGGATAATACCCTTTTTCTATATAATAAGAGGGTAACTCAAATCATCAGTTATTTCTCAAGCTTATCTAACCCATATCGCTATATTATTCCTTTTCAGATTAAAAAGAAATAAAAAAGAACAAGAAAAATGAAAATTAACATTATAAAAGGCCTCTTGCAATTCCACTACCCAGAGAAAATTGCCATGAAATTGGGATGTGTTTCCTGCTAGTTTTGCTTGATAAAATTGGGATCATATTAAATGTATTTTTAATGACTTTTTTCTCACTAATACTATAACAGGCACATTTTCCCATCCTATTAAAAATTCTTTGGAAACATAATTTGGAAAGCCTATATAATTAGCTGAATAATTTAAGCAATTATTCCAGGATCATTTCTTAAATTTGTAGATACATCTCAACTCTGATTATTTCTTAAGACAACTTCTTAGAAATGGGAGGTTGAGGTCAAGGCGAATGTTATACAGTATTGCATCAGTTAATGACTGGGTTATGTCGTGAGCAATGCATCGTTAGCCAATTTCATCATTATATGAACATCACAGAGTACACTTACACAAACCTAGATATTCTAGCCTACTACACACCTAGGCGAGATGATACAGCCTGTTGCTCCCAGGATACAAACGTGTGCAGCATGCTACTGTACTACTGAATACTGCAGGCCATGGTACTCCAGTGGTATTTGTGTATCTAAACATAGAAAAGGTGCAGTAAAAGTATGGCCACAAGATAAAAAATGGTACACCTGTATAGGACAGCTCCATTACAATCTTGTGGGACCACTGTTGTATATGCAGTTCCTTATTGACTACAGTGTGGTTATGTGGCACACGACTATATTTTTAAGGCTTTCGAAGTGTTGTCAAATTGCCCTGCAGAAAGTTTGTTCTCATTTTCATCATATATCTTGCCAATTTTGGATGTTATCACTTTCGAAAAACTCCTTGAAGAAGCTTTCCAGGTAGGGATATAGGAATCACCTGAGGAAGCCCTGCTGTCAACAGAAACCATACCTTGCGTTTGTAGAGCAGGAATTGTCAAAGTTCTTCTGTAAAATCCAGATAGTAAATAGAATAGGAAAATGTCCTTGACATAATGTTACTTTTCTGTTTGCTGGCCATAAAGTCTGTCACCTGGCTCTGCTGCTGTAGTGTGAAAGGAATGTAGCCATATGTAAACAATGGGGCATAGCTGTGTCCCAATAAAACTTTATTTATAAAAAAAAAGTCAGTGGACTCTTTTAGCCCATGAGCCACAGTTTGCCAATTCCTACTTTATCTCATTTCGTCCTCCCAACAATCTTGAGAAGAAGATAGGGCAGGAAATGAGTGTGCCTGTTACATTGATAGAGAAACTGGGGCTCAGAGAAACCAAGTAACTTTTTGACAGTCACACTGCTAGTAATTGGAAGAGCCAGAACTTGAACCCACATTTTCTGACTTCTATTTTGGAGCTCTCTTTATTGCATTACTTATTTATTTATTTATTTATTTTGAGACGGAGTCTCGCTCTGCCGCCCAGGCTGGAGTGCAGTGGCCAGATCTCAGCTCACTGCAAGCTCCGCCTCCCGGGTTCACGCCATTCTTCTGCCTCAGCCTCCCAAGTAGCTGGGACTACAGGCGCCCGCCACCTCGCCCGGCTAATTTTTTGTATTTTTAGTAGAGACAGGGTTTCACTGTGTTAGCCAGGATGGTCTCGATCTCCTGACCTCGTGATCCGCCCGTCTCGGCCTCCCAAAGTGCTGGGATTACAGGCTTGAGCCACTGCGCCCGGCCTCTTTATTGCATTACGAACCCCTTTTCATGAATGTGTAGCAATGACAGTTAAAAAGCCATGAATGTAGAAAATATCCAAGGCATTTTGCCAAATGCATGGTGTGCTTGAGGGCTCAAAGTTCAGCAAGGGAAATCCTAATTCAGTGCTTTCCACTGCAAGAAAGTGCTTTGCAGAGTGCCTGGTATTGTGAAGAGTTAGCGTTCATGGCAATGTTTGACAACGATGTGGTTGCAGTTTTAGAAAAGAGCTTGGTGGCCGGGCGCGGTGACTCACGCCTGTAATCCCAGCACTTCGGGAGGCCGAGGCGGGCGGATCACGAGGTCAGGAGATCGAGACCATCCTGGCTATCACGGTGAAACCCCGTCTCTACTAAGAAATACAGAAAGTTAGCTGGGCGTGATGGCGGGTGCCTATAGTCTCAGCTGCTCGTGAGGCTGAGGCAGGAGAATGGCGGGAACCTGGGAGGCGGAGCTTGCAGTGAGCCGAGATTGGGCCACTGCGCTCCAGCCTGGGCGACAGAGCGAGACTCCATCTAAAAAAAAAAAAAAGAAAGAAAGAAAGAGAAGAAAAGAGCTTGGTGATGGTGGAAGGCAGCTGAATTAATAAACTCTTTCAAATGCAAGTCACAGAAAACCCAACTCCAAGTAGTTAAGAGAAAAAGGAAAGTCATTGTTTTTGTTTCTTAGAATTCCAGGGCCAATGGCTTCAGGCACAGCTGGATCCAGGACCTGAAATCATGTCATCAGGGCTCTATCACTGTCTCCTCTCTCTGTTTTGCTTGCCCCTGCTTCATTATTTAGATTAGATCACTTTATGTGGTAGACAAGAAGTCTTCTGCAAGCTCCAGCTGTGTTCAAGAGAAAGGAAGACCCACTCTCCTAACACCATATTTCAGTATTTCATAGAAGAACTCTGATCGTCCCTTCTTGGGTCATGTTCCCCCACTGGATCAATCATTGTTCCCAGGAGGGTTGCAGCACTCTGATTAACACTGCTGTTTGGGAATCTATGCATCATATTTGATGGTCAATTAGGATCACATGGGTGGGAAAGGGATTGTTCCTTTTAGGAATGAATACTAGTGGACCAAAAGACCACAAATGCAGCAAAACAACAATCTGAAGAGACCTGCATCCATCCATTCAGTGAGGGCCCCAGTAGCAAGAGAGCCTGAGAATTCTCCCAGAGACTGTGGTGCGAGCTTGCTTGCTAGTGTACTTCTAGACCATGAGGGGAAAGTAGAGGAGGGTATTGTTTTGGGTTACATTGTACCCCCCCACACAAAAAAGGTAAGGATGATGACATCTGCAAGGACCATATTTCCAAGGACCATATTTCCAAGTAAATACTTCCTTCCGAAGTACTGAGCATTAGGACTAGCGTGAGGACATCTTATAGATGTCACCACAGTATCACCGTTGTCATTATAGGAAGACAGCCATGTGAAAATAGAAACCCACGGGAACACCGTGTGGTGACAGAGGCAAAGATTGGAGCGACACAGCTGTAAGGCAAGGAATGCCGAAGATTACCAGCAACCGCCGGAAGCTAGGAAGAGGAAGACCCTACTTATTTCAGACTTCCAGCCTCCACAACCGTGAGAATAAATTTCTGCTGTTTTTAAGCCACCCGATCTGTGAAGCAGAGCTAGAGGAGCCCCAAGAAACAAGCATTCCAGGCAGAAGAAATGGCACCAGGAAGGCACTGAGGGCATAAAAAGTATAGCCATGGAAACCTAAAGAGGAGAGAGTTCTAAGGAGGAGGGGCTTGGTCAGCCTGATCACCTACCCCAGGAATGGGGAAGGCAATTAGGATGCAGAAAATGTCGTCAACAGCATCTCCTGCACCGCCCCCACCCTGCTTTTCCCCACAGAAGAGAGAGCAGGACCACACCACTGATACGATCATGAATTATTTCACTGGCACGACAGAGACAAGCTCGCTTCATCATCACTTGCTGTGAGTCACCATCTGGCATTTTATTGGCTGATCTTCTTGCTCCTCTGCAACCCCTCTCACAACTATTTGTCCACTCTTGCATGAATGACCTTCCAGTTCTTGGGGGAAAGACCCTAATGTAGATATTTTCAAGAGCTTAGCTCTTCTGGGAAAAGTGGCAACAGCTGCCTGGCTTCAGGTGCCCTATGCAAATGCTTATTCTTAATGGAATGTGTCACAGCTAGCCTTGCCAAGGCACCTCCCAAGGGCATGTCTGCTAAATGATAGCAAACAGGTACCACAGAAGAGCTCTGTCTGGGCTTCTCCAAGAGTTTCTTCGTGTGCCTTTAGAAGGGCATGTGCCTACCTGCAGTCCAGGCATCCAGCCTATTCGTGGAGAAATAACATCACCCAGAATAAACACTGAATCGTCAAAAGCTGTGCAATAAAAACATTCTATCTACTCAAAGTCTCGTTTACATCCAGTGATGTCAAACTACTTAAACAACTCAACTCCAATCTAAGTGCCGGGACTAATAAACATCAGATGGGGTCTAAAGAGATAATGTACCTGAAAGCCTAGGACCCTCTGGGTGCTCCATAAATGCTACTGCCCTTCCTCCCTGGCTTCCAGAGCCTTCCACCCTAGAAGGGGATGAGTCGTCCTATATCTAATTCCTGGTGACTGCAGTAATCTCCAGACTGGCCTCCCTGCTTCCTCCCTTGCCCTTATCCGTATAGTCTCTCTATTCTCAATACAGCAGCCAGAGGCATCTTGCAAAATATAAGTCAAATCATGTCACTCCTCTGTTCAAGATCCTCAAAAGATCTTGGCTCTCAATCAGAGTTTCTCAGTCTCTACACAACTGATATTTGGAGCTGGATAATTCTATTTTGTGGGGGCGAACTTGTGCATTGTAGAATGTTTTGCAGAATCCCTGACCTTTGTCTACTAGAGGCCAGTAGCATCCCATCCCCACTCCCAAGTTGTGACAACCAAAAATGTCTCCAGACATTGCCCATATCCCCTGGGGTCAGAATGGCCCCTGGTTGAGAACCACTCCTCTGCACCCTCTGCAACCCCTGCTGCCCTGTCACCTCATCTCCCATGCCCTCTCCTCCCTCACTTTCCCCAGCTGCATCAGCCTTCTTACCATTCCACAGACCTGCCAGGCAAGCTCCCACCTCAGAGCCTTTGTACCTGCTGTCTGTCTGGGGTGCTCTTTCCACAGACTGTCAGCTTTGTCACCTCATCTCCCATACTCTCTCCTCCCTCACTTCACCAAGCTACATCATCTTTCCCCAATCCCATGTAACTAACTCTCTTCCCTCTGCTAAGTCTCGGCTCAAACATCACCCTCATAATGTGGCTTCGTGACCGCTGTGTTTGAAACTGTGTCCACCATCCCATACCTCCAGGACTCTCTATCCCACTTGCCCTGCAGTTCGTTTCATACCTCTTCTTACTTTCTAGTACTTCATAACTTGTTTTATCTATTTATCGTTTTTAGTGTGTCTCCCACAACTAGAATGTAACTATCTATATGCCTTCATAGACCTGTGAAGGTGGGGCTTTTGTTTGCTACATCCACTAATGGTGTTCTGAGTGCTTGGAACACCACCTGGTGCATAGGACGTGTTTGCAAAATATTTGTTGAATAGAGTGAGGTACTATTGCAAATGGTGGATTGAGTCAACAGCTGCAACAGCCCAATAGGATGGAGAAAGCACTGTCTTCCCAGTCAGGTGAGCTGAAGTCCAGTCTTGCCCTGGTCACATATTGACCGGGAACCTCAGCCTCTCTGAGTTGTGGTTTTCTCATATGGTAAATGGGATCATATGTGGGTTCCATGGCTGTTGAGAAGATGAGAGGGCATGTAGGTGAAAGTGTATCTAGAACAAATCCAGGCACAAGGTAAATATCCAGACATTGCCAAATGTCCCCTGGGGTCAAAATGACCCCTGGCTGAGAACCACTCCTCCACACCCTCAAACCTGCCAGGCAAGCCATTTGGTACTGTCCCTGATCTTTGTCTACTAACTCGATGCCAGTAGCATCCCACCTCCCACTCCCAAGTTGTAACAACCAAAAATGTCTCCAGATGTTGCCAAATATCCCCGGAGGTCAAAATGGACCCCCAGTTGAGAACCACTCCTCTACACCCTCTGCAACCCCTGTCGGCTCTGCCATCTCATCTCCCATACTCTGTCCTCCCTCACTTCACCAAGCTACATCAGCCTTCTTGCCATTCCTTGAGCCTGCCAGGCAAGCTTCCCACCTCACTTATCATAACAAGTGATATGTGAAACATAGAAAAGATTGATTGTGCTGAGCCTTAAATAAGAAGTAGAATTTAACAAGTAAAGATATGTGGAGAAGGGGAGGAATCACATCTTGCTGAGTTTCACAGCTTTCTTCTAGAGAATAGAAAAAAGTCAGCCCAGCCTACATTTCTGGAGCTGGGACATTTGATGTTAGCAATAGCCTAGATATATGGAAGGAACCTCAAGAGAGAGGAAAAACTAAGTTTGGAAATCCTTTGATTTTTGACTTTAGATGTTGACTTTGAAATATGCCATGAACATAAAAGAGAGGATAATGAAGGAGTTGGACTTGTAGCTTGGCACTGAAATTTACAACTCTGAACAAATAGGAAATTCTGAATCCAAAGGATGAAACCCATTAGCAAGTTGAGTACACAGGATTGCCTTCTGGAACAGGGAGTCAGCCTAGATCTAAGGAGGCTTTGTTGGGCAAACCAGGTAAACCAGTTGGCCAGTCTGTGCAAGCAACAGTGTGAAAGTGCTGTCAGCCAGATCCCATCCCATTCAACAAGGTATCTTGATTTGAAAAACACACTGAACTAGATGCTGTGGAATACAGACGAAATTAGAGCATGACCCCTGTCCTCAAAGAGTTTACAGTCTTCTGGGGAAGACAAGCAAGGAAAAAGCAAACAGTACTATCAAGTAGAATAAACAAGTGTATGAATTCAGGCAGAGGCAAAGGGTATGGGAGCACAGAGAAGGGAGTGAATAATTCTGCCATAAAAAGTCAAAGGAGACCACATGGAGAAAATTGAATTTGAGCTGGAGCCACAGAAAAGGAAGCAGACTATCTGAGGATGTGGCTAGAATGAGAGATTTATCCAAGGCACCATGGTAAGCTGTAGTTTAGAAGTAAATAAAGAAGGACCCTTTAGAAGTAGAAATCAATAATTATTTATTTATTCATTCAATTACAGAATATTTCCTGAACCTCTATTAGGTGCCAGGCATTGAGGTGCTGAGGACATAAATAAACCAGACTAGGCCATGCCCTCATGGAGTTTATATTCTAGTGGGAGAAACAGAGAAGAAATATATAGACAAGGTAAATAATCAAGGTAATTTAGTAAAATAAGCATGAAGAAAACTACTGTGGAAGCTGTAAGGGGTACATTTCCAAAATATATAAAGAATTCCTAAAACTCAATAGCCAAAAAAAAAAAAAAAAAAGCCAAAAAACAAACCCCACCCAATTTTAAAGTGGGCAAAAACCTTGAATAGGTGTTTCTCCAAAGAAGACATACAAATGGCCAATAGGTATATGAAAAGATGCTCAACATGGCTAATCATTAGGAAACGAAAATCAAAACCACACTAAGATATCACCTCACACCTGTGAGGATGTTAGGATGGCTGTTATTTTTAAAAAGTGTTGATGAAGCTATGGAGAAATTAAAATACTTATACGCTGTTGGCAGGAATGTAAAATGGTGCGGCTGCTACGGAAGACAGTATGGAAGTTCCCTAAAAAAATAAAAGTAAAACCACCATCTGATCCATCAATCCCTCTTCTGAATATATAACCAAAAGAATTGAGATCAGGATCTCAAAGAAATACCTTCACTCTCATGTTCATTTCAGCATTATTCACAATAGCCAAAATATGGAAGCAACACAAAAGCCCATCAACAGATGAATGGATAAAGAAAATGTGGTATTGCCGGGCGCAGTGGCTCATGCCTGTAATCTCAACACTTTGGGAGGCCGAGATGGGTGGATCATGAGGTCAAGAGATCAAGACCATCCTGGCCAACATGCTGAAACCCCATCTCTACTAAAAATACAAAAATTAGCTGGGTGTGGTGGTGGCTGCCTGTAGTCCCAGCTANGGAAGGAAGGAAGGAAGGAAGGAAGGAAGGAAGGAAGGAAGGAAGGAAAAGGGAAAGGAAGGGAAGGAAAGGAAGAAGGAATGAAAGAGAGAAAGAAGGAGGGAAGGAAGGAAGGGAAAGAGAGAAAGAAAGAGAGAGAAAATGTGATATACTCATACGATAGAATATTATTTAGCCTTAATAAAAAGAAAGAAATCCTGATATTTTGCTACAACATGGATCGATCTGGAAGACATTATGCCAAGTGAAATAAGTCAGCTACAGAAAGGCAAACACTACATGATTCCCTTTAATGAGGCATCTAAAATAGTCAAAGAAATAGAGCAGCAGTTAAATTTCAGAGTTTAAAAAAGAAGAGCCAGCAAAGAAGATGAAGGAAGAGAAGAAAAACTGTGAGAGTTGTCCTGTCACACAAGCTGAGATGAAAAGTGTTTGCAAAGGAGAGGATGGCTCCTTAGTCAAATGCTTCTGATGAAAGAAGAAGAAAGAGGAAGGAGGAGGAGGAAGAAGAGGAGATGGAGAAGAAGGAGAGAAAGAGGAAGAAGGAGGAAGAGGAGGAGGGGGACGAAGGAGGAAGAAGGAGAAGGAGAAGAAGAGGGAGGAGGAGGAGGAAGGTCTTTCAACAACAGGGATGATCTTAGTAAGGGTACTTCCCATGGAGCAGTGGGGACAGATATGTGGTTAGAGTTTGTTGTCCTGCCTAGACTAATTGTTGAGGGACCTTGCCTGGATGTGGCTGGGGTGTTCTGTGTGATCTGACAGCACACATTTGGAGAGAGGTGGGAATCGACAGGAGAGATTCAGAAAGGAGAAGGGACGTCTGAGAGCCCATAGTGAGTTTGTGCTAGACTGGACTGGGCCGCAGGTACCTGGATTCTCCTGTCCAATGTTTTTCTTGCTTCACTTCATTGACTGGACTTCCATTCTAGAGCCAAATTTCATTTCCACCCTTTCTGTCGGGCTGTGACCATTACAACACCCAATCCCAGTCTGAATTCAGCCACGAGTCTCCCCAGATTGGGCCAATTCCTAAAGATGCCCATCCAATTGCCAAATCAAACTCTCATTCCAACCACACCTACTATTCAGCTCCTGGGAACTTCATGCCTCCCTGTGAGGCCTCACCTTCCTCATTACACTCCAGCAGAACTGAGTTCTTTGTAGTTCCCCAGACGTTATTTACATCTCCTTACCTTTGACCATGCTGTGTCTTCTGCAGGGAATCCCTTGCTCTGAATTCCTATCAACATACATGGCTATCTGTGTACACACACACACACACACACACACACACACACTTCTCTCCAGCTTGCTTTTCACTCAATCTTGTGTCTTTTTTTTTTTTTTTTCTATTTTATTTTATTTTTGAGATGGATTCTCGCTCTGTCACCCAGGCTGGAGTGCAGTGGTGCGATCTTGGCTCATTGCAAGCTCAACCTCCTGGGTTCATGCCATTCTCCAGCCTCAGCCTCCCGAGTAGCTGGGACTACAGGCACCCGCCACCACACCCAGCTAATTTTTTTTGTATTTTTAGTAGACATGGAATTTCACCATGTTAGCCAGGATGGTCTCGATCTCCTGACCTCGTGATCCACCCGCCTCAGCCTCCCAAAGTGCTGGGATTACAGGTGTGAGCCACCGCGCCCAGTCGCTCTTGTGTCATTTTGATATGACTCTAATTTGTTTCTTTCAATGGTTTCAAAATATTCTTTGATGTGATTGGGCCACAATTTATTCCACCAGTCCCCTACCTATGCACACTGCCCTGCAGTCTCCCATGTCCCATGAACAATGGTACAGTAACCATCCTAGTACAGATGTGTTACATACTAGTGCGTTTGGAAGGGTCTTCTTCCCCGGCACACTCCTCGAAAGTTGGATCGGGGATCACTGCTTCTGAAAAACTCATCACCGATTACCCAGAAAGAGTGAATTCCTCCTTCCTCTAAGCCTCCTCAATCCCAGGTGCTAGAGCATTTTCAGGGGTATGTCAAAACTTCCAGTAAGCTCCTAGAGGATAGCAACAGTGTTATCCATCTCTAAAGCCCCCGAGTCTAGCATCGTGTCTGCCACAACATGTATGTCCAATATGTATTTGTTGAGTTAAATCGCAAAGAATTTGAGCTTTGAAACCATACTGACTAGACTTCAAATTGTCGTGGTTCTGTCACCAGCCTCTGAGCTTAGTTTTCTCACCTGTAAAGGGGAAGAATAATCCCCAAGTGTGCATGGTTCTCAGAAGGATGTGAGGAGATCATGTAGAGCTGGCTGCACAAGGCCTGTCACGTGGGTGCCGTTTGAAAATGGAAGCTGTTGGCTGGGCACGGTGGCTCACGCCTGTAATCCCAGCAGTTCGGGAGGCCGAGGTGGGTGGATCACCAGGTCAAGAGATCGAGACCATCCTGGCTAACACAGTGAAACGCTATCTCTACTAAAAATACAAAAAATTAGCCAGGCGAGGTGGCGGGCGCCTGTAGTCCCAGCTACTCGGGAGGCTGAGGCAGGAGAATGGCGTGAACCCAGGAGGTAGAGTTTGCAGTGAGCCGAGATCGCACCACTGCACTCCGGCCTGGGCAACAGAGCGAGACTCTGTCTCAAAAAAAAAAAAAAAAAGAAAAGAAAAGAGAAAAAAAGAGAGAAAAAGAAAAGAAAAAAGAAAAGAAAATGGAAGCTGTTATGATTGGTGTGTGCCTGGAGAAGGAGGCTAAATTGAGACTTTGCATTGGCACAGCGCCCTGTCCACACACCTCCGGGCTTCTGCAGAGAGGGAAACTCCCTAGGACAAGCTGGCAGTTCTGACAAGTGCCCGGATAAATCTTGCTGGTGCCAAGCTGTCTGGGACCTGTTGCCTCTGCCCAGCTCCTTCCAAATATCCAGGCCCTTCCCTGATGAGATGACTGGCTTCCAGTCCCTGGGATACGCCTTAATGAACCAGCATTGTGGACATCACCCAGAACTTCTCTCCAAGTGGACACACTCTGTTGTGCAGGCAGGAGGCTTGATGAAAGACAGTTCAATATGGGTACTCAAGGGCAGGGGCTGGGAGGGCTCCTCAGGGGAGATCTTGGACCAGTATCATCTGAGATACCTTTCAGGTAGTCTTCATCCTCAGAGTTCATTCTGGGGCTGGAAGAGTGCCCTGGACCACTGGATCGGGAATTGACCACAGAATGACAGTTTGGATGAGAGCTGAACAATGTCTTCAAGACAAATATTTCCTCCAGTTCACCTGTGGTCCTCATGCAATAACAACCAGCAGGACACCTGGGCTCTGATTAGGTTTCTGGCCATCAGGGGGCTCCTAGGGCAAAGGGGGAAATTCTTCCCCGTCACTGCATCCCTATCTGTGATCTCGCCTCCCCCTCACCACTTGCTAGCTCAGGGAGACTTTCGTCAAGTTTTCAGTGAGAAGAAAACCAACATAAGCAGGCAACTGAATCAGCCTTCATGCAGGTTAGCTGGCTTTTAGCTTAATAATCAGAGTTGTTGGCCATTTAAAAATGGAAGCTGTTGACTGGGCACGGTGGCTCACGCCTGTAATCCCAGCACTTTGGGAGGCCGAGGCGGGTGGATCACGAGGTCAGGAGATCGAGACCATCCTGGTTAACATGGTGAAACCCCATCTCTACTAAAAATACAAAAAATTAGCCGGGCGTGGTGGTGGGCACCTGCAGTCCCGGCTACTTGGGAGGCTGAGGCGGGAGAATGGTGTGAACCCAGGAGGCGGAGCTTGCAGTGAGCCGAGATCGTGCCACTGCATTTCCAGCCTGGGCGACAGAGCAAGACTCTGTCTCAAAAAAAAAATAATAATAATCAGAAAAGTGGCACCTTTGATTTCAGATTCCATAGTAACTTCCTTCCCCCAGAGCAGTGACTCATCTAGAGGGTGCCCTTGGGTGAAAGAGAATAAACGTGTTACTCTGGGGCTGAGGTGGGGTGCAGAGTTGCACGAAGCACTTTTTAATAACATCTCCAGCATCAGCCCCGCACACCAGATGCCAGCCATTCTCCCGGCGGCTCCAGAATCACCCCAGCCTGAGATGCCATGTCCTGGGCAGCTGGACGATAGCCCTAGGTTGCTGCACTGTGATTCCAGGAGAGGATGTGGCAGGCACCTGCTCCCAGCTCTCCCATCTCAGAGTTGGGGGTGGTTTTGAAAAGACACTAAGCAGGGACAGGGCTGTGTTAGGTGAGGGTCTCTTGGTATTTTGTCAGGTCTGGAAGATACATGACAAGGCTTGCAGGTGGATGGTAAATTAACAAACTCACAAGATGATACTTCCTGCTGACTGTCCAGCCAGGTCAGGGGCCAAAGCAAGTTCTCCGGTCCATTTGGACTCTTAACAGGCCTAGAGGCCTCCTGGGACGTTGTCCAGTTTTCTCTCTACCCACAGTTTCTGTTTCAACCACATTTGTTTCTTCCATGAAATAAGAGCTCAGACTAGAGGGAAAGTGGCCTTAGATTCAGACAGAACTTTGTTGTCTTTGGCCCGGCACATCGAGGTGTGTGACAAGGGGCACCTCTGTTACCTCTCTGAGTCTCAGTCTCTGCAGGAGTCTAACTATAATCATATCAGGATCTCCTCCATAGGGTTCCTGTGATGATTAGATGAGATAATGGATATAAAGCGCCTGCGAGTTTTGGTGTCTGGTACACGTTAACATCTCAATCTAAGCTAGTGATGACACCCATGCTGATGATGACAGTGAAAGTTATTAAGCCATCATGGTGTATTTCCTTGTTTATCATCTAGGGCGTGTACTTTACATACCTATGTGTGCATACATATGCCATTATACCTCTTCTCTCCATTCTGGTCATCTGCACCATCTTAGACAACCTTTGATCAAAAGGAATGATGAGACCAGAGCGACATTTCTGTGACATATCAAAGTTATCCAGTTATCCCCATTTCACTGATTGGAATGGTAAATCCCCCCAATCCTGTACCTGTAGCCACCATCATTTTCCTATTCAACAAACATTTTCTGTGCATCTCCTGTGTGCCAGGCATTATTCCAGCAACTGGTAGCACTGATAGGCATTATCTGTAGCAACAAAAGAGAGCAACAGAAGCAAAGCCCCTCCCCTCATGACATGAACATTCTGGTGGCAGAGTCAGATGAGAAATACGCAGGCTAGAGTCCAGTCTTTCTATCAGAACCACTATCTTCACTGGAACACTGCTTTCCCAGGTGCCTCCCCACCCCTAATCCCAACTCGAGAACCATCCTTCAGGGACAGACAAGACTGGCTGCAGAACTGGCTTCCCCAGAGCTGGAAGGGTACAACTGGAAAAAAATCTCAGTCTCTGCTAAACCAGAAACCTGGCATCACCTTTGACCTCTCCTTCTCTCCCTCTCCCACTCTCCCGACATCTAGGCTGCCCTCCATCTGTGTCCCTTCCCGCCCAGCACTCATCCCCTGTGCCACTGTCCACACTCTCACCATTGTCATCTCTTGCCTAGGTTTCAGCAACAGCCTCCCCACCTTTATCCCCTTTGAGTCCAAGTCCCACAGAGTAGCCACACCTCCAAAGAGTAGTTCACACGCAATGGTGCCACTCTGGAGCTCCATACCCATCAGGGCTCCCAGGAGATGATTTCGCCCCCAGGAGAAAGCCTACACTCCTCAGCACCATCCTGCATATCAGAGCCAGGCTCATTTCTCTGACATCACCTCATTTGGGGAAACTTACATATGGTAAAACCTTCAGCCATATTGAACTCTTGGAACTCACCATCTTTCTCTCATCCCTAAGCCTTTGCACGTACAAATCCTTCTGTCTAGAATAGGCCCTCTGCCCCTCCTTCATCTGACTAAGCCCAGCTCATCTCTGAACTCTCAGCTTAAAGGTTGCTTCTTCCAGAAAGCCATCCCTGGCTCTCCAAGTCCTGATGGGGTTCCCTCCTGGGAACTCGCACGGCTGCCAGCCTTCCAGTATCATGGTGCTATGTCAGATCTGCCTGTTGGCTTGTCTGCCTTCCCTAGTACACCGTGAGCTTCTTGAAATCTTTTGTTTATTGTGCCTGAAACATGGAAGACAGGCTTGGTCATTTCATCCATGTGCAATGACCACACGGCCCATGCTCTGCATCAAGACCCACAGTGGGGAGGGTCCTACTCAGCTGTGTTGGGGACAACCCTTGACTCCTGTTGCTGGGTCTGGAGATAGTGAGGAAGGAGAAGCTGCCTCCCTCTTCATTTCTGACACAACACCCTATATGTGGGAACCTCCCTTCTTCCCTCTCCCCCACAGCTCCATAGAGCACCCCCCTTTTCAAAGCATGACAGCCTTTGCCAAAGAACATCCTACGTACCCTTAATCCCAAGAAACCTCCTTCATCCTGCTGAACCTACTCTACTTCTTAGGAGGCAGAAGGAAGAGTTATTGTTTTGTGTTTTTCTCAACACCTAGAAAGGAATCCACATCAGATTCTGCCCTGAGATCCATTTTTTCCCACGTGAACCCCATCTGGGGCCCTCCAAAGGGGATTGGGCCTCGTCCTAACCAGCTGCTAGCCCTGGTAAAACAACAGCCACTTCTTTCAGCCCACATCAGTATCAGTGGCCAACCAGCCCATGTCCCAATGGGAGGCGACTCTCCACAAAGCTCTCTTTCTCTCGCCACGTTTGCATTATATAGAATTCCCAGGGAGGGACCTGGGTCTGGCTTCTTGACCAAGGCCAAGGGGCTCCCCAGACCCCACCCAGTTTCCCAACGTGGGAACCACCCTAGCTGGCTGCCTCCCCAGCTCACAGGCTGCAGGGAGAAAGAAAGGGCTGCTGAGAGTGACTCTGGGTTCCCACGCAGGAAGGTGCCAGCTCAAGACAGCGTGGCTTTGCGCTTGGGAGTGTCTGTCTTCTCACCAGGCAGAGGGACATAGCAGCCTGTGGAGAGATCAGAGAGATAGCAAAGGATGGCAGGGCCGTCCCTGCCCCAAGCAACAGGAACACTGGAAGCACACACCTGCCTACGGGGAGAAGACGCCTGACCCGAAACTTAGCGCTGAGATTTCTCCAAGACGATCCATTTCTCTCCAGCCTCACCCATCAGTTTCTTTATGTTGGTGACTGTTCACTGAGAAAACAGCTCCAAACCAAAACATACCATGCATCTTAATTTTTTTCCTCATCTACATATGTTTATTTTATTTCATTTTTTGCCAGATAGTCTTATGTTTGGATTTTATTTTTACATGTATTTAAAGATGGATCAGTACTGTAGAGATGGACCCAAGGATGGGCAAGACATTGTATATTAATAGGGCTATGCAGACCTTTTTTCATAAGTGCAGCTCCCTGGGAGTCTACAGATGTTCTCTATCTTCCATCACTAGTGAAAGGACACATCCTGCTGCTGGCCATGATGGATGGGGGAGGAAGAGCAAGGGAGGGTAGAAAGTCTCCCATGATTGTTTGGACCCTCTTCATTATGACTTTTCTCTGTATCAACTGCTGCTCTCCAGAATTTAGGGCTCAAAGCCTTGGACAGTTCCCAATTTGAATGGAACCACCGATGCTGAGAACTTGTGAGGGACACTTGAGATCATCCAATCCAGCAAGCTCTGGAGAACAAATGTGACTCTGCATATGCTAAATGTCTGTGTGTGCACCTTTGTGAGAGCATGTGTGTGTGCACCTGAGAGCGTGTGTGTGTGCACCTGTGTGAGAGCATGTGTGTGTGTGCACCTGTGTGAGAGCATGTGTGTGCACCTGTGTAAGAGCATGTGTGTGTGCCTGTGTGAGAGTGTGTGTGTGCACCTCTGTGAGATCATGTGTACCTGTGTGAGAGCATGTGTATGGGGGTGCACCTGTGTGAGAGCTTGTGTGTGTATGTGAACCTCCGTGAGAGTGTATGTGTGTGTACCTGTGTGAGAACATGTGTGTGCACCTGTGTGAGATCATGTGTACCTGTATGAGAGCATGTGTGTGCACCTGTGTGAGAGCTTGTGCATGTGTGTGAACCTCCATGAGAGCATATGTGTGTATCTGTGTGAGAACATGTGTGTGTGTGTGCACCTGTGTGAGAGCATATGTGTGTATGTACACCTGTGTGAGACCGTGTGTGTGCACCTGTGTGAGAGTGTGTGTGTGTGCACGTGTGTGAGAGCATGTGTGTATGTGTGCACCTGTGTGAGAGCGTGTGTGTGCACCTCTGTGAGAGCATATGTGTGTGTGTACCTGTGTGAGAACGTGTGTGTGTGCGCACCTGTGTGACAGCGTGTGTGTGTAAGTGTGGATATGTCCGTGTGTGAGGGAGGGTGTGTTTATAGGCGGGTGTGTGTGTATGTGAGATGAGTGTGAGAGGATGCCAATGAATGTGGAAGACTGTGCAGGTGAGTATGAGGAAGTAAGAGTGAGTGTGGATGTGGATGGGTGTATGTGACAGGAAGTGTGTGAATGTGTGCGTGTCTGTGAGCATGGGTGGGAGTGTAAGTGTGTAAGAGTACACATGAATGCGTGTGTGTGTGAAAGTGGGCGGGTTTGTAGAGAATGGAAAGATCTAGTGAAGATCCCTAGCACCCTAACCCGTGCCCCTGCAAAACCTCCGTGAACTAAAAAATGCTTTGAAAACAACTGAGCTAATTCAAGCTGATTTAACATCATCACTTGACAAATGTGTAAACTGAAACCCACTGAAGAAACAGACGTGCCAAATAGCCTTATGGGGCCAGGGCTAGAATCCGGGTCTCTTGACTTCCACCGGGTCCACCACACTTTGCTCCGTTGTCAATAGAATTGTTCTCACTATTCCTGAACACCGTAGTGGTCACCTAGGAGTGTGCTGTCAGCGCTGTCTTTTTAGGAAGCCCATCCCCCCATGCCCTCCTACTTACCACGTCCCACACTTACCTCATTACTCCAGACATTCATCTCATCACTTACGATAAAAGTAACACATGCTCATTATATACAATCCACATAGCCACATTCTGCAAGAACAGTTCTTTTGCACAGTATGCTTCCTGGCAATGACTGATAGGTCTCTAGGGAGAGCAGCTGAACCAAGATTGGCCAGTTAGAGCTCTTCCCTGAGAGCCCTCACAACAGAGTGAAGAAAGGGAGTCATCCCTCTCCAATGGCTAATGCTGTAAGATAACAAAACTCACCTTGTGGAAGAAGCCACAAAGCCACCATGACGAAGACTGAATCCAAACGATAGAGACGTAGGGTTAAGAGACACAGAGAATGATGGTTTCCAGCTGCATCCATGTCCCTACAAAGGACATGAACTCATCCTTTTTTATGGCTGAATAGTATTCCATGGTGTATATGTGCCACATTTTCTTAATCCAGTCTGTCATTGATGGACATTTGGGTTGGTTCCAAGTCTTTGCTGTTGTGAATAGTGCTGCAATAAACTTACGTGTGCATGTGTCTTTATAGCAGCATGATTTATAATCCTTTGGCAGCAAACTATCGCAAAAACAGAAAACCAAACACCGCATGTTCTCACTCATAGGTGGGAATTGAACAATGAGATCACTTGGCCACAGTAAGGGGAACATCACACACCGGGGCCTGTTGTGGAGTTGGGGGAGGGGGGAGGGATAGCATTAGGAGATATACCTAATGTAAATGACGAATTAATGGGTGCAGCACACCAACATGGCACATGTATACATATGTAACAAACCTGCACGTTGTGCACATGTACCCTAGACCATAAAGTATAATCAAAAAAAGAAAAAGAAAAAAGAAACACAGAGGATCCCCTCTTTCCAGCTTTTCAGAGACCCAGCGTCATCTCTGGTCTTGCTGTAGCTTAAATGTTTAATCCTGTCTCTGTTTTGTGCTTACATCAATTAATTAAGCAGGATCTCTTCCCCCTATAGCCTAAAGCCAAAATATACCAGTGTAATCAGATCCCCTCAGACTTTTTTGCATCCACTCCTCAAATCTGTATTCTCCTTTCTATGCAATGTATTTTACTATGATATAAAAATCAATGCATGTGAGGGAGATATATCTAGTTCTAATTTCTATATTGGGAACAAGAGAATTTAGAAGCATATATGTTAGGGGAAAAGATGGAAATAAAACAAATCTTATTACCAATTCTGAAATCTTTCCAAGAAGCCATGATGAGGTATATTAATTGGTATAAATAACAGAGTCCCAAAATAACATTCCTTAAATATGATAGAAGTTTAATTTTCTTGTGCAGTGAAGTCCAGAAGTAAGCAGTCTGGGGCTCGTATAATGACACTGTTCCATGAAGACCTCAGGGAGTCAAGCTCCTTCTAGCTTGTTGCTTCCATTGCATTCTCAGTTTTCTTATCTGAAAAGTACAGGTGTTGCTATACCTGCCTCATGGCCCAAGATGGCTGCCCTATCCTGCCATCCTACTTGCATTTCACCCAACAGGAAGAAAAACAAGGATGAAGAAGAAGGGAGAGAATGTCTCAGCTCCCCCTTAAGGAAGTCTCCCAGAAGTTGTCGGATGACACTTCCACTTAAATCTTACTCACCGGAACGTAATCGTATGGCCACAACTAATTGGAAAACAGTCTGGAAAATATAGCCTTGACTCTGGACAACCATGTATAAAACTACAAATTAGGAGTTCTTTAACCTTGGAACAAGGGAGAATGGGCATTAGAGAACAACAGGCCCACCATTACTGTCACTGTTATGCCGTCTTCTTTTACAGGTTCTGCCATCTTTCTAGTGGTTACTCCAACTGTGGCAAATGAGAGCCCTTCTCTTTTCTCTGATGCCTAATTTACATACACCAGTGTTTATGACTCCAAACTAGAGAAACTAGTGTGTAGAGCAGGAGAGAATATAATGAATCTCACTTGGAGGTTGGGACCAAAGGGATCTGTTGGAGAATTCAGGAACAGATCATGTGGTTCCATTTTTCTCTTCCCCAAACATTTTTGGCTCTAATCCTCACCAACCTGATGGCCCGTAAGGAATGACAAGCTAGAAAGCTCCCCCAACACACACCTCCCATCCCTATTTTATTAGAGAAAAATATCTCCTGACAGGACATAAGAGCAAGTCTGATTCATTCAGCGTAATTTTTGGAGGCAGTAAAGGGTGTAGTTAAAGGACTAGCCCTAGAGTCTAAGAACCCGGTTTCAAATCCCACATCTACAAGCCTGGGGAAATTACTTAGTCTATGACTCAGTTTCCTTATCTGCAAAATATAGATTTGCATACCTGCCTCATAGGATTTCTGAGAAATTATAAAAGGTAACCTAAGTCAGGCACATAATAGTAAGAGCTTAATAAATGTCAACTGTTTTTATTAAGCGTCTCCTTTGTTCCAGGGCCCTGCTAAGAATGTAGCAAATGCAAGGGTGAGTTTGTGAAGTCCTGTGGCTCCTAGAACACAGGGCACCATGAGCCTGGGCCCACTCTGGATCCTAAGGGGAATTTCAGCAGCAGCATCTGAACACTGGGGCCTTTCATGGGGCAGATGGCAGGTCCTGGAGTGCACAGGGACAATGTGAAGCTAAAAGCCAACCTCTCCTCCTTTTCCTTGCCCTCATCCCCAAATAGACTCACCGGAAGCATTTTTGTGTACCATGCACTACGTTTGGGTAGCCCTAATTCCATGCTGTTTGTCCCTTTCCATCAGTTCTGTAAGGGTTTTGCTGGCTCCTTGAAATACACTGCAGCTTCCAACAACAACAACAAAGGAAGAAGGGAAGGCAAGAGGGAAGGAGGGAGGAGGAAGGAAGAGGAGAAGAAGGAGAAAGGAAGGAAAGGAGTGAAGGGAGGAGGGAGGGGGGAAATGAGGGAACAGAGGAGAAACAAAACCAATTGTCATTTTCACTGAGAAGTTAGTAACAATGTTAACAATTTCTCATCCACAGTGTCTTTATAACACTTCCAAACAATTGATTACTTTTAAAGTAAAACCTAATTTACACTCTTCGTGTATACTTTCTTTTCTTTTTTTTTTTTTTGAGACAGAATCTCACTCTGTCGCCCAGGCTGGAGTGCAGTAGCATGATCTGGGCTCACTGCAAGCTCCACCTCCCGGGTTCACGCCATTCTCCTGCCTCAGCCTCCCGAGTAGCTGGGACTACAGGCGGCCGCCACCACTCCTGGCTAATTTTTTGTGTATTTTTAGTAGAGACGGGGTTTCACTGTGTTAGCCAGGATGGTCTCGATCTCCTGACCTCGTGAGCCGCCCACCTCGGCCTCCCAAAGTGCTGGAATTACAGGCGTGAGCCACCGCGCCCAGCCTCTTCGTGTATACTTTCTATTTGTGCATCTATGATGTGATTTTTCAAACATTTATTTCATTCCTCATTGTAAAAGTGTCCTTGTATACAATTCAAACACTGTGAAGGAGCATAAAGTAAAAAACAAACAGGCTGGGCGCGGTGCCTCATGCCTGTAGTCCCAGCTACTGGGGAGACTGAGGCAGGAGAATGGCGTGAACCTGGGAGGTGGAGCTTGCAGTGAGCCGAGATCGCGCCACAGCACTCCAGTCTGGGCGACAGAGCGACACTCCCTCTCAAAAAACAAAACAAAACAAAACAAAGACAAAACAAGACCAAAAAAACCCAAAAAACAGCCATGCATAGATCCACTGGAGTCACACAGAACACATATTCAGGATACTCAGAGGAAACACAGACAGAGATGGAGAGTCAGAAATGAGTAATTGAAGGAGTACTGCAAATTTCTCCTTCCCTTCTCCTCAGTGAACACACAGTTCCAAGGAGGTCCAAGAAGGGAGGCATGGACCTGCGGGTTTCCAGGAACTGATACCAACTGAGGGATGCTCTAGCCTTTACAACACAGTGGGTGTCTTTTATGTAGCGTGGCCCCGAAGTGCAGTCTAATCATTACTTTATCTGGTGCTCCGTGGAAACACCAGAAATGTGCTTCAATATTGGAGGAAAACATTGAGAAAATGGTGGAGCTTTGTACTATCTTTTGTAGAAAGGGTAATTTTCACCTTATGCACCGCACACCCCTTTTTTTTGAGACAGAGTCTCGCTCTGTTGCCCAGGCTGCCAGGCTGGAGTGCAATGGTACAATCTTGTCGCACTGCAACATGTGTCTCCCAGGTTCAAGTGATCCTCCTGCCTCAGCCTCTCGAGTAGCTGGAACTACAAGCATGTGCCACCACGCCTGGCTAAGTTATGCCCGTTTTTGTTTTATCCGCAGACTTTAGAGCCAAATCTCAGGGTAACATACAATCTGTCTTCCTTCCTTCCTCCCTTCCTTCCTTCATTCCTTCTCCCTCACTCGCTCACTCCTTCCCTCCCTTTCTTTCTTCTTCATTCCTTCTTCCTCACTCACTCCCTTCCTCCCCTGCTTCCTTCTCTCATTCCTTCTTCCTCCCTCCCTCCCTCCCTTTTCCCCTTTCTTTATTCTCTCTTTCCTTCCATCATGCTTTCTGTAAGACTGAAGGGATCATACTATGCATATCATTTGACACTTAGTTTTTTTCAAGATGGAAAATATCTGGATGTATTTTTCCATCAACCTGGAGTAGTCTATAGTATTAAAGGTTATTAAACCAGCCCCTGCTGACCATACAAAAGTGTTGCAAAGTCTTGGCACACATGTCTCTGCATGGTTGCTCAGTTGCTTCAAGTTCCTTGAAGTGGGTTGCTGGGTCAAAGGGGGTGCACATTTTAATTTGCCAAATTGCTGGATTGCCTTGCAAATACATACCACTGTATACTTTGGTGTGTGTTCATTTTTATCTCCATAAGGCATCATATAAGAGAGCTCTCGGCCGGGCGCAGTGGCTCACGCCTGTAATCCCAGCACTTTGGGAGGCCGAGGCGGGCGGATCACGAGGTCAGGAGACTGAGGCCATCCTGGCTAACACAGTGAAACCCCGTCTCTACTAAAAAAAAATACAAAAAACCTAGCCGGGCAAGGTGGCGGGCGCCTGTAGTCCCAGCTACTAGGGAGGCTGAGGCAGGAGAATGGCATAAACCTGAGAGGCGGAGCTTGCAGTGAGCCAAGATCGCGCCACTGCACTCCAGCCTGGGTGACAGAGCGAGACTCCATCTCAAAAAAAAAAAAAAAACAGCTCTCCTTCTGCATTTCACTTAGTTTTCTGGAAAAGTCAAAGTCAGTCAAGGTCGGGAAAGAAGAGGATCGGGGAAGGCTTCCAAGAGGAGGTCACTTTTCAACCAGACCTTGAAGGATGGCATGGTATTCAGAGAAACAGACAAAGGACATTCCAGGTAGAGGCTGGAATATGGAGTCTAAGACATTCATGGAGCTTGGTCAAGGTGGGGAGATGGTTCATTATTCCTTGGCCATAATGTTCCCTGGACCACAGCCCACCGCAGGGCAGACTTAGATACTTGAACAAAATACATCAAGACAGACAGATAAGCAATTACATTCCAACAGGGAGAAACAGACAATAAACAGAAAATAAAGTCAACTGGATGGCATGTTAGATGGAGATAAGTGTTATGGGGAATAAAAAATCAGGGATGGGAGATGGGAATGTGCATGGGGAGTGGAAGGGGCCGCCATGTTAAACAAGGTGACCAGAGAAGGCCTCATGAGAGAGTGGCCTCTGATAATGACCCATAGCAGGTGAAGGAAGGAGCCTTCCAGATTTCTGGGGAAAGAGCATTGCAGGGAGAGGCCAGCAAGGACAAAGGGCCTAAGGTGGGAGAGTCCTCAGTGAGTTGGAGGAAGAGCAAGGAGGCCACATGGCCAGAACAGAGTGAGAGAGGGGACAAAGGGGACAAGAGAGCTGAGGTCCTAAGGCCCTGGGGGCTGAATGCCTGAATGCTGTCGGGCTCTGTGACTTGCTTGACTTGTTTGGTTTGGGCTATTTTTTAGAGTAAGATGAGAAACTATTGAGAGGTTTTTAAGAGAGGAGTGACACACTCTGACATGTGGTTCAAGGAGATCCTTCTGGGTAAAAGAGAGATGAGGACCAAAAGGAGGCCAATTCAAAGATTACTGGCATCATGCAGGTAACTTGGGCCAAGGTAAAGCAGTCACGGTGGAGGAAAATGACCGTATTTTGAAGGTAGAGGCTTTAGGATTTGCTCATGGATTGGGTGTGAGGTGTGAAAGATGAGGAAGCATCAAGATAGCCGCAGGGTTTTGACCTGATGCTGCCATTAACTGAAGTAGGACTTAGTTTGGAGCTGGGGAAGAGATTTAAGGGCTCAGTTACAGATATAGTGTGTGATTCCATTGGACATCAGAGTACAGATGTCGAGCAAGCAGTTGGACATGTTAGAACAAATTCAGAACAAATTCAGGGAGAGGTCAGGGCTAGAAATATAAACAGATGAGTCATCAGCATATAGATAGTGTTAAGAGTCATTAGGCGACATGAGGTTACTAAAGGAATGAGTATGGACAGAAAAAGAGAAAAGGTCTGAGAGCTGACCCCTGAGACACTTCACTGTTACAAAGTCAGGAAGGCAGGGGAGAATCTGTGATGGGGACTAAGGGAGAGCAGCCAGCAAGGTAGGAGGTTGGGTCCTAAAGGCCAAAAGACACGAATATTTGACAGAAGAGTGCGTGATTAAATACTGCTGCTAGCAATTCGCGATTGCAAAAATATGGAACCAGCCCAAATGCCCATTAATCTGTGAGATTAATGGATAAAAATCTGTGAGAGAGATATATATATGTGTGTGTGTATATATATATGTGTGTATACACACACCCACCGTGGCATACTACTTAGCCATAAAAAGGAATAAAATAATGGCATTTGCAACAACCTGAATGGAATTGGAAACCATTATTCTAAGTGAAGTAACTCAGGAATAGAAAACCAAACATCGTGTGTTCTCATTCATAAGTAGGAGCTAAGCTATGAGAATGCAAAGGCATAGTAAGAATGATACAATGGGCCACATGTAGTGGCTCACACCTGTAATCCTAGTGCTTTGGGAGGCCAAAGCGGGTGGATCACCTGAGGCCAGGAGTTGAAGACCAGCCTGGCCAACATGGCAAAACCCTGTCTCTATTAAAAATACAAAAATTAGCTAGGCATGATGGGACACACCTGTAGTCCCAGGTACATGGAGGGCTGAGACACGAGAATCCCTTGAACCAGGAGGCAGAGGTTGTGGTGAGCTGAGATGGCACCACTGCACTCTAACCTGGGTGATAGAGCAGGCTCTGTCTCAAAAAAAAAAAAAAAAAAAAAAAAGAGAGAATTATACAACGGACTTTGGGGAGTCAGGAGGAAAGGGTGGGAGGGGTTGAGGGATAAAAGACTCCAAATTAGGCTGGGCACGGTGGCTCATGCCTGTAATTCCAGCACTTTGGGAGGCCGAGGCGGGCGATTACGAAGTCAGGAGATTGAGACCATCCTGGCTAACACGGTGAAATCCCATCTCTACTAAAAACACAAAAACTTAGCCGGGGTTAGTGGCCGGCACCTGTAGTCCCAGCTACTAGGGAGGCTAAGGCAGGAGAATGGTGTTAACCCGGGAGGCGGAGCTTGCAGTGAGCCAAGATCACGCCATTGCACTCCAGCCTGGGCCACAGAGCGAGACGCTGTCTCAAAAAAAAAAAAAAAAAAAGACTACAAATTGAGTACAGTGTATACTGCTCGGGTGATAGGTGCACCAAAATCTCAGATACCACCACTAAAGGACTTATTCATGTAAGCAGACACCTCCTGTTCCCCAAAAATCTATGGGAATAAAAAATAATAAATAAATAAATGCTGCTGTCAGGTCAGGAAAGACAAGGACTAAAACACCGACCACTTGATTTTCCCCTGAAAATGATTTATTACTTTTAACCAAGTGCTGGTCAAGTCTCCCTGGCCTTGGATGGAAGGCATGTCAATTGCACATCATCAGCCAAGTACTGACTGGATGGTTTCACTTGCAAAGGGGAAATCTTACCTCCACGTCCTAAGGTGGGATTTCTGACAGAAGGAAGAGCACACGTTAGGTGAAGAATTCTAGACTGGGAAGGAATGGAGTCCGATGGCATGGGCACCAATCTTGGTTGATCTGCTTGCTCCCTGTGTGACCTTAAGACCCCCTGTAGCTCTCAGCATCTTCACATGCAATATGGTGGGTGGTGAGCAGAGCAGCGTTCTCTGAGAGGCTTTTCATAGTCTCTCCTCAAGTCTAAAATTCAAAGACATTTCCCTCTCTCAGTCAGGGATGGCTGTATAATTTGCAGGATCCCTTTTTCAAAACGTGCAGTGTGTTGGGTGGCGGGAGGATGCTGTTAAAGATACTAAATATAAAGCTTTTTCTTTTCTTCCACTATCTCTCTCTTGACTTGTCATAGTGCTTTTTAAATTGCTATTTAATATCATTCTAGGTAAAATAAATAAATGAAATTTTACATTATCAGCATGGATTTTACCATTTACTTTTACATTGTGCAATGCAAAATTTTAAATGCAAATATGAAAACGTGGAACTCCTAAGCAGAATCAACAAAATTACACAATTCATATTTCATAGTTCCTATATGCTGTATTAGTCAGTTCTCACACTGCTGATAAAGACATATCCAAGACTAGGTAACTTATAAAGAAAAAGAGGTTTAATGGACTTACAGTTTCACGTGGCTGGGGAGGCCTTACAATCATGGCAGAGGGCAAAAGGCACATCTTACATGGTGGCAGCAAGAGAAAATGAGAGCCAAGCAAAAGGGATTTCCTCTTATACAACCATCAGATCTCGTGAGACTTATTTATGACCATGAGAACAGTATGCAGGAAACCACTCCCATGATTCAAGGATCTCCCACTGGGTCCCTCCCACAACACTTGGGAATTATGGGAGCTACAATTCAAGATGAGATTTGGGTGAAGACACATGCATATGTATTTCCTGACCAAATGCATATCACATGCATATGTATTTCCTGATCAAATGCATATCACATGCATATGTATTTCCTGATCAAATGCATATCACATGCATATGTATTTCCTTCTGACCTGAATAGTCCAAATACTGCACAAAACTAACTCTACTGTTTTTATTTCACTTTTTGATGCACACACATTCTTCCAACCCCCTCTACTTGAGGCTTACTGTTGAATAAGGAAGGACTAAAAGAAAAAGAACTATGAATTGGCCTACCATTTTCTTTTGTTCTGTGTCATCATATTCAGTATAAATTGTTGGCTAGTAAGAAGGAATACGAGGGAGTCTCTTGGTTGTTTGTTTGCTTTTCTTAGAATGTGATGAGTGTCTTCCTCATCTGTAAAATGGGGATACTTTGTAAGGCAATTTTAAAACAGAAAATTCATTTATCCGCTCATGTAATTCTATACCAAGCACAGTGCTTGGAGCACATATGTGGTCAGTAAATATTTTAAATGCTAAGAATTCAGTGTGGCTCAAGTCGGGAGGATGCTGAGGTACATAATAAAAATAACAGCTTAGCAGTAACTGAGTATTTACTATGTGCCAGGCATCGTGCTAATGCTATTGTATTAACTCATTTCCTCGTAATGACAGCCTTATGAAGTGGGTATTTTTATTATCCCCATTTTACAGATGAGGAACTTGGAAAGGTCAGTAACTTGGCCAAAGCCCCACAGCCAGTTAAGTGGCATATCTGGGACTCAGGCCCAGGTCAGTAAGACGCCAAAGCACGTGCTTTGGAACACTAACTATATTGGTCCCGTAGTTACTTGGTAATAAAATCAAAGTAGTCAAAGAGCTATGGAGGGAAATGATGAGTTCCGTCTGGGGAATCCAAGAAAGGCACTGAGAAGGCAGCTGTGTGTACACATCTGTGGCTCAGGAATGATGAACAGACTAGAGATAAGATTTGGGAGTCCTCAGCTGAATGATAGCCACTGACACCATGAACATGGACATGAGATAAGACAAGAAAGCCCTGTAGAACTAAGGCATCTGAGAGCCAGGGAAGGAGAAAAGAATGCTGAAAAGGAGACATTACAGAGGTAGGAGTGGATGCATAGGGGGAATACCTGGAAACCCATGAATATTAATTTCACGTTAATTTCACTACACAGATGACCAATCAGATGACAACTGCAAAAAGACCTTTAGATTTTGCACGTGACCCCACAGATGACGCTGGGTAAAACAGACTCCCTAGACTGGTAGGTAAGAGGAAAGGGACAATGGAGAGATTTATAACTGAACTTGGTATGACTTTTCATCTGTCACATTCCATGGAAAAAAAGTATCCTTTGTCAAACTACATTTCCTGACTTGGAGGCTAAGAAAATTCAGTCGCTGCAGCAAGATGCAAGATGCAACTTGGCTGTGGACATTTGGCAAGCCACGTACATCCCCTCTTGAGGCCTCAGTTTCCTCATCTGTACATAGAGTTATTGAATGAGACATACTCCAAGTTTTCTCCCAGATCCAAAATTCTATTCCCTTCCATTCCAGATGCTCTTTGAGGATGTTGGTGTTGACAAGAAAGGTGGGGTGAAAGAGAAGGACCCCACTTGACCACAACAGGTCCCCTTGTATCCTGTTCCCTCTCCATCTTATTTTCTCCACTGTGCTCTAAGGCAGTTGTGGAGCCAATGATGAAAACCACATGTTTCTGGGCAGCCCTGCTGTTGCACAATGCCGCCAAGGGGAGGGCAAAAAGAAAGAAAGAAAAAAAAAAAGAAAGTAAGTAAGAAAGGAAAGAAAAGAGCTTTGGAATTCTCAGCTTCCACAGACAATTCCCCCATTGATGTGCTGTGAGTCACGGCGGGCCGCCAGGCCATCATGGTTTCTGAATCACTTCCTTCAAGAGGGGCTCTCCACTTGTTCCCGGGCTGACTTTGACCAGGGCTGGAATGCAAGGAGGTTGGACCCTTTGAGTGGCTCTGACTGCCTTCCTCTTTGCTGGAGCCCCAGCGGGGAAGATGGAGGTGCTAGGCAGCAGGGCATAGGGGTCTGAATGGAATTGAAGACAGCAGAGAAGCAGGTTGGACCTGCTTGTCCCAATTGGTGGACCCAACTCATGCCCCTCTCTCTCTCTCTGTTAGAGGTGCAAATGATATAAAATCCCAGATTAAAGGCCAAAGTTTTCTCTGGTGGACACTAGACTCAGCCAGATCCGGAATTTCTATCCTCTCCACCTTGACATCCTGGCTGATGTGGACAAGGTTGACATCTTTTGAGCAGAGATAGGAAAGTTGATCCCAGCCATTTCTCCAATGGCTCACATTAGGGAACTTTGAACGGTGCTCTCAGTCTCCCATCTTGCAATTTCCATCTCTGAGGTCAAGGATGTTAGTGGACCAAGAAGCCCTCACCTGGGTGGTGGTCCTTAGGTGAGAGTCTGTTTTAAGTTCTTGCTTAAAATAAGCTTCATTTTTTTCGACCAAGAGCCGTATTCCTTACTCTGGGTCAGACTCTGTGTAGGCACCATGGATTCCAAGAGGAAATAGACATGGTGCCAACTGGACAAAAGAGAATGACAAGTAAATAAGTAGTGATGCAAATTTATCAGCAAACACAGACTTGGGGACAAGGGGAGCTCCAGAAGGCAGCCAGACCGGTTTGTTGGATGGAGCATTTAGCGCCATTTTCCTTTGCACAACCACCATTCCTTCCCCCGCAAGCCCTCTAACCCCAGGACTTTCCAGAAGATCAATATAAATGGGCCCTGGATTAGAGATGAAGTGGTCTCTCCTCTCCACCAACACAAGGTGCTGTTTCTCAATGACCCCAGATGTTAGGGAATATGCTAGAATGCCGCCACCTGGTGGGCGCACGGAGCCATGTCCACTACGCAACTGCTGCATCTGGGGCAAGTGTCAGAGATGTGTTGACCCGGAAGCCATGCCCAAACGAAACCAGGTTTGACACGGCTACTTACTTGACTAATGTTATAGGTAATGAGGAAAAGAAGCATCTTTACCTTTTAAGGAGTCCTCCTGTTCACATTCAGCTGGCTGTCTCCTCTTAAGGAGGTGGACTTGGAGGAAAAGTTAGTCTAGAGCAGGCACCATATCTTCATCTTCTCTATGCCTCTCATAGCCTCTAGCAGCAGATCCAGGAGGTAATGGGTGCTCAGAGAATGGATGTTCAATAGGATCACTTACTGCGTATGATCAGCCAGAACGATAGCAAGGGTTCTCTCTATCTTGCACCCCCATATCTCCTAGCACCATGCCTGACTCTACAAATATACCTTGAACCATTGAGTAAAATTAGACTCTCGAAAGTAAAGGTTCTGGAAACAGCAAACTTGATTTGCTGGAGGACAGTTTAGGTATTGTCTGTATCGTCTAGTACAGCCTCCTTCCTCTCAGATGCATCCCAGGAAGACACAGTGACTTCACCAAAGTCACACAGCCACTCTTTAGAACGGGGACTGGTGGGCGGGTCAACTTGCCACCTGGCTGCCTGGCAGAATCAGCCCATGCATATATGAGAAACAAGGCAGGCAGCAAAGAAAGTAGGGAGGAGGCATTTGTCCAGGGTCACACCCAGTGGAAGAGATTCCCACTGAGAATATCTGAAACACCTTTTCAAGGACTCTAATACTACCCTGTGCTCCTAGGGTGAAAAGAAACACCAGCTAGTGCATTAAATAAAGAGGTAAAGACTGTCTAGCAATCCAAGGAAAACAGAGCCAAATGCAGTTACTGGGGGCACAGAATGTGACATGGGAGGTACCAGTCATGTCATAGGTCCAGGTGGAGCTCTTGTCTCCCAGGAAGAATTTGTGAAATACTATAACGCATGTTCTGAAGGTGAGCTCCAGAGCGGGTGATGGTTACCCATATGGAAAAAGCAGTCTGGCTTACATGTAACAAGGGATCTGGCTACCTCCCCAGCACATTCTTCGTGGCTTTATTCTCTCTCTCAATTTACCTTCTTTCCTGTGCCACACGGACCTTTCTAATACTCCCCTGCTTAGACCATCAAAGGCTCCCTATTGCCTCTTAGATAAAATCTAAATACCTTCCCTTATCATCACCCCACTCCAACTCTCTAGCCATATACTTCATCCCTTCCTGCCTAGCCCTTACCACCTTGATTACACTGTTGGACTCTTGTCCCTCCAGTGGGTTCCAGTCCTGGCTCCACCACTTGCTCTCCTTGTGACCCTAAGGAAATCACTTAATTCTCTGTGCCTTCATTTCCTCATCTATGAAATGGAGTTCACACTAGCATCTACCAGATGGGGCAGTTGTGAGAACTGATTTGAGCTCGGTATATGAAGTCTTCCGAACAGCACCTGGCATGTGGTATGCCCGCAATGTATGTTAGCAATCATTCCTGTTACTGTCGCTACATACAACATGTCTCCTCATGCCCCCATCCTTTCACACATGCTCTCTGTGCCTGAAATGTCCTTTCTCTGCCTTCTCCCTCAGATGGACAACAGCTCATTCTTCAAGTTCCAGCTCAATGTCCCCTTTTTAGCAGTAGGGAAGTGATCCTCATCTTTGTACACATACCGACCCCATGTTCACCCTAAATCCCTTGTCACCCTGATCATCCTCACTCATCCAATGGGGGTGTAATAGCATCTGTTGATCATGGTACCTGCCTGAAATGCCTTGTGGATGGAATGGGCGACTCCACAGTCATCCTGTAGCCTGTGTAAATTACAAAGCCTTCAACGAGCATGAGAGATGTGTATTTTTGCCATCATGGAAGGGCTGTTGACTGTCCAACTTCTAACCTGCACAAGGTAGGGTCAGCATGTCCCTCGCTGACCCAAGGCCCAGTCTCCAGGAGGACCCCTGCCTCTCACAGACACCAGCTCACTCTGCAGCCTGCTGAGCCACACTTGCTTCTCTCGCCCATCCACCCGAAAGTGGAGTTGGGGGAAGTCAGACACCGGCTATGAGCATGGAGCACTGCCAGCAGAGCCCACTCAGGGATTTCCCACCTGCTTGTCCCCGACCACCTTCCTTTGGTTTCTCCTGGGCTCTGTTGGTGGGGGGCGGTCTGCAGCCCCACTGCCCTCACCCTAGGCTCTGCCTTTATTCTCCCTCTGCCTCACTTGGCCTGTTCACAGTAAGAACGGAAAGGTTGCCTCCCGACTCCCGGCCCACCCTCCTTTTTTCTCTGTCCTCCCCCTCAGCTTGCTTTAACGTCCTCAAATCCATCCCAGAGGCTTTCACAAGGCTTCCTTCATCCACTCATCAAGCACTGTGTGAGGCACTTACTCTCCGCAGGGCCCTGAGGGAGATTCAGGATGAATAAGATGCAAACACTGTCCTAAGAAGACAGGAGGAGAGACGAGTGTTTGTTGAAGGTGCCAACACAATGCCAGAGACTTAGGGTGGCAGGGGGTGATTGTCTTCTGACATGGTCCTTGGCCAGTCTCCACTGGGAGGCTGTAGGTCTGCACTTTGGTTGTACCTGGCTGGCATGCATGGGGGAGGGGCTGCTGGCCTGATCCTGTCCCAACATTCAGCTGATGAGTGACTTTGGAGCCCAGTTCGTGACTGCTGTGTCCTTTGGGTAAGGCTCCGGGGAGCACAATCTGCAGCCCTTCTTACCAAGCCCTGCCTTGTTCTCAGAGTGATGCCACCCTCGCTGTGGTCTGCCTGGGCAGCCTGAATGCGAGTGGCCCCTCGTCGAAGGCCATTTGGCACTGGGGCAACAACCTTCCTCGGCCAGCACCCCAGTCTGAGTCTCGGCTAACTTCTGTGTCTCTCTCAGTGGCTTATGGGAGCCTCTGGTTCCCTTCCATGTCAGACAAGAAGGAGGGTGGCGCAGGAGGGCAAATGCAGAGTCTCTCAGGCTGAGACTGATGTCGAGTACGGAGGGAGGAGGACGCCTAGGAGGGGATCTCTTCCCAGAATTCCAAGTCAGAATGGGGTAGAAGCTCCCCACCCACCTTGCCAGCTTTCTCCTCCACCTAACAAGGTGCCCTTGGCTAATGCTTTAGCTCAGAGACCTCATGGACACAGAGGCTTCTCGCTTCTCTTTCCCTCTCTCCCTGTCTCCCTCCCACAATGCCCTGCAGTGAAAGGCTTTCTTCTTTGTCCTCTCTGGTATGGACGTCCCTACATCCCATCTTCCTCCTATGGGCATTCAGCCTCCTGCTCAGCCTGAATAGAAGAGATAGCTGCTCTATCCAGTAAAATAAAAAACAAACAAGCAAAAAAACAAAAACAAAAACAAAAACCTATCTCCTGCTCCCTCTAAGTCAATAGCAGCTAAAATAATTTAGAAATTCTGATTTTGCTTATGACAAGTCTCCTTTTACAGACTCAAAAACTCCTACTCTGAATGTTAAACATTGACCATCGATCCGCTACCACTCTTCGCTTTGCTAACACCTCAAACCTCAACCTTCCCGAGACAAGCACATGCTGGGCAAGTAGCAGAAAGTTTCCATCCAAGGAGATGCACAGGAGAGCTCTTTCTGTATCATGTTTCAAAACCACTATCCTGATACAGCAACTCACATTTATTGAGCATTTACCACGAACCAAGCACTTGATATACAGCATGTCGCTTAATCCTTTCAACAGTCTATAAGATGGATTATGTTACTTTTTCCAATTTACAGATGAGCAAACTGAGGCTTGTTTAGCCTAGGGTCAAGCAGCAAGTATGTGAGAGAGTCAGAAATGGAGAAATGGAGCACAACGTATTTGACTCGTAACCACTGTGCCAAAAGGGGATGTGAGACCTGCCCTGCAGAAATTTGCAGGATGGAAGGATATACTTGTGACACAGCACACAGTAGTGTTATGAGCCATTCAAAACCCCTTGCTAAAGGAAGGTCACTTACTGGTTTGTGTGCATCTGCCACACAGCAGACATTCCCAGAGACCATATCCTCTCATTTTCACAACAATCCTGCACCCCCGTTTTACAAGCAGGGTGGGTGACTGGGCTTAGGGAGATTAGTTCTCCAATGGTCATGAAGTGATGAAGCTGGGGTTTTGTCTTAGTCTAGTGATTGCCAACCTTTTTGGCACCAGGGATCAGTTTTGTGGAAGAGAATTTTTCCACTGACGAAGGATGGGGAGGGATGGTTTCAGGATGACTCAAGCACATTACATTTATTGTGCACCTTATTTCTATTATTATTACATCACAATATGTAATGAAACAATTACAGAATTCACCCTAATGTAGAATCAGTGGGAGCCCTGAGCTTGTTTTCCTGCAGCTAGATGGACCCATCTGGGGGTGATGGGAGACAATGACAGATCATCAGACATTAGATTCTAATAAGGAGCACGCAATCTAGATCCCTCGCATGTGCGGTTCACAATAGGGTTCACACTTATATGAGAATCTAATGCCGCTACTGATCTAACAGGAGGCAGAGCCCTGGTGGTAATACGAGCAATGGGGAGTGGCTATAAATACAGATGAAGCTTCACTGGCTCATCTGCTGCTCACCTCCTGCTGTGCAGCCCGGTTCCTAACAGGTCCCACGTTGGTACAAGGCCACAGTCTGTGGCCAAGGGGTTAGAGATCCCTGTCTTAGTCCATTCCTGCTGCTGTGACAAAATAACCTCAGACGGGGTCATTTATAAAGAATAGAAATGTATTTCATAGTTCTGGAGGCTGGGAAGTCCAAGTTCAAGGCACTAACAGATTCAGTGTCTGGTGAGGACGCTCTGCTTCAAAGAGGGCACTACCTGCTGTGTCACCACGCAGCAGAAGCAGCATAAAAGAAACGAACGCTGTGTCTTCACATAGCATGAGACATGGAAGAGCCAAGCAGCTCTCTGAAGCCTCCCAAAGGCCCCACCTCTTCATACCATCACCTTGGGGTTTAAGTTACAACATATAAATTTGGAGGGACACATCCATTCAAACCATAGCAGCTTTGAGCCCAGGTCATGTGATTTCAAGGCTTAATTTCTTCCATTATTCTGTTTGCCCTGTAGCTTAGGGGAAAGTGCATGAGGCTTCCTTTCCTGCTCTAGAAGAGCTGACAACAGTAGAAGAAATGCGACATGGTAAATGTCAGGAGAGAAAGGGACAAGCACCTAGAATATCAAGGGGTGGAGCCTGGCCCCAGCCCAGAGTAGCAGCAGCAAATGGCTGCCAAAGATGTGGGACGGGGCTAGGCAGGCATGCTGGGAAGCATGTATGGGAGACAGTGACAGATCATCAGACATTACATTCTCATAAGGAGCGTTCAACCTAGATCCCTTGCATGCGTGGTTCACAATAGGGTTCACACTTCTATGAGAATCCCTGAGCTGAATATGGACATGAACGGGATCTCAGTGTGGACAGAGACTGAAGTACCTCCAAGAATGACCCAGCCAGAGCAAAGGCTCTGAGCCAGGTAGGCAGCAGACAAGCTGTCCTGTCTGGGTGGCATGTAGGGGACACAAAAAGGACCAGCAGAAGATAAGGCTGGGGCCAGGCCACAGGAGGCTTTGGAGGCAGAGCCAAGGAACTTGATCTGGGGGTCACTTGGGGAGGTCGCCATTGACAAGTTTATGTTTTACAATCAGGTGTGACTGGAGCCAGGCTCTGAGAAGAGGGATGTGGCAGAGTGAGCAGGCTGGAGTTGAGAGTAGTAGTACAGTCCAGATAAGAAAAACAGCCAGGACCAAGGAACTGAGAAAGTGGAGGGAGGGGAGTGGGTGTCAGAGTAGGGTGGAGGAATTGAAACAGACACGAAGGGCTTTAGCAACCTGGCAGTCCAGGCTGCTCTGGGCTGACTTACCTGGTTGCTGTGTCCTCTCTTAACTCTCAGGCCTAGGCCTAGCAAGAGACACCTTGGGCACCACAGGCCCCAGTGTGGGTACTGGGACCTGGCATTATAGCAGGAAGATCTTCTGCTGCCCCTGGTCCAGGTAAGCAGAGAACGTGTTGGGGTCAAGGCCAGGCAGGAACTAACAATGCAGTGTCACGTGTTCACAGAACACACCTACCTCTTTCATTCTGTCAGCCAGAGTTCAGACTTCAAAAGGCTGGAAAGGAAGCAGAGAGAGAGAGGAGATACCTTTATTGGGCATTCATTCTAATCCTCACTACCCAATGAGAAAAGGCTCTGTATGTAGAGTTTAAAAATTGAGATTCAGAGGCTGGGCGCGGTGGCTCAGGCCTGTAATCCCAGCACTTTGGGAGGCCAAGGTGGGCGGATCACGAGATCAGGAGATCGAGACCATCATGGCTAACACGGTGAAACCCGTCTCTACTAAAAATACAAAAAATTAGCCGGGCGTGGTGGCGGGCGCCTGTAGTCCCAGCTACTCGGGAGGCTGAGGCGGGAGAATGGCGGGAACCCGGGAGGTGGAGCTTGCAGTGAGCCGAGATCGCGCCACTGCACTCCAGCCTGGGCGACAGAGCGAGACTCCATCTCAAAAAAAAAAAATTGAGATTCAGAGAAGTTGAACCATTTTCTCGAAGTTACAAAGCTACTAAATGGCTGTGAGAATTGGGACCCAAGTCTTCCTCATCCTGTTGACTCAACACACTGTCTTCCCCAGAGCCATGTCCCACCTCCTGACCCCCAACCTTTCACCTCCGGCATCTCCTGATTGGAAGCTGGCTGCCATGTGTGAGCAAACTAAAATTCTCCTCCAAAGGAAGCCTCCACAGAAATACACCATGGGCCTGGTCCCTGCAGCCCCTCCCATAAGGGACACTGACTCTGGGTTTGGTTGGAAATAAAGTCCTAGCATTTTTTTTCTTACCTTGTTTTCTAACCTCTTCTTCATGTTTTTTTTGTGAACCATTTTTGTTTGTTTCATTTTTGGTTGGCAGCACAGGCCTTTGGTTTTAAAGGTAAGGCAGACATCAACTTCAGAAAATAACTTGATAGAGATTTTTTAGCCATCATTTTGCCATTGATAAAAAATTCTAAAGCCTAAGGGGCATCATCTTGGCCCATCATACCTTTTTTTTTTTTCTTTTAAGGAAAGAGGGAGAAAACGTGTCCAGTTTGGGAAAAACAGTGATGGAAAAGCAATTTGATAACTGATGATTTTCTGAGCGCTTCAGCCTCAAGGAAACCAACAGCTGCAACATATTGGTTACATGGAAATCTTTAAGTCATTCTAGGAAGAAATTACAAATGCATGTGCCTGTGTATAGATGGTAGACATGTGTTTACATATGGAGCAAAGCACCCACAGAGGGAATTGCTTTAATATTGCCTCTAGGCCAAGAGAAGAAAAAAACACGTGCAATGAAAGCCCCATTGCAAGAGATGATTCTGAACATTAAATTCCTATTTACTATGAGGTTTGAACTGAAAACGTAAGGAGAAGTCATCTTTTCCTTGACACCTAAGCTCATAGGGATTTTCCTTAGGGAGAGGCAATTCTGTGGGGGTGGAGCCCAGCCTGGACGGGGTTGTCAGGACCTCTCGGTTCTGATCTCCTCTCTGCCGCTAACTAGGGAGTGACGCTGAGGAAGTTTCCCTCCCTTTGGGCATCAGTTTCTCAAAGGGGGTTTGACAAAAGGATCTCTGACATCACTTCCTGCTCTGACATTCTGTGGATGTGCATTAAGTTTTTATAGCATAAATTCCAAGGAACTGAGCTTCTGCTTCATAGAATTGAGCTGCTGGGCCCCCATCCCCCACCAGAAAGTGTTTCCTTTAGTAAAATTAGATTTTTATATAATCTCATTTGCCTAGTTGCATATAACCATCTGCATTCACGACTTCGTTAGGCCTCAAACCCAGCTCCCCACTTGAGGTGATGAAAGCAAAACAATTAGCCACTTCCAACAAAGGTACTTGCATCGCAGACTTAGGTGTGGGAAGGATGCCGTTAGCGTGGAAGGGCTGAAGCATGTCACGGCTCATGGAACAAAGAACCTGCTTGGCTTGAGAATCCATACGAGTTCTGTTCCTGGGCCATGGGGAAATCTGGCTGACTGTTCTACATTGAGTGTGTGCATTTTGGTGGGGACTAGCAGAGAGGAGATGGCAGAAGTTGGTTGTTGATAGACCCAGTTTAATTATTTTGATGACCCTACAGGTGAATACAATTATCATCTCTGTCTCAACCTAGTGGCAGAGTCTGGAATCAAACCAGTCCTCTTAAATTCCAGTGAGCGTGCTCTGAACCATGACACTCTAATGCAGAGCCTCTCAACTCTAGCACTATTAACATTTTGGATAGGCTAATTCTTTGTTGCAGGAGACTAGCCTGCACATTCTAGGATGTTTAGATGCATCCCTGGCTTCTACCTGCTAGATGCCAGTAGCAATTGTGAAAACCAAGAATGTCTCCAGACATTGACTCACGGAGGAACCACACTGCTCTAATGTCAGCCCAAGTGAGGAGGAGGAAAGGGCAGCCACGAGGCCCATATGTCACCATCCCCTAATGTGAATCTGAAGGATCAACCCAGAGATGGAGTTGGCTGCAGCATCAGTAGTTTGGAAAGCAGGGTGCAGGTTAGGAACATGGCAAACTGAGATGTCTAAAGCATCTTCTTATGATGAGATATCATGCATGGCTGAGTTGACGTATATCTGAGCAAGCACGGGCCATCCTCAGGTTAAAGCGTTTTCATTCATTCGTTGAAAGCCTTCAAGCGTGCATCGAAGGCTTGCTGCCTTCCCAGCGCTGAGCTGGCCCTGGGGGAGCCAGAGGAACAATCCCACCCCAACTGCGTGCTCCAGAAGCATGCATACCATGGAGAGAGGCAGGAATGTGAGCCACAGCACTGAAAATAACCACCCTACCCAGAGGCCAGCTGGGGACCTCCTGACTCGAGGAAAATTCCCTGGCCTTCCTCAGATTCTTGCTAATCACTGGTGGGCTCATCTTCTTCTGAACCTTCTTTGGGGCACTGTCTCCCTCATGGCCATCACCCCACATGCATCAATGCTGGCATCAAGTTCAGTGGCTTCTCCTTCTCCCACCACAAGCGAAAATGTCTCCCACCAAAAGCAGTGTGTTTAGTAGGCTCACTGACCTCTTTAGTGAGGTCCCAAGAAGGGAGTCTTATCTCACAATACAGAGCCCTTGTCTGTCTTGATGGCCTTCTGTGCTCTTCCATCTCTACTCCTCAGACCTCTTACAGTTGGCCAAGATCTCCAATTTCTTCTCCCCAGTCCCTGCCAGCCATGAGGCCTTGACTGCAGCTGACCCCAGACCCTCAAGAGACTAATCTTCTATTCCAATGGCTAAGTATGTTCCCCACAAAGACTTTCCTCTCTAAGGAGGACTGGGAAAGCAGCTGTTATAAGGTAATAAAATAAAATTAATATCAGCGTAAGAATACTTGATATTGTAATATTTTTGGCCCACTCTAATACTGGGCCATAAGCTAAGTGCTTGGCATGCATTATCTCATTTAATAAGAGACTCGGATCATCACAGCACTGTACAGTAAACACGCGGCATAGTGACTCAGAGCGTACTCTCTGAAATTAGAGTTCCAGCCCCGCCTCTGACCAGCTGTGTGAGCCTGGGCTTTTTTTAGTTTCTATCTCTGGGCCTCTGTTTTTCTCCTTCATTTGTGTAATGGAAAAGACTAGGAGCATCTTCTGCTTAGGATTCTTGTGAAGATTGAGAGGACCAGTAAAAGTGTAAAGTGGCCTGCCATCCCAGCACTTAGGGAGACCGAAACGAGGGGATCGCTTGAGCCCAGGAGTTTGAGACCAGCCAGGGCAACATGGTGAAACTCCATCTCCATAAAAATGCAAAAATTAGCCAGGCATGGAGGTACACGCCTGTGGTACCAGCTACTCGGGAGGCTGAGGTGGGAGGATTGCTTGAGTCTGGGAGGCAGAGGTTGCAGTGAGCCGTGATCGCACCACTGCACTCCAGCCTGGGTGATAGAGTGAGACTCTGTCTTAAAAAAAAAAAAAAAAAAAGAGAGAGAAAGAAAGAAAGTGTAAGGAGCTAGAATAGTGTCTGGCAATTAGTACATGCTCAGTGAATGCTGGCCATTGTCATAATTGTTGGAGAATGAATAGAAAAATTTGAGATTGCATCTGTCTTATGATGGGATAACTCACAGAGCGGGGAAACTTGAGGAAGAGTTCTAAAGCATGAGTAAGAGTTCGCCTTCAGGAACATCTGATGCTCTGAATTTTATGAAATCAAAGCCTACTGGTCATGAGCCCCTTCTCAGCCTCATCAGCTTTTTCTCCTGGCTTTTTCCCCACTGATTTTCTCATTCCCACAAGGCCCAGTGAGACACTTGGGAAAATATTTTCCAAAATAAATTTCAAGTCATTATTTGTCCTAAACCACCCAATTCTGTGGCCCAGCCCTGTCTACTAATGTTACCGCCCTGTCCCTATTTAGACTGAGGTTTTATAACCGACCAGCCCCTTACCAGGGCTTCCCTGTCCAGCCACCCCCTGCCTGAGTCATCTTGTGTTGTCACAATCCTAGATTTATGATGTTGGCTCTTGTGGTCTCAAAGATGACTCTAGATGGGACCAGCCTTGGGCCCAGCCGCGAAGCTAGTTTCATTGTGTTCCACCTCCCACCACCACGTTCTTCCAGGGTGTATTAAGAAGAGCATGTTCTGGGAGTCGGAACAGGGTTGCCTCCAAGCTCAGCTGTTTCCTTTCTGTGTGATCTTGGACCAGGAGGGCTTTCTCAAAGTCTCCATTTCCTCATTAGTAAATGGGGATGTTTGAAGATGAAATTAAATAGACTATATGAAAAGGCCTGTACCCAGTACGTACTAGGGGTCATTAACATCTATTGTCACAATTTTGAAACATAATACACCATCCCAAAGCTTGGCGGCTCAAAAAATAATTATTCTTGCTCTCACAGGTCAGATGGGAATCGGCTGCTCTCAGCCTGGCGCCGAGTAGACCAGCAAGCTAGCCAGGACGTGGCTAACTGCAGCAGTACAAGAGGGTCATACCCCAATGCACAAGCACATTTTAAGCCACTGTTTGTGTCATGTTTGCTACCACTCCGTTGGCCAAAATAAGTGACATGACCAAGCCCAAAATTAGGGATAGGGAAGAATACTCCTCCTCTAGTGGAAGAAACCATCAAGTCACCTGGCAACAGGTATTGATACAGAGAGGGGTGAAGAATTAGGAACGGTGATACAATCGACTAGAATAGGTGGTCAGGAGATACTTGTTTCCTAATTTCCAACGCTCCTCCACATCCAGGGGCCTCTTTGTTTCACTATGTGGGCAACTAGACTCGCTGCAGGGAGAAAATGTAAAATGCACATTCATTGGTATGAGCGGCCAATAACTGTTGTGTAGCACCTCAGAGTAAAGAGGTGCTTCTCGGACTATAACAAAAATCATAATTGTCCATCTTAGTGTTTGCTGTGAGCCAGGCTCTGAGCTCAGTGTATACTCTGTGTGCATGATGTCATTTAATCTTTCAGCAACCCCAAGAGGTAGTATGTTCCCATTTTACAGCTAAGGAAACTGAGGCTTTGAGAGGTTAATCAACGTGCCCATGGTCATATAGCTAATATGTGCCAAACAGGGCTTTACAATGCCAAGTCTCAAATGCAGATATTTCTAACCAATGCTGTGCTCTTTCCATTAAACTGCTAAGGGCAGGATTTTCACTGGGGCCAAAACTTAAGTCCGGCTTTCCCAAACTTCAATTGTTGGTCACAACCTTTACAATTTTTACCATATTACTTACTATGTATACTGTAATTCATGTAATTATTGATGTTTTTAAGTTTTCTCTTAAATAAACATATTTTCAAAGAAGCTGATGACTACCATAAATGGAAAACCAGTATCTCCTGTCATAAACAAGAGAAAATAACCATAAAAACGCAAGAACAAAGCAATATTATTGAATTTGTGCTGGATACTCTTGCTTTCTATGGGCTCCAAGCTCTCCAAGAAAAGTAAGAGGTTTGCAAATATTGGGGAAGTGTTGAAAGAGCACAGGAACCAAAGTAAGACTCTCCTTGATAGAATCTCAAAAGCTAAGCCAGGCGTGGCGGCTCCTGTAATCCCAGCAATTTGGGAGGCTGAAGTGTGCAGGACTGCGTGAGGCCAGGAGTTTGAGACCAGTCTAGGCAATGTAGTGAGACCCCCATCCCTACAAAAACTTTTTTAAAAGTTAGCCAGATTTGTTGGTGTGTGTCTGTAGTCCCAGCTACTTGGGAAACTGAAGTGAGAGGATCACTTGAGCCTAGGAGTTCAAGATAAGCCTGGACAAGATAGTGAGACTCCATCTCTACCAAAAACAAAAAAATGTAAACAAATTAAAAATATATATATGTAATCCCAGCACTTTGGGAGGCTGAGGTGGGCGTATCACAAGGTCAGGAGTTAGAGACCAGCCTGGCCAATATGATGAAACCCTGTCTCTACTAAGAATACACGATCGGATCACGAGGTCAGGAGATCGAGACCATCCTGGCTAACATGGTGAAACCCCGTCTCTACTAAAAAATACAAAAAACTAGCCGGGCGTGGTGGCGGGCGCCTGTAGTCCCAGCTACTCCGGAGGCTGAGGCAGGAGAATGGCGTGAACCCGGGAGGCGGAGCTTGCAGTGAGCTGAGATCCAGCCACTGCACTCCAGCCTGGGCGACAGAGCGAGACTCCATCTCAAAAAAAAAAAAAAAATACAAAAATTAGCCGGGCATGGTGGCAACCACCTGTAGTCCCAGGTACTCGGGAGGCTGAGGCAGAAGAATCGCTTGAACCCGGGAGGCGGAGGTTGCAGTAAGCTGAGATCACGCCACTGCACTCCAGCCTGGGCAACAGAGCAAGACTCCATCTCAATAAATAAACAAACACATAAATAGCTACTCAGGAGACTGAGGCAGGAGGGTCGCTTGAACTCAGGAGGCTGAGGCTGCAGTGAGCCATGATCATACCACTGCACTCCAGCGTGGGCTACAGAGTGAGACCCTGTCTCAAAAAAAAAAAAAAAAAAACTCAAGGCAAGAAAATTAATTGAAAAGGAAATAACTTTCTCAGCATATGGTTCAGTCAGTTGATGATATTTTCAAGCATCACCAAACATCATTTCAGATGCCACCAGGAGCTCTGTCCCTACCTCATATACCTGTAGCCTTGGAAGAGGAGCCCACAGTAGGCTCTGAGAAAAGACCACCAAAAGGCCTTCTGGGGATCCCTCAGTCCCTCCTCTGCTGACTCCCTTGGATTTGGAACTCATAGACCTGCAGAGGGGCATTCTGGGTGGTGTCTTCCAAGACCAAAGGCCAGTTTTCTCATGACATAGAGCATAAATAGAAGAGACAAAACCCACATGCATAAAACAGGTGACCAGACCAGCCCCCAAGCCTTTGGCAGTTACAGGGACACACCAACCTGTATTCGGGCTGATCTGAGTTAAAGAGAGTTTCACTTGGTTCCCAGCAACCAGCGAAGGCAGGGGGCTTCAGGGGAGCCAGCCCTTGTCTCTTAACGTGATGGCTTTTTACTCTCCATACGGAACCAAAACCTCTCCCACAAGCCAAACAGGTGTCCACTCACTTCAGCTGCTCCACCTGGAATGTCTCATCCAAAACAGAACCCCAGAGGGAGAGGGGGACTTGTCATTTGCTGTTCTTGTATTTCTGCAATATCCACCTCCATTCTTCCCACCGTTTCATTGTTTCTCAGTCTCTGCTCACAAAGGCAGTCGAATCAGAAGTGCCTCAATCCTTCACTCAAACCCGAGAAAACCCTTATTCATAGTTTGCAGGGCCTAGAAAGACTTTCTCAACATCCTCCTGCTCCCATAACACTGTATTTGCAATCTTCTTGGAGCACCGATTATAACCCATCTGCTCCTTCTTTATCCCTCTATTACCCCCAAAAAGATCTAGCACAAAGAAGCGCTAGACAGATGTTTCAAACTCAGTTGTAAATATTTATGGAAACTGCCAACACTAAATAAGCAACCTTATGAGTCAGGTTCTCCATCCACCTTCCCAGGGGGACTCAGATGCAAGAAATGTAAGTGGATTTTTCTAAGGTTCATTTTCTATTTTAAGCGCCAGCATGGACAAAAGTCAGTTTGGGGTTCCCTCCCTTTCTGCTAAAGTTGCACCAGACTTTTGGAGCTTGAGTTAGTTCCAAGACAGTGGGAGGAAACAGCAAGGTTATTGATCCAAATGGCATTCATGGAGACATCCGTCACTATGGTGCTCAGCTAATGGGTCCACACAGGTTGCTGTTGAGCCAGGGATCCATTCCACGCGTCTCCACTGCTCTGTGCTCCTCCTGGATTCACAGGAATCTTCCTGCTATTCTCGTACCTCAGTAGGCGCTGGAAATTCTTTCCGTGGCTCCATCCACCTAGATGTTTCAAGCAGCCACTTCCTCTCTAGGGTCCTGCTGCTTCTCCAGTGACATAGTTCTACCAGGAAATAATGTGCAGGTCCCCTCCTTGCCTGAATCCCCCTTGGGACTTGTTCCTTATCCCAAGGCTTACGTGCCAGAAGTGGGGTACAGCTCCCCACCCCACCCCAACCCCCCAAATATCCCCTTTTGTGGATTTACCTCCACATTTCCCCTTTCCCCCAGACAGGGAATTCTTGTCTCGTCTTAGAGGTGAGAAGCCCTGCTCTTACACACCGTATTCCTCCCAAATCTATGGTCTCCTATGCCAAGAGTTGTTTTGGTTTTCCTAAGAACTTGGGCTTTGGAAACAGAAGCAGAGGGCAGGGAGAAGTTACGTGCCTTTCCCAAAGCAGTACTGTTCCCACAGAACAGCCCTCTGGCTCAAATGGAGAGGGGTCTCAAGAGAGAAGGGACATACCAGATGGAAAAAATTACCAATTAACGTTTCAGAAATATCATCCAGCCTCACAAGCTTTAAACACACATGAAAGCACATATTACTTGTAAATTATTAAAGCAGACAAGTTTAAGAGGCAAGGAGGTATTTTTCTGCCATTCCTGGGCCCTTAGCTTTTTTTTTTTTTTTTTTTTTTAAGACGCAGTTTCGCTCTTGTCGCCCAGGCTGGAGTGCAGTGGCACAATCTCGGCTCACCACAACCTCCGCCTGCCGGATTCAAGCGATTCTCCTGCCTCATCCTCCCAAGTAGCTGGGATTACAGGCATGTACCACCATGCCTGCTAATTTTGTATTTTTAGTAGAGACGGTGTTTCTCCACGTTGATGAGGCTGGTCTTGAACTCCCAACCTTAGGTGATCCGCCCGCCTCGGCCCTTAGCTCTCATCTAATTATTGTCTGGCTTTAGGGAGGATTCTGGGTCCCTTGTCCTTGCCTTCTTAAATTTCTTAGGAAAAGTGTTTTGAAGGAAGGAACGTCACTGTCAAAAGGCCCAGTTTTGCCTCTGAGCCCTCTCTGGCTTCTCCCCTCCGGTGTTTTCTCTCAGACCTGGGAACCTCTTCTCTCTTCCTGTGTCTTCCACCTCTCACCACCCTTTCCCCAACGGCTTCCTGCTACGACGTTGTTCTAAGAACTGAGCTGAGGCTGGGGAGAGCTAGGCACAGGAGGGTCAAAGGCACTGTGATTCCAAAAAGAGGTCTGAACCGGGTTCTCCCCCATTCCTCCCCTTTCCCAGAACAGTCAGAAAAAGAGGAGAAAAGCCACCAAGGCCACAGAACTGGGAGGCCCCAGGCAGCCTCCCCAGGAATGAGGAAGGAGGCCACGGGATAGTGGCCGCTGCTGTTCTTCCAAAGGGGATTTCTTCACTTCCTGCCAGGCTCTGGTACACAAACCTGTGTGTTTAGGAGGGAAAGGAATGTCACTGATTGCTTCAGTGGTGGTGGAAAGGGAAAAACAAAAATAACCTGCCCAGCAGTTCAGTTTCCTGTGCATGTGCCTGCATGTGCGAGCGTCAGTCCGTCCGCCAGCCCAGCACACTTCCTGCTTGTCTGGGCTGGAAGGCGTTTATTTGGGAGGCTTACATGGAGCCAAGGCCTGCTGAAAAGGCATCCCCAGGGCCCCTGACACTCACGTGGCAGGACAGCTGCCACCTGGCACCTAGAAGGAGGACCTTTATCCTCAGTGTGGCTGCAGGGACTGGTGGAGGGCACCTCCCTCCTCCTCTTCCCCACCCCACACCCCTCCCCTCCACTGCCATCCTCCAACCCTGAATGTAGGGTTGACTTTCTGCTTATACGTCTCGTTTCCCTACTAAACTTCAGGCTCCCCAAAGGGTAGCAATGGGGTCAAATTCCATTTTGTATGTCCTGCCTAGCACAGTTTCTGGCACTCAGTAGGTATTCAGCATATGTTTGTGAAACTGCACTCTGTCTACCATCTCCCTCCCTGAATAGCTCCTTCCTATCATCAGTCTTGTCTCTCTTTTTTTTCTTTTTTTTTTTTTTTTGGAGACAGAGTCTTGCTTGCCCAGGCTGGAGTGCAGTGGTGAGATCTCGGCTCACCGCAACCTCCACCTCCTGAGTTCAAGCGATTCTCCTGCCTCAGCCTCCGAGTAGTAGGGATTACAGGTGCCTGCCACCACACCTGGCTAATTTTTTTTGTATTTTTAGGAGAGACAGGGTTTCTTCATGTTGGTCAGGCTGGTCTTGAACTCCTGACCTTGTGATCCACCCGCCTCAGCCTCCCAAAGTGTTTACAGGCGTGAGCCACCGCGCCTGACCCCTTACCTCTTTCTTTAAGCACATCCTCTCGGTAAATGTTCTGAACTGTCCTATAAGAGAAGTATTCTTATTTCCGTCTTACAAATGAGAAGGCTAAACTCAAGGTCAAATTCACACCAATCATAAAATATTAGAGCTTTGAAATATTGAGATTTGAACATGGGATCTTCTGATTTATATGTACTATGACTCTCTTTTCCCTCCTCTGTTATCCATTTATCTTTCCTTTATGGGTCTGTTCTGCCTCCCCGCACACACATTTCTAATTTGTCCTCTCATTATTCTTAGAGATCTCTTTTAGTGATTTCCAGGACTCTCTGGGCTTTCGGCAGAAGGTTTAAGTAGACCCCTGTGGGGCATGATTAGGTAGCAACACAAAAGTGTGAAGATAAACTTCCTTCACATCCCTGCTCAAATCTCACCCCCTTGGCCGGGCACAGTGGCTCACATCTGTAATTCCAGCACTTTAGGAGGCTGAGGTGGGTGGATCACAAGGTCAGGAGTTCGAGACCAGCTTGGCCAACATGGTGAAACCCCATCTCTACTAAAAATACAAAAATTAGCCGGGTATGGTGGCGTGTACCTGTAATCCCACCTACTCAGGAGAGGCTGAGAGGAGAATTGCTTGAACCTGGGAGGCAGAGGTTTTAGTGAGCTGAGATCACGCCATTGCGCTCCGGCCTGAGCAACAGAGTGAGACTCCATCTCAAAAAACAAAAAACACACAAACAAAATTCCTCGAAAAAGGTTTCCCTATCACTCTTTTAAGCTCATCTTTTTAAGCGTAAATTGTGTGCACATTTTATAATGTCCATATAGATCAGCATATTAATACAAGTATAATTTTTAGGTAGATTTAAAAAACAACTCGTCATATATTGAAATGCATCCTCCCCTTTTTTTCATAGGGGGCTTGATCAAAAAAGTTTGGGATAGGGCTGAGCATGATGGCTCACGCCTATAATCTCAGTACTTTGAGAGGCCAAGGTGGGAGGATCACTTGAGCTTAGGAGTTCAAGACCAGCCTGGGCAACATAGTGAGACCCCCATCTCTAAAATAAAAATAAAAAAGTTTGGGGTAGGACACTGAGTGTGGCTTCAGTCCTTTCACAGTTTTGTGATTTGGATTACCCTTCTAGAAAATGGTGGGAACCCTTAATCAGAAACTTTCTTTTTTTTTTTTTTTTTTTTTTTTTTTTTAAGATGGAGTCCTGTTCTTTCACCGAAGGCTGGAGTGCAGTGGCGCAATCTTGGCTCACTGCAACCTCCGCCTCCCAGGTTCAAGTGATTCTCCTGCCTCAGCCCCCTAAGTAGCTGGGATTACAGGCGCTTGCACCACACCCGGCTAATTTTTGTATTTTTAGTAGAGACGGGGTTTCCCCATGTTGGCCAGGCTGGTCTCGAACTCCTGACCCCAGGTGATCCACTCGCCTCGGCCTCCCAAAGTTCTGGGATTACAGGTGTGAACCACTGTGCCCGGTCCTTAACCAGAAACTTAACCAGCACAGTGTGAGAATTTCCATAGGAAATGCCCTGGAAATGTTAGGGTTTCCATCTTTGGAGGCTGGGGAAGGGCAATCTGTACCCCTGAAAAGAGTTTCTCAAACAATGAGGTCCCCCACTTCTCAAGGGGCACTTGTTCGTTTTCTTAATAACAGTTTTATTGAGATACAAGTCACTTACAATACAATTTACCCATTTTAAGTGTACAATTAAGTGGCTTTTAGTATATTCGCAGATATGCGCAACCATTACCACCTTCAATTTTAGAGCAGTTTCCTCTCCCCAGCGGGAAACATCATACTCATTAAGCAGTCATTCCCCTTCTCTCCTTCCCTCCTCCCACACCCCAATGGCCCTAGGCTTTTTTTTTTTTTTTTTTTTTTTTTTTTTGAGATGGAGTCTCGCTCTGTCGCCTGGGCACATCTGGGCTCACTACAAGCTCCGCCTCCCGGGTTCACACCATTCTCCTGCCTCAGCCTCCTGAGTAGCTGGGACTACAGGCGCTCGCCACCACACCTGGCTACTTTTTGTATTTTTAGGAGAGACAGGGTTTCACCATGTTAGCCAGGATGGTCTCGATCTCCTGACCTCGTGATCCACCCGCCTCAGCCTCCCAAAGTGCTGGGATTACAGGCATGAGCTACCGCGCCCAGCCCAGAACTCACATCTTAATGTTTAGCTTCCCAGGGATTCTGAAGCACATACAAGTTGCAGAGCCTTGAACTCCAGTGAGGTGATGTTCATTCTGAATACGTGAGCTCCACGGTTCAGATCACAAGTTGGAAAAAGGCCAGCCCTGCCTGACTGCCTGTAATTTAATCACTATTGTTGACATTCGTGCACAATGTATTGCGGTTTTTCTCATATATGATGATGCCACGGGACCACATTTACTCTCCATAATCAGTCTATGAGGCTAGTTTGGTCACCCCCGTTTTGCTGCAGCAGCAGAGACCTGGGCCAATGCCCAGGCACACCCAGCTTAAACTGCATAGCAAACCAGAGCCTTCTGACTTGAAGCCGATGCTTATTTATAATACCGCTGTGACTCTGTTTCTAAATCAAAGGTGAATCCAAGTGCTCTGACAAATATGAATAGATTTTTTTTTTTTTTTTTCCGAGACAGAGTCTTGCTCTGTCACCCAGGCTGGAGTGCAGTGACGCGATCTCTGCTCACTGCAAGCTCCGCCTCCTGGGTTCACGCCATTCTCTCGCCTCAACCTCCCGAGTAGCTGGGACTAAAGGCGCCTGCCACCATGCCTGGCTAATTTTGTTTTTGTATTTTTAGTAGAGACGGAGTTTCACCGTGTTAGCCAGGATGGTCTCGATCTCCTGACCTTGGGATCCGCCCACCTTGGCCCCGCAAAGTGCTGGGATTATAGGCGTGAGCAACTGCACCCAGCCAAATATGAATAGATTTATGAAGACTGTGAGAGTTGGGGGCTGGAGTCCTGTCTGCTTAGCTCCTACTCCATCCCAGTAGTACTCCTGCAGCCTCTTAGGGGACCTAGTTCTCTGAAGAACACAGTTTAAAAACCACTGGCCTAGGAGCCCAATGTCATCTCTCAAGGAGACTTTGATCTAAATGAGATTAACAATGTCTCATTAATTCATCAACCCTTTCTAAACAACCACCTTGTGCCAGCACTGTGGTCGATTCTGAGTACACAACAAACAAGGCATAGTCCCTGCCTCCAAGGAGCTAACAATCTAGCAGGGAGGCATGGGATAAATGCTAAAATAGAGGTTCATTCCTGGGAGTATGGGCAGAGGAGGCAGCCAGTGCGACTTGTGGGGTACCAAGGAAGGCTTCCTGGAGGAGGTGAGGCCTCAATGGAGACTTGAAGACAAGTATAGTCGTTCACCAGGCAGAGGGAGGAGAGAACAGCAGGTGCAAAGGTAAATAGGCAAGAGTGGCCTGCATGTTTGTGGAGAGCACAGTTTTGTAGTTCTAGAACTTAAGGATTGTAGAAAGGAGTGGCAGTAAGAGCATGAGACTGGAGAACTGGATCAGGATCAAATGGGAAGGGGATAGGAGTTTATAACATCCAATAGCCATACAAAGTGTCATCCAATTCAGCGCTAAACCACAGATTCTGACAACAGCACTCATCCAAGTAAAAGGGACGTGGTGGCTTACACCTGTAATCCAAGCACTTTGGGAGGTCAAGGTGGGAGGATCGCTTGAGGCCAGGAGTTTGAGACCAGCCTGGGAAACACAGCAAGACCCTGCCTTTACAAAACAAATATTTAAAAGTTAGCCAGGTGTGGTGGCACCTATAGTCCCAGCGACTTGGGAGACTGAGATGGTAGTATCACTTGAGCCCAGGAGACCGAGGCTACAGTGAGCTATGATAGCACCACTAAGTCATGATTACACTACTGCATTCCAGCCTGGCCAACAGAGTAAGAACCTGTCTCAACAAAAGAAAAAGAACTTAATTCACAAACATGAAAGAAGGAAAAGAGGCTACAGTAACCAAAACAGTATGGTAATGGTACAAAACAGACACATAGACCAATGGAACAGAACAGAGAACTCAGGAATAAAGCTGCACACCTACAGTCATCTAATCTTTGACAAAGTTGCCAAAAATAAGCAATGGGGAAAGGACTCCCTTATTCACTAGATGGTGCTGGGATAGCTGGCTAGTCATATACAGAAGAATGAAACTGGGCCGGGCGTGGTGGTTCACACCTGTAATCCCAGCACTTTGGGAGGCTGAGGTGGGCAGATCACGAAGTCAGAGATCGAGACCATCCTGGCTAAGACGGTGAAACCCCATCTCTACTAAAAATACAAAAAATTAGCTGGGCGTGGTGGCAGGCGCTTGTAGTCCCAGCTACTCAGGAGGCTAGGCAGGAGAATGGCGTGAACCCGGGAGGTGGAGCTTGCAGTGAGCCAAGATCGCACCACTGCGCTCCAGCCTGGGCAACAGAGCGAGACTCCGTCTCAAAACAAGAAAAAAAAAAGAAGAAGAAGAAGAAGAATGAAACTGGACTCCTACCTTTCACCATATAAAAAAATTAACCAACATGGATTAAAGATTTAAATGTAAGACCTCAAACTATACGAATCCTAGAAGAAGACCTAGGAAACACCATTCTAGACACAAGCCTTGGGAAAGAATTTATGACTAAGTCCTAAAAAGCAATTGCAACAAAACCAAAAATTGACAAGTGGGACCTAATTGAACTAAACAGCTTCTGCACAACAAAAGAAACAATCAGCAGAGTAAACAGACAACCTACAGAATGGGAGAACATATTCACAAACTAAGCATCTGACAAAGGTCTAATATGTGGAATTTATAAGGTTGTTTTTTGAACAGCCAAAAAACCGATAATCCCATTTTAAAAATTGGCAACAGACATTAACAGATGCTTCTCAAAAGAAAACATACAAGTGGCCAACAAACATATGAAAAACTGCTCATCATCAGTAATCATCAGAGAAATGCAAATCAAAACCACCATGAGATACCATCTCACACTGGTCAGAATGGCTATTATCAAAAAGTCAAAAAACAACAGATGTTGGTTAGGCTGCAGAGAAAAGGGAACATTTATACACTGTCCGTGGGAATGTAAATTAGTTCGGCCACTGTGGAAAGCAGTTTGAAAATTTCTCAAAGAACTTAAAACAGAATTAACATTCAACCCAGCGATTACTGGGTATATATCCAAAAGGAAACAAATTATTCTACCAAAAAGACACACGGACTCACATGTTCATTGCAGCACTATTCACAATAACAAAGTTATGGAATCACATAGACACCCACCAATGGTGACCTGGATAAAGGAAATGTGGTACGCATACACCATGGAATACTGTGCAGTCGTGAAAAAGAACAAAATCATGTCCTATGCAGCAACATAGATGCAGCTGGAGGCTATTATCCCAAGGAAATTAATGCAGAACAGTAAAGCAAACAATGCATGTTCTCACTTATGAATGGGAGTTAAACATGAAGTACTCATGGATATAAAGATGACAGTAGTCACTGGGGACTACTAAAGGGAAGAGGGAAGGAAGGGAACCAAGGGTTGAAAAACTAGCTGTTGCTGGGCGCAGTGGCTCATGTCTGTAATCCCAGCACTTTGGGAGGCCAAGGCAGGTGGATCATTTGAGGTTAGGAGTTCGAGACCAGCCTGGTCAAATGGTGAAACCCCGTCTCTACTAAAAATACAGAAATTAGCTGGGCACAGTGGCACATGCCTGTAATCCAAACTACTTAGGAAGCTGAGGCAGGAGACGTGCTTGAGCCTCGGCAGCAGAAGTTGCGGTGAGCTGGCATTGTGCCGTTGCACTCCAGTCTGGGTGACAGGAGATCCTGTCTCAAAAAAAAAATAGAAAAAAAGAAAACCTAACTGTTGGGTACTCTGCTCGGTACCTGGGTGACAGGATCATTCATATCTCAACATCCCAACATCATGCAATATACCCAGGTAACAAAGCTGCACATGTGCCCCTTCAATCTAAAAGACACGTTAAAAAGGGGGGGGAAAAAAGCAAAAAACAAAACCAAAAACCCAGGGAGAAGGTGGAAATTAATGATAATACCTGACACATCCACCAGGCAGACTGTGTATTTGGCAGACTTTAAACACATTAGGTATAATAACTCTGTTCCATCCTCACAACATCCCTATGACGGTGGGACCATCATCATCCTCGTTTTGAAATTAAGGAAACTGAGACACAGAGATGTTAGAAAACTTGTTCAGCATCATACAGCTAGCAAGCAGGAGTGGCAGGATGTAAACCAAGCAGTCTGGCTGTAGACATTGTTCTCCAACACTTCGCTTTGCCTCTGGTAAGATTTAGAACTGCAGGCACACCCGCCTTCCTCCCTGCAAGGACTCCCTGTGTAGAACAGAAGAGCATTCAGTAAAGATTCATTGCTGTTGTTGTTGTTATTGTCATTTCTAGTTCAGTGGTTCTCGGACTGTGCACCTCCCCCTCTGCAGGATGAGTCCAGTTTATGGTGGAGGCGGGACAGGGTGGAGTGGCCTCACTTTCATCTGTTTTATATACTAGGACACTGGCGATAATTTTATTTTTTCAAAAAGAGGTTCATTGCTTCAAAAGAAAAAATTGAAAGCCACCTGTCTAATCTGACCATCTCGTTTTATAGATAGAGGAGCTGAAACCCAGAAGACTTGAGCGACTGTTGCAGGATCATACAGCAAATGAATGTCAGGATTCATTTCAATGCCTGGGTCCAAATTCCCTGATACCACTTTAAAGAGCCTATTTCTCTTTCTGGGGCTCTCAGATATCCAAGGCAAAGAAAGATGACAGAAATCAGAGTGTCTAGATCCTAGGCCAAGTTTTCCGTCCAGCTTCAACTATACTGAGTGTTCAACCATGATTATCCCCTCACGATCAAGGTCAGCATTACTGAACCTCACTGATGGCAGATGGCGAGAGGTCAAGGTGTCAGGTCCATCTAGCAATGGCCCATCATGGGGACGGCCACTTTTAAGATGGATCTTCTCTCTTTACCAGTGACTGGTGAAGGTGGTAACAGCAGTTCCAGCAGAATAGTTTTGATTTTCTTACAGTCCTTGCCAGGGTTCTTAGCAGGCTCCTCAGAATGAAAAATAAGGTTCATGTCTTTGGGGGCAACGTACAAAAATTTCAGATTCCTTCTGCATCGATACTTAAGGGAAAAATATGTACGTAGAATTTCAAGTTCAAAAAATCTTGTTTTGTTCCAATGAGCAACTGTCTAATGATTTCAAGTAAAGGAGGGATCAGAAGGATTTTTTCTTTTTCTTTTATCATTCTTTCTTAAATCTTTTTAAAGGAAAAGAGTTAACTCGGTTAAAACAAAAATAACGTTTGGGTTTGGTTTGGGAGATTCGGGAAATTTGCATGGCTTATTTGGGAGTCTACTTAGTCATCGCCTCCGTCAGATTTGGAGAGCAGACTCCCAGAGAGCAACCATCAAACTGCGTTTTCTGTCTAACGTGGCTCCGTCATTCATCCAGCACATGCCAGCTGAGCACCTGCACTACAGCAAGTACTAAGCCAGATGCCAGGAAATTCACCATCCACAGAAACCCAGCGTTGCACCCAGGGACCTTGAAAGCATCTGTCAAATATTTGCTCTGATATCCTACAATGTCCCTATTTCAAATATTTGGCCCCGATGTTTGCAGATATGTTCTGATTTGGGTTGAAAAAAAGGAAGGTAGTAGGTTAACCCAGCATCAGCTATGAATAAATATCTCCCTGTATCATAGTCACTGGAAATGCTGATCCACTTAGTTCAACCAACATCTGCTGAGGTTCCCAAATACGTGCTGAATACAGCCCCAGATTCTGAAGATGGAAAATAAAGAAGAGAGAAGATAGATACATATAGAAAATAGGAGACGGATGACTGATAGACTAGATAGATAGATAGATAGATAGATAGATAGATAGATAGATAGACAGACAGACAGATGAGTCTACAGACATACCATCCTTAACACACTGCTTTTGTCTGATCTTGGAAACTAAGCAGGGTCGGGCCTAGTTAGTATTTGGATAGGATGTAGACAGATAACAAGCACAGAGTTGAGAACATCATGAGGGTTTTCCCAGTAGAACAGGGGTGTCTAACCTTTTGGCTTCCCTGGGCTACATTAGAAGAAGAAGAGGAATTGTCTTGGGCCACACATAAAATAAACTAACACTAATGATAGCTGATGAGCTAAAAAAAAAAGTCACGAAAAAAATCTCATAATGTTTTAAAACAGTTTACAGATTTGCGTTCGGCCACATTCAAAGCTGTCCTGGGCCACACGTGGCCAGCAGGCCACAAGTTGGACACACTTGCAATAGAGATAATTTCTTCCCAGGGTGGGAAGGCAGAGGTGGCCACGGGATTTGGGAACACTGAAAGGGCCTGGAACCCCGCCTGGGGAAACCAAGAAGGGATTCCTGGGGCAGAGGTGATGCTGGGAGGCAGTCCTGAAAGATGAGTAGTAGTTAGATGAGGAAGAAGACAAAAGGGGAATAGCATGAGCAAAAACCAAGGAAGCCATGAAGCCCCTCACAGGGAGGGAACCGCAGACACTTGGATTTCTGGAGGTGGTGCCGAGCTGTCTAGTGATTTTAAGTTAGAGTGCAGTGGTCAGGTATGCATTTTAGATCTTATCTGAGAATCCTTTTCACGGATGCCTTCAACCCCTCATTCCCATATGCACGATCTCTACGTTGCCTCTGTGAACACAAGAACATATATTTGAATTCGGTGCCACAGTAAGTAGCAGAAGATGCTGAGAATCCCGAACTGATTTGGGTGATCATGCTTCTTTTGTGGTTCGGAACATAGATTCCGGTGCCAGACTGCCTGCTGAGTTTGAATAGTGGCTCTGCTGTTTATCAGCTTTGTAGCCACAGATGAGTTACTTAAACCTCTCTGTGCCTCCAGTTTCCTTATCTATACAACAGGGATAATACTGGTTCCTACCTGGAAAAAACAGTTATGAGACTTTCATAAGTTATTACATAGAGAGAGAGAGTGCTCAGAGCAGTACCTTGTAAGCATTCAGTAAATGTTAGCAAGTATTGCTTCCATTTTTATCTCCTACAACTTCCCTCCAAGAGCCCTCTGTCCCAGGTAGCAGTCCCTTGACGGTCCTCTAAATAGGCTGTCCATTTCTAAAACCGAGTCTTTGCCACTGCCAGTTCCCTCCTAAGATGCCTTTTTTTGTGCCAGGTGGGGTGGCTCACACCTATAATCCTAGCACTTTTGGGAGGCCGAGGTAGATGGATTGCCTGAGCCCAGGAGTTCAAGACCAGCCTGGGCAACATGGCAAAAATCCTTCTCTACAAAAAAAAAAAAAAAAAAAATGTGAGATTGAGAAAAACACACCTGTGGTCCCAGCTACTTTGGGAGGCAGAGGAAGGAGGTTTGCTTGGTTCTGGGAGGTTGAAGCTGCAGGGAGCTGTGATCACATCAATGCACTCCAGCCTAGGCGAAAAAGCGAGACTCTGTCTCAAAATTTTAAAAAAGATATTTTCCCTTTCCTCACTCCCTCTGCTTCGGAGGTCAAAATCTGCTGTCCTCGGCGTACCAGCTGAGGCCCAAAGGCCTTCCTAATAACTAGGATTCCCCTCTTTTCTTAATGCCTATGCACATAGGACCAACCTTGTTTGGGGGGTACTTCATCCAATATTGCCTTATTATTCTACAGAGAAATTTGGTCTGGGGGAAGAGCAGGGCGAGATAGTGGAACATGCCCCAGCCTAGGTTTCAGGAACCCCAGGTTAGAACCCCAGGGGCTCTGCCACTTAGCTGCGTGAGCTGGGACAACTCATTGCTCCTCGGAGTCTGTCTGCTCCACTCAAAAGTCGGGATAATAAAATCACACCAGTCTGATGGAGGTGATGGGTGTGACAAGTCAGAAAATGAATGTGAAGTGTTTCGTAAAAATAATAGCTGGTAATTTGGTTATTACTATGGGTCTGGTGCTAAGTGCCGTATATGATGTCAAATCCCTTAATCCTTACAGCAGCCCTATGAGGCAAAGTGCAGTTATTCCTCCCATTTGATAAATGAGGAAACCAAGGTTCAGAGTGGTGAAGTAATTTGCCTAACGTCAGGAGCCTGTATGTGGAGGAGCCGGGTTAGAACCGAGGGTTGTGACTTCAGAATGAACACGCTTGACCACTATATAAACTGTCAAGTGCTGGCCAAATGACAGGCTTTGTGTTGTTATCCATAACTACCCGATGAACTAATGGAAGTAGAAGCCAAAGGCGTCCACGGCAGTCCCCGGGTCTTGCAAACCCTGTATGCGTCACATAAATCGAAAATGACAGTAAGAAAACACAGTGAAGCAGCAATTTCCCTGGGTTTGGGTTTAATTTTTCTACCAGTAATACAGTCAAACCTTGACCCAGGCTGAGAAGTAAATAGGAAGGGAAAGGTTAAGGAGGAGGATTGCCAAACAGCTGTTGAATGCCTGCAAGGACCTTTGCTCTGCCCCTAGCTTCCTGCCCCAAACCCTCAAGCACCAAGCTGCAGATTCTCAGTCATCAAACCTTAGGGCAGGAAGGAACTTTGGAGATTCTCTGGCCCATCTCCCATTAGTTCACAGACAAAAGATCGAAGACCCCAAAGGAAAGGTGTCTCGGCCAAGGTCAAGGGCTACTTCCCATTAGTTTAGAATTTATCAGACACTGCACCACTCACAAACATGGTCTTGTTTGTGGATGAGCCACTGACACCCTGAAAGAGGAAATAATTTGCCCAAGGTCCCATACTAGTAAATATCAGAACTGAGATTCTAAATGCCCAGGCGAGAGCTCTCACCACCGTAGCACCCTGCCCAGTGGAGAGCAGAACCCCAGGTCCAGGCTGCCAATTCAAGTCTCTTCCTAACACTAAGCTGCTGCCTGCAACGTCCTGGGAGATTCACCAACCCCTCCTGGCAGTGTATGCTGGAACACCCGGGACTCCACGCCGTGCCTGGTAACATGGACGCAGGCCCACTCACATACCTCCAATACCCCTGCATTGAGCAGTGAGGCCCCCTGTCCAGGAATTGCCACAAGACCTTTGTCTGTCTGGGTCAGCCACTATCTTCCCCTTCAGCATCCCTCTGGCGCCTGGTAAACCCACAGATCCTGGCTCTTCACTCTCTGACTTGTTTTTATAGGAAGTCAATCTAAGAGCCAAAGGCAAATTCCTCACCTCAGACTCTTTGTTCCCTGCCTTGGGTGACACACAAAGGGCTCTGGCTTGGGCAATGCAGGCTTTAGAGTGGAGGTGCTGGAGTCTGATTATGCTGGGTTCAAATAATACATCATCACTTGTTGCTGTATTACTTTGGGCAAGTTACTTACCCTCTCTGGGCCTCAGTGTTCTCATCTGTAAAGCAGAAAACCTTAACAGTACCTACTTCACAGGATGGGGGGAGGATTAAATGAGATATTGAATGTAGAGCATTTTGATGCGTGGCACATAGTGGTTTCTCAATGAAAAGTGTAATTATTATAGTACTGCAACCTTAGGAAAGCCACAGTACTTCTAAGGTTGCCCATTTTCAAAAGCCCAGAGTTGTATCAGGTGATTTCCGAAGGTCCTTCCTGCTTTAAAGGTCTGAGAAATTACTTGACTCCAGGCGAATTTATTTTTCGTTCCTTCTTGCCCCTGAAGGAACTTTAGGATTGGAAGACTTCAGCCTTAAGCAGAGCTGTACAGAGGATGCGCTCAATGATTTAAGAGCCTAGAGAAACAAGCATTTCAAAATACGCACAAAAACCCGACATCTCAAACATCATCTGGCCTCTGCAGGTTTTTGTTTGTTTGTTTGTTTTGTTTTGTCTTGTTTTGAGATAGAGTTTCGCTCTTGTTGCCCAGGCTGAAGTGCAGTGGCACAATCTCCACTCACGACAACCTCTGCCTCCCAGGTTCAGGCGATTCTCCTGCCTCAGCCTCCTGAGTAGCTGGGATTACAGGCGCGTGTCACCATGCCCAGTTAATTTTTGTATTCTTAGTAGAGACAGGGTTTCACTGTGTTAGCCAAGCTGGTCTCAAACTCCTGACCTCAGGTGATCCGTCCGCCTCGGCCTCCCAAAGTACTGGGATTACAGCACCCAGCCCTCTGTAGGTATTTTTAAATACCCCTCTAGCTGAGGTTAGCATTAGGGTTGGAATCAGCGTTGCTGTTAAATTCAGGGCCAAGGTCAGCTTTGAGAGGCTCAGCAGTGGGATGTGCTAGATATACTGGTGTTTTCAGGTCAAACACCTGTATTTGGCTTCTCAAAGAAAAGTAGGGAACATACCTGCAGCCTGTGAAGGGGCCAGGACAAAAGGATTTGATGTTTATCTTGACAGCAGTGAACACCCATTGAAGCGTTTTAAGCAAGAGGAAGTCCTAAGGGGAAACTTTCTGCAGAGATGGAAATGGACTATGTCTTGATTAAGTGTTGGTCACATAGCTGTGCACGTATATATAAACATTTATTGATCTGTACTCTTTAAAAGTATGTATTTTACTGTATGTAATGTACACATGAATTTTTTTAAAGTGTGCCCCAGCTAATAAGAGGCAGAGCTGAGATACAAATTCAGAAAGGACCAGATCAGGGCAGGCAAGTGAGACAGGGTTATGCAAATGCAGGGCTGTATCCTATCTTCATTAAAATATTAGTGTTTTACTCATCATGAATTTATTTGCATTGATATTCATTTACTTAAATATCACAATAATAAGCCAGGAACAGTGGGACATATGTGTAGCCTCAGCTATTTAGAAGGCTGAGGCAGGAGGATCACTTTAGCCCAACCTGGGTAACATGGCAAGACCCCATCTCTAAAAATACATACATACGGCCGGGTGTGGTGGCTCAGGCCTATAATCCCAGCACTTTGGGAGGCCGAGGGGGGCCGGATCATGAGGTCAAGAAATGGAGATCATCTTGGCCAACATGGTGAAACCCTATCTCTACTAAAAATACAAAAATTAGCTGGGCGTGGTGGCGGGCGCCTGTAGTCCCAGCTACTTGGGAGGCTGAGGCAGGAGAATTGCTTGAACCCAGGAGGCCGAGGTTGCAGTGAGCCGAGATCGCGCCACTGCAGTCTAGCCTGGTGACAGAGCGAGACTCCGTCTCAAAAAAAAAAAAAAAAAATACATACATGCATACATACATAAAATAATATTAAAATATTTATTTTGATTTATGAGTTTAGAGGCACCTTCTCAGATTTTTATCTAATTTTCATCTCATTTCATTTTCATTTTTATTGAATTTTCAAGTAAGTGTCTCACCCTCCTTACCCTAGTCCTGGCCCTGATCATCCAGCTCTGTTCCCTGCCAGGGTACATACTCTTAACCACCCCACTATGTGGCCTCTCCCAGACAAGGGCACCATCAGGATTCAAGGAGATTTGAAGGAGATGCTGGGAGCTGGATGAGAAGCAAGATTGCAAAGAGGCTCCCAGGGAGTGGCTCTGGCAAAATACAAAGAAAAACGTTTATAAAGCTTTTAAATAAACCTGTGAATGACGAGAAAGATAGTAAGAGAAAAAGGAGGTGTTTGGACCCAGGAAGCAAATCCCTGCCCACCAACCTCCCGTCCACACCATGCCGCCTGCCTGAGAAAGTCCGGGCTGGCTGTCCCAGGGTTGACTTGACCAGCCCGCTCTTGCAAGCATCTTTCATCATCGGGTTCAACTGCTCAACGCAAACATTTTGATGAAGATGTTTGTATATAACAAGGATAGCAAATGATTCTTTGCATTACATAGTGGTTGAAGTTTGCAAACACTTTCCCATATGTTACCCAGATGGCATCTGGGCCTCTCTCCTTGCCTCACTGATCTAGATGTGATTTTCTTGGACTTTCATTCATTTCACAATCTCCTAGTAGATTTATGCAAATTCCAAGAGGATCGGGAAGCCTCTGCTCCTACTTCCAGGGCTGCTCCTGTGCTATCACGGACCCAGATTCCATGCTCAAATCCGAAGTGATTTCTGGGTGGGATGGATTTCACCAAATATTTGGGGAGCACACACGACAGGGTCAGAGCAGAAGGGGAGCAGCTTCACCTTTCACCTCTCAGGCTCCGAGCTCATAAACCTGCCCAGGTTGTCCAGAGAGCTCCAGATTCTCTTTCTAACAGGCAGAGCAATTCTACCTGCTCAGGTCTAGGAGCCCTGCCGAGTCTCAGTCCCTCCCTAAAGAGCCCAACAGGGCACCTGGGAGACTAGAGACTCTTCCTGCAGAGAAAAGGCCCCCAGTTTTCAGTTACAATGAGGGAAATTGAAAACCTCTCTCCTTGCCACGCAGATCTAGAAGTGATTTTCTTGGAAGCATGACCAGTGACCAGCACAGCTTACAGGAGGGAGAGCCCGGCGTCTTCCAGCTTGTAACTAAAGATTTGAATGACTCTTTTTGGTTTCTTTGTTTTGTTTTGTTTGTTTGTTTGTTTTGATTAAGTCTCACTCTTGTCCCCAAGACTGGAGTGCGATAGCACAATCTCGGCTCACTGCAACCTCCACCTCCCAGGTTCAAGCAATTATCCTGCCTCAGCCTCCCAAGTAGCTGGGATTACAGGTGCCTGCCACTACACCCGGCTAATTTTTGTATTTTTGGTAGAGACTGGGTTTTACCATGTTGGCCAGGCTGGTCTTGAACTCCTGACTTCAGGTGATCTGCCTGCCTCAGCCTCCCAAAGTGCTGGGATTACAGGCGTGAGCCACTGCGCCCGACCAGATTTGAATGACTTTTAATCTTTCTGTCTCGTTTTCTTGTCAGAGGAATTGTGGGAGTCCCCTGAGAGCTCTTCTTCCAACCTCTCTGACCCAGCCTCTTTGGGGCTGCACTTTGTCAGCACCAGCTTGGGAATGTAGAGAAATCCCCAGGCAGGGGCAGGTGACCCAGCTGCTATTCCCACCAGTCCCAGATGTCCTTCCAGGGCCTCTTCCTCTTCATCTCCCCTCACTTCCACTAATGGTCTTCAATTTACCTTGTGACAGAAGAATTCAAATTTGTAAATTAAATGAGGGCACTACATGGAAGCTTCTAGAAACACTAACATCAAGAGCAAGAGGAAAATTAAAATGACCCATTGCCTCCTCTATGTGGAGCCTTTGGGAACCGTATCTTGCCTGCCCATACTCTGATGGTAGCCAAGGGCAGGGCTGAAGGTGTGCAGGCTCCCTGGACCCTTGGTAAAAACACGCCTCTGGCCGGGCGCAGTGGCTCACACCTGTAATCTCAGCACTTTGGGATTTGGCAAGCGGATCACAAAGTCAGGAGTTTGAGACCATCCTGGCCAACATGGTGAAACCCTGTCTCTACTAAAAATACAAAAAATTAGCTGGGCGTGGTGGCACATTCCTGTAGTCCCAGCTACTCGGGAGGCTGAAGCAGGAGAATCGCTTGAACCAGGGAGGTGGAGCTTGCAGTGAGCCGAGATCATGCCACTGCACTCGTCTGGGCGACAGAGTGAGACTCTGTCTCAAAACAAAAGCAAAAAAACAAAAAAACGAAAAAAAAAAAGATCCTCTGTGTTTGTACAGGTGGAGGGTCTTCAAGAAAAAGGGATGGGTGTATACACAAGCCTGCATATGTGTGTGTGTGTGTTCAGTCTGGATCTGTCTATAAGTATGGGGGTCTTGGAGTTTCCAAGCATGTCTCTGTGTGTCTGGGTGTCTGTGCATGGAAGCTTCACATTCCTACATGTGTGTATGATTGCACTTGCCCATCTGTGTGTGTGGATGTCCCTCTGCCGTTAGGTTTGGGAGGTGTCTCTGCGTACCAAAGTCTCGGCTTCTGGGTGTCTCCCTGCCCAGGTAGATGCGTGTCTGCATCCCTGGGTGCCAGAGAAAGGTGCAAGTACAGACGTGTGGTGTGTCCTGCCGTGAGTGTGAGTCAGGGTGTGTAGGTGTGCATAAGTGTAGAGGGACAGCAGAGCATTAGGGCTCACAGAAGCCGCAGCATATATACACACTATCTTTGCAAAGCAAGTCATCTGTTTTCCTGGTTTTGTTTCTTTCCTCCCCATGGACTCTGGACCCTCCTTGAAAACAAAGGGAGCTTAAAAAACGCAGCCCTTCCTGTGTTCCCAAATGTTCAGAGTGCTGCGGTGCACTTGAACCGTGCCAGCTCGGATGCCCAGCCCTGCCGCTGTCGCAGGAAGTTACCCGCCCGCCGCACTGCCACCGCCCACTTACACAGCGAGCCCGGGAGGGTGGGTGGGAAGGAAGGAGGAACCGCACAGCTTGCTGCACCCCGATGCCCCAGCCAGTGGCAGGCCCTCCATGGGAAGTGAGACTCTGTGTGGGGGCATAAGAGTATCATTTGGGGGTTTCCTCCAAAGCTGGGGTTGCAGGGAGACAACACCTTTACATGGAAATTATTGCCAACCAACCAGGTATCCAGGGACCCCACTTTCCATTTCATGAGGTCAGTTCTAGGTAGACGTCAACATTTTCATCATTTCAATGCACATTCACCAAATACCTACTATATGTTAGACGCCGTGGAAGATAAAACCACAGCTTTGCCGCCCCAGGATTGGTTCCCCCACCTCCCCACTCGGGGCAGCCAGTGTCCTCCATAACATGAGGGTGTTAAACTGGGTAGCACCAAAGCCTCTTCCACATCAGAAATTCTGTGATTCTTTTGTGGCAAGTTCATGAGTCTGTGCTCCCACACTTCTCCCTGCTCCACCATTCCCCGGATGGGGCAGGTCAATAGTGTCCCCGTCTTTCTCAGCTCTGCCCAAGTGCTCATGCCTTTCCCACCTTCCTTCCTCCCCTCTGAAAAACCTACTCTCAGTCCTTGTTTACTCAAAGCTGTAAATTCCTCATGAACCCTTTCTTCTCTCTTTGTCTACACTTGAACAGGTTCCCTTCCTTACTCTAACCTCACTTTCTACCAGGACAAGCAGAGCCCTCCCAGAAATGACCGCAGCCCATCTTGGCGACCTTAGGTCCTACATCATCCCTAACATCTCAGCAACAGAGTTGTCAGGTTTGGGAGGTGTACAGAAGTCTCAGCTTCTGAGTGTGTCCCTGGCCAGAGAGGTGCAGGTGTGTCCCTGGGTGCAGAGGAGGGTGCCAGAAAAGATGTGTGGTGTGTCCTGCCTGTGAGTGCTGGCCAAGCTGTGCTGCACGAGGGGCACCCCCAGCACACAGTCTCCTCCCAAGCCCAGCCTCTTCTCAAGCCATTCCCTCTGCCTACTGGGAACACCCTTTCCTCCCTCTACCCCCAACCATTTCCTTCCCTTGAGATCACAGTCATTTCAAGGTCCATCTCAAACACCTCCTCCTTCCTTAGGCCTTTTCCTGGTTCCTCCTTCCCCACCCGGTAGACATGAGCTCTGTCTGATTTGAAACCTTTCCTATAATGCAGAATATTTGGCCTTGACTTTCAGTGATCGATATCTTTATCTGTTCTGCACAAGAAGACTTAGATCCTTAAGACTAAGCATCCAAACGTGTGTCTTGCTCATGCTTGGATCCCCACGTGGCATCAACATTGCAGGCGCTTGGTAAGCGTCTGCACAACTCAGTGCAAAATCAGCCATGGAATGTCAGGAGTTGGGCAGTCTGCTTGGAGAGCATGCCACTGTCAGGGGAAGAGGTTGTAAGAGCAGAAGGAAAGAGTCTTTTTTTTTTTTTTTTTTTTTGAGACGGAGTCTCGCTCTATCGCCCAGGCTGGAGTGCAGTGGCACGATCTCAGCTCACTGCAAACTCCGTCTCCCGGGTTCATGCCATTCTCGTGCCTCAGCCTCCTGAGTAGCTGGGACTACAGGCACCCGCCACCGTGCCCGGCTAACTTTTTGTATTTTTAGTAGAGACGGGGTTTCACTGTCTTGGCCAGGATGGTCTCGATCTCCTGACCTCGTGATCCGCCTGCCTTGGCCTCCCAAAGTGCTGGGATTACAGGCGTGAGCCACCATGCCCAGCCAGGAAGGAGTCTTGGAAGTCACAGCCAGGTAGTCAATCAATGACTGTCCCTGTGATGAGCCTGAGACCCCAAACATCTCCCTTATCCAAAATGGCCTGAATGTGTGAAGAAAGAAGAAAGATGCTGAAGTGGTCTATTTATTCCATCTGGAACACAACTTTTCCAAGAAAGAAAAAGCAAGGCCGTGTCATGTACTGAGATAACGCTGGGCTGGGGATGGCAAACTTGGGTGCCTTCGGGCCAGCAAAGGACCAAAGCCAGCTGGGAGAAAAGGGTAGTTGATGACAAACTAGAGCATCTGTCCCATTTATAGGGAGCTGGCCTTGCCTACAGAAATGTGGCACATGGGTGACTGGATCTAACCATTGTTCCAAAAAGCCGCATATCCAGAGTTTTATATGAAATCCCTCACTTTATAAGTGTGGGCAATCTATTCCATTAGAAAGAAAAATCAACAACACTGAGTGGTCCCAGTGAAATCTGTCCACATTCAGCCTGTGGGCTGCCAGACTGAGGTTCCTACCTAGGTGCATGCCAGGTTATGAAGTGACATGACTGTGACCCGCTCCCTGCTGAAGCTAATTCTAAAATCCACCCAACCAGAGAAAATGCTGGGTATGCCAATAAACCAACCCTGGGTACAGAAAGGCAGTGGACAAGGGATAGGAGAAGGTTTAGAAAGTCTTCGTGGTCTCTGAAGCCGGGATCTTTGCGTGCCTTGAGAATCATGACCCAGAGGGCAGGCAGAAGGCTCAGGTCGGTCACCAGCTTACTTGACTTGAGCAAGTGACATCCTCCTTCTAAGCTGCAGAGTCTCCTTGTACAATGAGCGGGCAGGACTAGAATATCCCTGAGGTGCCTTGCAGCCTCTGGCGAGGAAATGCTAACCCATGACTGTGCGACGAATGGGTCCCATGGTGGCAGAAGATAATTCCTGTTGGCAGGGCCCAGACTTGGGAGCTTAAGATGTGGACCTTGCCTCCTTCCACATGGCAGTGCCTTCCAGCAGGTGTCCAGCCCCCAAAGGCCCAGCCCAAGTCCTCACAGTTCCACCCCGATCCTGGAGTCATCGCCAAAATCTCTATCCATGGGTGTGGTGCAGGCACCAGCAATCAGAGGACTGTTGGACAGGTCCCTACAGGTGTTAGATGGTAGGAGTTATGGAGAGGTGGCCCAGGGGAGAAGCCAGTCCAGCTAAGGTGGCAGGAAGGTTTTCTGGTGAATGATTACCAATGAGATGAAAGTATTTCAATAGCCTGACAATGGGTATGAGCGGGCAGGTGTGTATCCACCAACCATCAGTTCACCCCTCCTCAGAATGCTGCCCTTCCTGGGGACTGCAAGGCAGACCCAGATGATGGCAACAGATTTGAAAGCAGCCCCCCACCCAGTCTGGGGACGTCCCCAGCAAGCCCAATTCACTCCAGAGCCCCCGCCCCAGGCCTCCCTGGGCATTGGCAGAGAACAGGCACCATTCCAAACCCTGACTTCATGCTGACCACCAAATCCCCAAGCCAGGGAGGGAGCGATGATGTCACTGTCCCCATGTTTCAGAAAAGCAATAATCGGACTCGGAAGAGGATCAGCTTTCAAGGCAGAAGTCCAAACAGTTGATCTTGGCAAGGGCCTCCCAGGATTGCCTCATGGAAGGAGAGGGCTGGCATGCTTGTGAGCATCGTTTGTTATGAGCTGGGAGGCGGCAGTGTCCTTGGACTCAGGAGAACCTTGGGGACCCTGTCAAGATGGAGAATGTCGAATCTGAAACAAATGAGCATTGGTGTCCTCGATTCCCGTCAGAACCTTCTTGTATGGTGGGAGGGGACACCTCGGCGCTCACAGAGAAGCCTTTCTGACAGAGTTCGGCCACCCTACCCTGGACCCAAGTCCCCTCTTATTATTATAAAAATGCCACCAGTTTCCTCAATTCGAATAAGTCCTATGAAGACGGGGACTTTGTTCACCACTGTATCCCCAACGTCTCTTACAGAGTTAAAGAAATCAATAAATATTGGATGAATGGATGGCGAGGAGAGGAATGGAGTGGGAAGTGGCACGTCTGGATTCCAGGGATCCAGGAGCATATCCAGGTTTGCCAGCTGGGCCTGCGGGCCAGGCAGGAGAGGCAGGTTGGGGTTATGGGAGGACCCGCCGTTGATTGCTGGAAGTGCACGTTACGTATTTTCAAAAACTTGGCCTGGCATGGTGGCTCATACCTGTAATCCCAGTGTTTTGGGAGGCCGAGATGGGAAGATCACTTGAGCCCAGGGGTTCCAGGCCAGCCTGAGCAACATAATGAGACCCCATCACTACAAAAACTAAAACATAAAATATTAGCCAGGTGTGATGGCATGCACCTGTAGTCCCAGCTGCTATGGAGGCCAAGGCGGGAGGATCACCTGAGCCCAGGAGTTTAAGACTGAAGTGAGTAATGATCATGCCCCAGCTGTTCAGCCTGAGCAACAGAGTGAGATCTTGTCTCAACTGAAAAAAAATAAAAATAAAAACAGCAAAAAAAAAACTATCCTTTGACAATCTGTGACAGCCTTCTCCCTGGGGTTCACAATCTCACTTTCATGCTCCTTCCATTAAAGTCTGGTCGCTTTTTTAACAGCTGTTTGGCTAACCTATTGAAAAGGCCCCACTGCAGGAAAATGTGTTCAGGAAGAACCAGTCTCCCTCGCCCTCCCGCCCCTAAACGACACTCCTACTACGCTCTCAAATGAACTCAGTCACATCTCTGTCCCTGAGCATGTCACGTCCCCTCCCTGGGCTTCAGTTTCCCCTTCTACATAAAACACAAGCTAAACTAGAAACATCCAGTGTCCTTAACTTGTAGGAAGAGTGTCTCAGCCCCCTTTAAGAAAAAGAAGCTTGGAGCCCCTCCCTGCAAAAATCCGATTCCTCACTAGTACAGAGGAACGTTTTTTCGCATCCGATTTCTGGAGATCACAGCCCCCTTGCAGCTCAACAAGGTAATCCAGGGTCAGAGCCTTTTGGACTTGCTAATCTGGAAGCCCCTGCCAGCTCTGACTTTCTGGAATGTTAACCGAAGTGTGGCTGTGAGAAAACACGTTCCAGCTGCTCTCCTCTGAGGCCAGCACTGGGCTCCCCTCTCAGCTGCCCCTCAGGAAGGAAGCAGCCCTGGGCTTCACTAATGGCCCCAAATTCAGCCCCCAGTTTCCTCAAGACTCAGGTCCCAAATCAATAAACGTAGGCTTCATGGAAATGAGGCAGGATGCAGAAGGAAATCCAGGCAGCTCGACCTCAAAGGAATTTCCTTTTCCTTGCCTCTCCTTCCAGTTCTCTCTTTCAAGAGTTTGATAGAGGTGGGAACGGGGATTTGGGGGTGGGGGAACTGCTGAGATTTTTTTTTTCAACCGAGGCCCAGAGGAGGAGGTGGCGATGGGCCACAAGATACAGAGGTCAGCGTTGGGGAGACAGGGCAGGGGACAGTGATGAATGTGGGTGGGGTCTCTGTGCATTCTCCAGGACAAAGTGGACTTTTCCAGTCGGCTGGTTTTTGAAAGCTATTTACGAAGCTGGACTAATCCAGCCCAGCTGTGCGGACTGTAAGCAAACAGGGCCTTTTGTGGGGTTCGGATTCCCCACCCCTAGCCTGTACTTACAGAGCTCACTCCACCCTTCCTGTAGGGGAGGAAATGAGGTGCCCAGGTCAAGCAGAAGAGTTAAACCATGTGGTGACCTATCTGTCACCACCACCCTCAGCCCTAGCAAGTCTCACCTGCGCATTGGGATGGACACATCGATCTGAGTCGGGACACCTGCTCTTCCACTTCTTAGCTGGGTGAACGTGGAATGTGAGTGAGTCCCTTAATTTCTCTGAGCCTCAGTTTTCCTCTCTGTGAAATGGCCATATTACCTAACCTCAAAATGCCACAGGCAGTGCTTAACAGAGGAGGTTCCATAACGTCTTTCTCCCTCTGTCTGGAATAGAGATTAGCACATACGAAGACCTTGGGTGAGGCAGGTAAAAGGCACCCCCTGTAAGGAAAATTTGGGAAAGGCAGCACTCACTTCAGGCTGAGAAGCAGTTCCCAGCCCCAGGTGCACGGCTTGGCAACATCTGCCTCTTCTTACCCCCAAGCCCAGGGCTCCTGGGCAGACCAGCACCCACACAGCACATGGAAACAGCAGCCACAAAATCCAAGCTGTCCCGCCCACCCTCCAATGGAGATGGTTTTTCCATTAGAGCCCCAGTCTTTCAGTGGATCATTATTCCCTCTAAAATGCCTAATAAGGGGTAAAATTGGAGCATAAGTTCCTGGTTCATTCCTGAAGTCGCTGGAGTGATGAGATCATGAAGTCACAGGTCAGAGAGGCCCTTAAAATGGGGGAAAAAAAAAAAAGGCAAAAGTTACCAGGACCAGCTTTACCTGGCCCTCAGCGTTGTTCTAGCCTGCCTGACCCTCCTAAAGCTGCAGTACCATCATTTGACACAAGTGGCCCAGCAAAAGGAGACTTCCCTGGCTGGAGCTGCTCTCCTGGCGAGCCCAGGGGAGCATGGAGGGATCTGGGGTAAGTGTCTTAAGCGGTCACGCACGCTTGCTCCAGAGCCCTTCTGTATTAGCCGTCCACACCAGGAGTCTCTAGCTGTTGACCAGCTTCAGCCATCAAAAGCGTTTTGTTGGTCAGGCACGGTGGCTCACGCCTGTAATCCCAACACTTTGGGAGACCGAGAAAAAATACAAAAATTAGCCGGCTGTGGGGGCATGTGCCTGTAGTCCCAGCTACTCAGGAGGCTGAGGCAGAAGAATCGCTTGAACCTGGGAGGCGGAGGTTGCAGTGAGCCGAGATTGTGCCACTGCACTCCATCCTGGGCAACAGAGTGAGACTCTGTCTTAAAAAAAAAAAAAAAAAGTGTTTGGTTTGGGTTGTGAAGCTTCTTAAAACAATTTGAACCGAAGTTTGAAAATAGGTAAGTTCATATCCAAAAATGCAGGCTTCCAGGTTCTCTTGAAAATTGAGAAGAACTGGCAATTTGGGGCCATCTTTCTTTTAAGACAACCGTTGACCCACTGAAACCGGGTATATGCTCCTTATTTTGCCCCAGTCCCCACCACTCCAGGTTGTTCCCCCACGCTGAGGCTGCGTGTTGGTTGGTCTTATCATTAGGAGAAAAGAAAATACGTCTTATTTACCTTGTCTATACCAAAAGTGGAGAAACAAAAGGTAAACTGAGAGGATTCAAGGAAAATGGAAGCCACAAGATTTCTTTGTGGAAGTAGAAAAATATGCCTTTTGTGATTCATATGTAAAAAAAAAGTTTTTGGAGCACACTGGCTCTCTTCACTCAAAGCCCCTAAAGGCATTCACTTTTAACAACCATATTCCAAACCTTTTTTTTGTAAAGAACCATGGCATTTTCAAGCTAGAGGCAATCTTAGAAGTTCGTAATTTTTTTCCAGCCAGATTTAAGATCTTTAAGTTTTATGTATCGGTTAGCTATTGGTGTGTAACAAACACCCCAAAAACTCAATGGCTTAAAATAATAAGAATCTACTATTGCTCACAAATCTATGAGTCAGTTAAGTGGCACTTCTAGTCTCAGCTGGGCTTATTCATCTGTCAGTGGTCAGCTGTGGTCAGCTGTGGTCATGTCGGTAGCTCTGATCTTGGCTGGGTTCTGTCCTGTGTTTGGAGGTCAGCTGGCTGTGAGCCAGTCCTGGCTGTCCTCATCTGAGATGAGTAGGCTCTCTTCCACATATTCTCTCAACTTCTAGCCAACTAACACAGGCTAGTTCACAAAATGATGACGGGGTCCCAGAGAGAGCTGAAACATGCAATGTCTCTGGGGATCTAGGCAGAACTGGGACACTTCTGCTGCACTGCCTTGGCCAAAGAAAGTCACAAGGCCAGCCCAGATTCAAAGGGTGGGGAAAGAGATGCCATCTCTTGGTGGAAGGAACTGCAAAGTCATGTTGTGAAGGCCATGGACACAGGAAAGTTAGTAATTGATACTATCAGTGCAGTCAATCTAACATGAGTTGGGACTGTGTCTGATGCTATGGGAGCCGCTATTTCCAAATCCAAATTTGAGATTTAAGGGTTCATGGTGTAACACAGTATTTCAATTGGGTTTGTCCTGGACACTCCAGAATGAATGTTCACATTTATTCCTCCATATCACTCTAGCACAGTCTGGCCCAGTGACCTCCACTGTTGATTATCTGACCCAATTCAAAACCTGGTATTTCAGAATAGGGGTGGAACTCCTATGTACATTTTGGGATCAAAGGCTGGTATTTATTAGCAGGCCGGAGTTATAGGAGTTCAGGTCTATGTGCCGTTTAAGTCAATCACTTTTATTTTACAAATGAATACATTAAAATCCAGTGGTAAAGCGACTTAGCCACGATCATATGGTTAGGTAGGCCAGTGCTGTCGGACCTCAGCATGTTCATGAATCACCTAAGCATGCTGTGAAAATGCAGCATCTGAGCAGGATGTCTGGGGTGGGGCCTGAGAGTCTGCATTTCTAATAAGAGCCCAGGTGATGCTGATGCTGCTGGCCCTGCAACCAAACGTTCAATATTAAGGCTCTGGAGCTCACAGATTCTATAGCGAGGAGGTCACAGGTAGAAACACCTGCATTTAGAATCCTATTCGTTTGCAGTCCTTCAGCTTAGACCCATTTTACCAGTGGGTAAACTGAGGTTCACAAAGGAAGTGTTGGCGTTGGATCTACTCCCTGAGGTTTTACAGAAGGGGTTCCAAGGTCCTCCATCACCAGGCAACTCCGAGAGAGCTGAGCTTAAGGAGCTGTGGCCCGCTTTGAACTTTCAGCTGTTGAAGGTAGGGGCTTCCTTTCCTGCTGAGACCTTGGGCTGTGGGCCATCTTTTCAGTTGTTGGGGACTCAGCTCATGATGTTGTCCCAGGGGTCTCTAAGTCCCAGGGCCTGAGATTGTCTGGTTAGTGATTTAGGAGCTTGGCAGCCTCTCTTGTTCTATTATGCAGCCTCTGAACATTCCGTCCAAAGGCCTTTTGGCACGCCACACATTTTCAGAATGAAAGGGGGGAAAATGAACATTGCCCTTGCTCATTTGCCTAATTTAAAAGCATCTAGAAGCTTTTTTTAGAAGTGGGAAAGAAATACCATCCATCTGAAATGGAGGAAGCACCTCATCAAGGAGCCAAGAGAGACGTGGAGACATAAGTTTCGAGGGCTGACACATTCATAGACAAACCTTGTGCCCGGTTTGTTTGTTCCCATCCACTTTCAGCTTGGAAACCACTGCCTTTTTGGAAGCTCTTGTGCTGTGAGGAAATTGCTTTTTCCTAAGGGGAGACCTGAACCCTCCTCGCCCCACTCAGGCATCAGTTTCCTACAATTTCACATGAGCTCAGTTCGGCTCCCGAATATGTATTGAGGGGCTACTCTACGACTGTGTGTCAGGCACTGTGCTGGATCTGTCCATTCGATCATCAAAGATTTAGTGGTTAGGGACAGCCCTGTGCTATACATTTCTGTATGCACTTAACAGTGGTTTATTACCAGGCGTCACGCCAGGCTCTGGGGATAAGAAGGGACTGAGATAGGCGTGATGTGGCTACACCTAGTCTAGCCAGAGAGAGAGTAACTAAGTGATCCTCATTGGTGTATTGCAATAAGGAATTACTTATTGTGATAAGTAATCACAGTAGAGTGCCTACTGGAAAGGCGGAGATAGAAGAGGTCTTGCTCCAGAAACAGCATAGAGGAGAAGGCAGGTCGCCCACCTAGACTCACAGCCGACAAGCTCTCCTCAACCTGGGGCAAGGTCCTCTCCCTGACCCCAACCGCTCCTCTCCTTAACGCAAACCCCTCCTCTCTCTGACCCCACCCCCTCCTCTCCCTGACCCAAACCCCTCCTCTCCCTGACCCAAACCCCTCCTCTCCCTGACCCAAACCCCTCCTCTCCCTAACCCTGCCTCCCACACACCCCTTCCATCTTCCAGGCACCAGCCAGAGAAGGGTTCTTTCTTAAATGAGAATCTAATGGTGTCATTCCCCTACTAAAAATTCTTTACTGGGCTTCCCACTATTTTCAGGATTAAGTCCAAACTTCTCAGAATAGTTTATGAGGCTTTTTACAATTTGGCTCCAAATCTGCCTTTCAGCTCTGGGTCCCACCTCGCTTCCCCATCATTCATCCTTCTCTCTCCCTGTACTGAATATCCTGAGCTCCACGGGATGACTCAGAACAAGGGGCTCTCTCTCTTAAAAAAAAAAAAAAAAAAAGTGTTATGGAAATGTTCAAATGTAGGCAAAAGCAGAGTCACTGATGTGAGGTGCCACCGTGTTCCCATTGCCCAATTCCAGGAGAGGCCCAATCTCATCACCTCCACGTCCCCACCCATCCCCGCTCCAAACCTCACACGGGATTATTTTAAAGCAAATCCGAGACACGATGTCCTTTCATCTGAAAATACTTCAGCATGTATTTCTGACAGATGAGGAGGGTCCTTCTTTCTTGTTGAGGCTCCAAGTTTGTTGCGGGCAGAATAACTGAATTTGTGGTACAGTTTTAATGTGCACATTTAACAAGCCAATGTTTTTAACACACACCCACATCCATACACACACACACACACACGGCCCAGTGACTGTGTGTCTACCCTCATTTGGAGAAACCATTGGAGGATTTCTATTTGAGGCCCTTCTTAAATGTGAAGCCTTGGCCAGCCCTTCCCGCCCACGGTACCTTCCACTAACCTTTCACCCCTGTGGTTGGCCCTGTTTCCTGAATCCTCCAACCACTTTCACACCTTTGTGTCCCTTGTGGCCACTTCTGCCTGCAATGTCCTTTCCTCTGCTTGGCAAACTCCTGCATGACCAGCAAAGCCCAGTGCAAATGTCCCCTTGTGCACTGTCCATGATACCTCTTCCAACAACCTCCCATTCTCCACAGGTCACTACTCACTCTCCTTTGCTTCTATAGCATTTTGTCTTCGTAATTCTCCTGAATGTTTATATTTCTGAGTTGAAATCATTTGCTTATGGATCTGCTGCCCACGCCAGCCTGGGAACCCTTCGAGGGTAGGGTCTGGGTCCTTTCTGTGTCCCCCAGAGAAGCAGTCTTGTCCCCAAGCGTGGATTCTGGCTTCAGCCTCGCCTGGATAAGCTATTGAATTCAGTCTCGGTGTCTTGTTTGTGAACTTGGGATGCTATTACACTCAGCACTATGACAGGCCTCTCGTGTGGATTCAATGCCCCGTGTCTGTGCAACTACCGCGGCCCAACTGCCACAAGGAGACACTGAACAATTGTGGCCTCTATCACCGGGTGTCAGCAACGACTCCGCCCTTAAAGGGGCCTCTGAGCCAGAGACATGTCTCGCCCTCGGCACAAGGCCCCAGTCGTGTTTGGACCCTGGTCGTCTTCCCCTCTGTGAGAGACACTGAAGGTTTCCCGGTTGGTCCTGGGCCACTGAGCCTGCGGTAAAGGACCGTGGACCAGCTCGCCACCCCAAGGCTCCTGCTGCCCCTCACCTCCTGCCCCCATGCAGGAGAGCAGGCCCTGCGAACTCTGCACCCTTCCCTGGGCGCTCCTACACAGAAACTCAGCGCTGTCACTCCGGCTCCTGGCTGGGTCCAAGGGAGTGCCCCTCTCTCCTCGCAGCTTGCAGGGAACTCCTGGCATTCCGCATTCCCTGGGAACCTCAGGTGCCTAGGAAGGCTCCATGTGCCAGGCCAGTTGTGACCCAGGGAAGGTCTTGCAGCTTGGCTTTCAGCCAATCCATTCCCACACATTCGCTCGCCGAAGTTAGGGAGACTCCGCCCCCGTTGCGTTCCCTCCACTTTACAGCTGCGAAGCTGTCCCTGTCCTACCTGGAGGCCCCTTTTCCCAGAAAGACCTCCTCTGGCCCAGCCATGCTGTGAACGAGCCCCAAAACAGCCCGCCTCTTCCCAAATCTCTACTCCCTGCAGACAGTTGGGAAAAAGAGGCCTGTGTTATATCTCGCCGAACACCGCAGTGATGTTTCATACACTAGGGTGCGTTTAAAACTGCTTCATGGCCAGCCTCTTAGAACAAGTGTGATTCCCTTATTAGAGCGTGCATTCCCTCAAAGCCCGCTCCCTAAACTGAGAGCAGTGGTATTCCCGCCCGGTGACTTTTCCCACCTCCTCCAGAATGAGGCAGAGCTGGATGGAGCCGAGCCCTGCTAATTACTGTGACCCTGTACCCCTGTTGTCCCCTCCCTGAATCCATTTCCCCATCTGTAGTTTTCTGGTTTTTTTTTTTTTTTTTTGAGACGGAGTCTCTCTCTGTCACCCAGGCTGGAGTGCAGTGGCGCGATCTCAGCTCACTGTAACCTCTGCCTCCCGGGTTCAAGTGATTCTCATGCCTCAGCCTCCCAAGTAGCTGGGAATTCAGGCTCCCGCCACCACGCCTGGCTAATTTTTGTATTTTTAGTAGAGACGGGCTTTCACCATGTTGGCCAGGCTGGTTTTGAACTCCTGACCTTAGGTGATCCACCCGCTTCAGGCTCCCAAAGTGCTGGGATTACAGGCGTGAACCACCAGCACACGGCCCCCCATCTGAGGCTTTCAAAGGGTTCTTGCAAGCATCGAAGGAGTTAAATGCACATCAGCACTTAGCAGAGTGTCCACCACTGTCGGCCCCCAACCACGGTGGGGGTAATGCTTTAGCTTCCAACCCTTCTTCCCCACTGGCAGCCTTTCTTTGAACATTTGTGTGGAATTTGCAGAATAAAATGTCCCTCGGAGTCAGGGGCTGCTTCCATGGGGCCAGCACAGTATGTGCTTCATAAAATTTTTTTCCAGTGCAGAAGAAGACCGGGGATGGAACGAAACTACTTCTGGATTCGGAGGAGGGGGCCCCACTCTTGAGTTTTAAGGCTCAGGTTTCATAGTTTCATTTGATAACCTTGAACCTCAGTTTCCTTATTGAGTTTCCTTATTGATAAAGTTGAGGCAATGCCTTCTGCCTTTTGTATCTTGTTAATAATAACTACAAATGCAGAATGAAGTGGAGATTGAAGGATGATTACTAGAAATGGGACCTGCCCACAGTCTCTGCTTCCCAGGCCTCAGTTTCCTCCTCTGTGTGATGAAGGAGCTCTGCTGCTCTGGTTGACCTGTGAGTCCCCACGTCCCCACCTCTGGTCAGACAGGGTTCATCCCCCTGTCCACTCAAGGGGAGACCCCGATATAGTGTAATGAAGAAGACAAGGAGTCTTGGCAGCTGAAATAACCCTCAAGGGGTCATCACATCCCTCCAGTGGGTCCATACAGAGCTGCCTGACCCCAGGCCCAGGAAGGAGCTGGAGGGACCCTTGTCCATCTCTCTCTTTGGGCTCAGGGTCAGTATCTCAGGGCTGCCTTCCCTGTTACCCACATACATCCATCTGCTGCAGATACATGGCACACAGGTAGCCCATTAAATCCCTGCCAGCCAGCCTCCACCACAGAAGCCCCGATTCCTCCTGTCACATGTCACTTTGGAAAGCTGAGAGCAATGGAGTGAGACAGAACAGCAGTTGCAGGAATGCAGTTGGGTTAACAGTAGTAATACCAAAAGCCAGCACTCCCTGTATGCCCAACTGAGTGCTTTGTGTAGTTTAACTCATTTAAGCCCTGAGACCATCTCTGTGGAGCATCCTACTTTTAGCCCTATTCATAAATGCAGAACTTGAAGCACTGAGAAGTAAAGCAACTTGCCCGAGGACACACAGCTCAGCAGTGGTAGAGCTGAGATTCAAGCCCAGGTGGTCTGGCTTCAAAGCCTGTAGTTTTAAGTGCTCACTGTGTTCTGCAGCTTCTTCCGTAGATGGAAGGAGGGGTGAAGGAGAGGCTAAAGAAAGCGTGGTGCACCCTAGGCAGGGCTGAATAACAACAAAGACACCAAGAGAGCACCAGTCACCTGGAATGGCAGAGGGTTTGATACAGGGGAGAGGGACGGAACTACTCTAAAAGTTCAGTCAATACGTAATAATGATGATGGTAACAACAACAACACCTGATGTTTACAGCGCTCTCGGCAATCTGTGTGCCTACATTCCTTCAATGAATCCCATCAACGAATCCTTACAGAGCACCTACTCCATGCTGGGCAACCAGTGAACCAAATGAACGCTATCCTTGCCCTCACGAAACTCAAATAAACATGGAAATAAATATATCAGGGCAAACCCAACTTTAGCTTTCCTTGTTCGTAGGATTAACTCCAGGCCTCAAAGCTTCCCCTCTGAATGGCTTCAAAGTTAGCCATGGCATAAGAGCCCTTGAAAAATGAAGGTCATTTTCAGAAGGGAGAAGGCAATGGCCTTGTAAGGAGGAGGGAGGGCTAGAGATAATTCTCTCTCCTACCCTGCTCATGGTGTGCCGTACCAATATTTATTTATGTATTTATTTATTTATTTATTTATTTATTATTTTATTTATTGTATTGTATTAGTTCATTCTCACATCACTGTAAAGGACTACCTGAGACTGGGTAATTTATTTTTTAAAAAAAAAGAGGCTTAATTGACTCACAGTTCCAGAGGCTGTAAAGGAGGTATGGCTGGGAGGCCTCAGGAAACTTACAATCATGTTGGAAGCGTGAAGGGGAAGCAGGTACATTTGCACATGGTGGCAGGAGAGAGAGAGAGAGAAGAGGAAGTGCCACACACTTTTAAACCATCAGCTCTCGTGAGAACTCCCTCACTATCACGAGAACAGCAAGGGAGAAATCTGCCCCCGTGATCCAATCACCTCCCACCAGGTCTCTCCTCCCAACGTTGGGAATTACAATTCAACATGAGATGTGGGTGAGGACACAGAGCCAAACCATATCATTTATTTATTTATTTAGGACACAGGGTCTCACTTTGTCACCCAGGCTGGAGTTCAGTGGTGCAACTGCTCACTGCAGCCTCCAATTCCTGGGCTCAAGTGATTCTCCCACCTCAGCCTCCCAAGTGGCTGGGACTACAGGCATGTGCCACCATGCCTGGCTAATATTTTTTCTTTTGTAGAAACAAGGTCTTACTATGTTGCCCAGGCTGGTCTTTAACTTTTGACCATAAGCAATCCTCCTGCCTTGACCTCTGAAAATGTTAGGATTTCGGGCATGAGCCACCATGCTTGGCCTCCAATATTTCTCTGTGCTTTCTTCTTTAGCCCCTAAAGCGAAACTGTTTTTCTACTCGCAGCACTTCTGACACTAAATGTGTGGGTTTTCCATACCAAGCGATTATCCAGTTCTCTATGGATACCATCTGGGTGTCCTGCAATTGAATTCAATTCTGACACTAACTAATTGCAGTTAGCACAGATCCCGCAGGTTAAGGGCTCAGTCCCATAAGACTGTCAGATGCCAGCTGCAAATTTGGATGCCCAGGGTGCCCACACTTCTATCTGACTTGGCTACAAGTTGGAGTTCCCACAACTCCCTACTCATATTTGATAATTTGCTGTAACTGCTCACATAATTCAGGAGACACTTATATTTATTGCGTTTTATAAGAGATGTTAGAAAGGATATAAAGAAAAGTCAGATAAAGAGGAACATAGGGCAAAATCCAGAAGGGTCCCAAGGACAGGAGCTTCTGCCACCATGGAGTTGGGGCACACCACCCTCCTAGCGCACGGAGGTTTTCAGCAACCCGGAAGCTCTCCAGTTCCGTAGTTGAGGGATTTTTATGGAAGCCTCATCACATAGGCATGAACCATTATTAACTCAATCTCTGTCCCTTCTCTCCTTCCCAGAGGATGAAGGGTGGGACTGAAAGATTCAAGCCTCCATCTGGTGACCAGCCCCCATCCTGAAGCTATCCAGGAGCCCGCCCACCAAGAGTGGCCTCATTAAAACAAAAGATGCTCCCAGCACCCCTGTCACTCAGGAAATTACAAGGCTTTTAGGAGCTCTGTCTTAGGAACTGGAAGCACAGACTAAATGCATGTTTCTTACCATGTCACAGCACCCTGAACATTCTTCCTTCTTAGCCCTTCTCTTTATCACCTTGCTCATGGGATGACAAAGTGAGTAAGAATAAGCCAGAAGCAGAGATCTTGCTCACCCCAATAATTGTACAAAAGATCCAGCTCGGCCGGGTGTGGTGGCTCATACCTGTAATCCCAGCACTTTGGGAGGCCGAGGCAGGCAGATCATGAGGTCAGGAGTTTGAGACCAGCCTGGCCAACATAGTGAATCCCCGTGTCTACTAAAAGTACAAAAATTAGTCAGGCATGGTAGTGCGCGACTGTAATCCTAGCTACTCGGGGGACTGAGGCAGGAGAATCATTTGAACCCACCTGGGAGGCAGAGGTTGCAGTGAGCCGAGATCGTGCCATTGCACTCCAGCCTGGGCAACAGGGCGAAACTCCGTCCCCCAAAAAAAAAAACAACTCTAGCTCAAGCCCTCTGCTCTCAAATGGCCGAAGATACAACAGCGGATGAGACAGAAAAGGTTTCACACAGGATGCGAGACCCTGGTTCACCTGTAAAAATCCTCCTTCTTCCCAAATGTTAAAAATTCATGAGATGCCCAGTTAGGTTTAGAAATCATTTCTGATCCAGGGTGTGGCCAAAGTATTACCCATATATTTGAGATTTGCTAGACATTTATTTGCCTTCGTGGTCTGCAATCACTGGAAATACATATCCAGGTCATTCTAAAATATATTTAAATATCAGACACCATCCATACAACAGAATACTGTGTGGCAATAAAAAGGAATGAAGCACTGGTAAATGCTACAACATGGATGAACCTTGAAAATACACAAAGCAGCTGGGCGCAGTGGCTCACGCCTGTAATCCCAGCACTTTGGGAGGCCGAGGAGGGCGGATCACCTGAGGTCGGGAGTTCGAGACCAGCCTGACCAACATGGAGGAACCCCCATCTCTACTAAAAATACAAAATTAGCCAGGTGTGGTGGCAGGCACCTGTAATCCCAGCTACTTGGGAGGCTGAGGCAGGAAAATCGCTTGAACCTGGGAGGCGGAGGTTGCAGTGAGCCGAGATCGTGCCACTGTGCTCCAGCCTGGGCAACAAGAGCGAAATTCTGTCCAAAAAAAAAACACACGCACACATACACACACAAAGTGAAGGAAACTAGTCACAAAAGGCCACATATTGTGTGAGTCCATGTGTCTGAAATGTCCAGAATAGGGAACTCTGTAGAGATAGAAAGTAGAGCATTGGTCATCAGAGGCTGGAAGGGGCTCCAGAGAAATGGGGAATGACTGGTACTATGTACCGGGTTTCTTTTTGAGTGATGAAAATATTCCAAAATTAGATAGTGTTGATGGCTGCACAACTCTGTGAATAACCTACAAGCACTGAATTGTACATTTCTTTTTTTTGGAGGTGGGGGGGATGTGGTGGGGAACAGAATCTTGATCTGTCACCCAGGCTGGAGTGCAGTGGTGCGATCTCGGCTCACTGCAACCTCTGCCTCCCGGGTTCAAGTGATTCTCCTGCCTCAGTCTCCAGAGTCATTGGGATTACAGGCGCCCGGCAACACACCCGGCTAATTTTTGTATTTTCAGTAGAGACGGGGTTTCACCATATTGCCCAGGCTGGTCTCGAACTCCTGACCTTGTGATCTGCCTGCCTCGGGCTCCCAAAGTGCTGGGATTACAGGCGTGAGCCACCACACCTGGCCTGAATTGTACATTCTTTTATGACTAGTTTCCTTCACATTTCTAAAAGGGTGAATTTTATGGTATGTGAATTGTATCTCAATAAAGTCATAAAATAACAGCTTTAAACAGTTTAAAAATTCAGGCACCATCTCTGCAGCTATAGTGGGTCAGATTTCACTGAATTACATAAAAAGGTTATGCAAGATTTACAGGATAAAAACCAGGCAGAGGTCAAGTGCAGCGGCCACACCTGTAATCCCAATACTTTGAGAGGCTGAGGTGGGAAGGTTGCTTAAGCCTCGGAGTCTGAGGCCAGCCTGGGCCACAAAGCAAGACCCTGTCTCCTCAAAAAACACTTTTCTTTCTTTCTTTCTTTCTTTTTTTTAATTAGCTGGGCATGGTGGCACATGCTTGTAGTCCCAGCTACTGGAGAGGCTGAGGCAGAAGGATTACTTGAGTACAGGAGTTTGAGATTACAGTGAACTATGATCACACCACTGCACTCCAGCCTGGGCAACAGAGAAAGACCCTGTCTCTTAAAAAACAAAACAAAACACCAGGCAGGGTGTCATCACTAGAGTTTAAGTATATTTCTGCACAGGTAAATAAATACATAGAATCATTATTTATATAAGGAATATCAGATAAATTCATTATTCAATTTAACGATAACATTTATTTATTTATTTATTTATTTATTTATTTATTTATTTATTTATTTTTATTGAGACAGAGTCTCGCTCTGTCACCCAGGCTGGAGCGCAGTGGCGCGATCTCGGCTCACTGAAAGCTCCGCCTCCCAGGTTCACGGCATTCTCCTGCCTCAGCCTCCAGAGTAGCTGGGACTACAGGCGCCCGCCACCACGCCCGGCCAATTATTTTTTGTATCTTTAGTAGAGACGGAGTTTCACTGTGTTAGCCAGCGTGGTCTTGATCTCCTGACCTCGTGATCCACCTGCCTTGGCCTTCCAAAGTGCTGGGATTACAGGCGTGAGCCACCGCGCCCAGCCCAATTTAATAACTTTAAAAATAATTTCAAAGCAGATATTTTTACAATAAATAGTACAAAAAGGAAAACTTTTTAAAAAAAGATGAAAAAAAGAGCAATGGCCATCGCTATATCAAGTACTAATTTGAAGGAGGGAGAGTTGCACTGATTTTAACTGTATGTCAGTTTAAATTACCCCAAAGAATTTCTGGCTAGGATCCAGATACCTATCACATGTATTTTACACGAAAACTCAAATCTTCACAACAACCTCGGTCTGGGGTGTCCTTATTCCCATTTATAGATAAAGCAGCTGAGACTGGAAAGGCTAAGAAACTTGCCAGGGGTATCCCCATAGGAACTGACACTAAGGAAATTCAAACACAAGTCCGCCTGGCTTCAAAGCCTACCTTCTCTCTTCTAGCTAATTTCATGGCACTGCACAAGTAGTTTCTCGGGACCAAATGAAATGCCTTTGCCTACAGCCCCAAGCAAACAAGTATTTCTTCTATGCAATACCGAGACAACAGTACTTTTAAACAAAAGCTTACATTTATCTTTAATCTTAAGACATTATATGTGTGAACATCAACTGAAGCAAAGAAATGTGGATACTGAAGTAATTGTTATTTAACTATTTTCTGAAGTAACTTAGAAGAACAGTAATTCCCATATTAAGGATCATCTGACTTGGGCTGGGCGCAGTGGCTCGTGCCTGTAATCCCAACACTTTGGGAAGCCGAAGCGGGTGGATCATTTGAAGTCAGGAGTTCGAGACCACCCTGGCCAATATGGCAAAACCCCATCTCTACTAAAAATACAAAAAAAAATAGCTGGGCGTGGTGGCGCGTGCCTGTAATCCCAGCTACTCGGGAAGCTGAGGTGGGGGAATCGCTTGAACCCAGGAGATAGAGGTTGCAGTGAGCCGAGATCACACCACTGCACTCCAGCCTGGGTGACAGAGCGAGACTCCATCTCAAAAATAAATAATTTTTTAAAGGGTCATCTGACTTGAAAGGGATGCTTTTCCCCATCTCCAGATGCAGCTGGAACGAGACTGTCAAAAAAAATAAATTATAGCAGCAAGCCCCGAGGGTTTGCGATCCTGCGGCTGCCTGTATCCATGGGGCTCAGTGTGGTCTTTCTTCACTTCCCAGTCATTTAGGGTCACTCAGACCCTCCCCAGAGCCACAGTTTGCTGGGGATGTTGTCTGCATGGTGAGTGTCACCCAGGAGGAGCCTCATGGGGGACTGAGCCTGTTCTATGCTATAAACATCACACAGGCAAGAACAAGAAAAGCAGACAAATACTGCCATCCTATCAGTTTGTTTATTTTTAACTATTCCGTTTCTCAGGGAAACAGGAAATGTAAGAGAATGGAATGTTTGTTTTTTTGGTAGGGCAGGTTTTGTTTCATTTCTCTGAATATGCTACCGGTATTTTTCTAAGACACACTAAAGGTGGAAGGAGGTGATGCAGGGAGCTCAGAGGTAGGATTAGAAGACCAGAGAGCTCCAGGCGGGGCAGGGAGACCACAGACCTCACTCTGCAAACATCTCCTGGGCCCTCCTGTGTGCCTGACCGGGGTCAGGACAGGTATAAGGATGAAGAAGGCAGGCAGGATCTCTATCTTGGGCACCTGGGTGGGTGGTGGCAGCGTTTACTAAGGTTGGGGTACAGGAAGAGAAGAGCACATTTTTGATGGGAATTCATGCAGTTGTTTGGAAATGTTGAGTTTCAAGATCTGCAGCAGCACCTGGTGGCCGGGGTCAGGAGGCAGGTCTGTCATTCAGGAGAGGCCTGAGGGTTCAATGTTGAGTAGCCACAGACACTGCCCCACCCTTCTCGTGGAGTCAGACATTCCTCAGCAATCACATAGATCCATTTAAAATGGCTAAGAAAGAAGAAGAGATGAGTAGGCTGGGACATAGGCCGGGAGATGCAAGCCAGCTGCTTGGGGAGATGACATTGGAACTGACTTCTGAAGCATGCAGAAGAGTTGGCTGAATGAAGAGAAGCACGGAGGGACTTCGCTGCAGGCAAATAAAAACAGCATATGCGAAGGGCCTGTGGCCAGAGGGGACAGCGTTAGTATCCGGGCTGGGGAGAAAGCCAGTGAGCCTTGGACAGAGAGGCTGATGCGGGGAGTGTGAGTAAGATGGGTTTGGAGCAGAAGGCAGGGGTCAGACCACACAGAGCCCTGTAGGCCGTGAAGTTGTGTCTTAACATATTTGCGTTTCCACGTCTCACTCCTCTAGGTAGATGTGTCACAACGTGGCAGAATTACAGAAGAGATGCAAAGCTCATCTTGTCTGTGCTCTTTCTCCTGACGGGAGTGGCTCTATGTGCCGTGCTTAAAATTCCAAGGAGAGTCTGTCAGATGCTACACACCGAGGTTAAGCTTTATGAAGCAGCTGTGGGGATGCCCCCGTGCTCTCTGTTGCATGAGTCTGTTTTAAATGTCTACCACAAACCCCATTTCCGGACTGCCCCATTTCTGTCAAAGGCTTCGTAACGTGCTCCCTGCTCACAACCTAGGCCTCAGGCTTCCTTCCCTTCCTGCTTCCAAGGAATAACAGATCAGCCTTTGACGTCCCCCAGCCCACCCTTGCTGCCGTGCCCCTGAGATCATAGATGTGGAAGAGATGAGAGCAAGGACAGACTGCCGTCCTACGCCAGGCCAGGCCCTGAGCATCCTCTAAGTTCATTTGCTCCTCTCCACTAGCAACAACCGTCCAGTGACCAACTCCTTAGTGACTGAAATCTATCATAACGTCCATTCCTCCCATCAGTCTGGTGGGATTCAAGTGATCTTCCTATTTGGGGCGTGAGGAAACTGAGTCACAGAGTGGTCAGTGACTTGCCCAAGGGCTCACAGCTGTAAATGTGGGAACCAGAAGTGAACCGGCGTCCTTCTACCACTGTTTATACTGCTGCCACCTTGCCCTGCCCTGCCCGGTGATGACAGCAGCCAGTCTTGTCCTAACAGGTCTGCTGGCCTCCACCCACGTGCTCCAGTTCTGGGCGCAGGGAAAGTGCTGGATGATCAGAGTAGTCCAAAGGAGGTACCATGCGGGAGGGAGCAGGGGCAGGCGGGTCTGGCTGAATCCTAGCTCCTCCACTTTCTTGCTGAGTGATCTTAGGCCAGAAACTTCAGCTCTCGCCTTTATTTTTGTGTATGTAAAATGGAATAAAGATAGGAGCTACCTCATAGAAGAAGTGTCAAGAGGCTTACGTGGGGCGATATATGTAAAGTGCTTAGCCCCATGCCTGGCACACACTAAGGGCTCAAGAGATACGAGCTGTTGTTTCCACAGCCTCCCGTGAACTCTCCTAAAGCCTGCACTACCCCACTGCATCCAAACCCTCGGTGGCTGCCTGATATCCATGAAACACAGTTCAAACTCCTACCTCTGGTGCCAGGCCCCTCACAAGCTTGCCATTCCTGATCTGTCCACCCTAATTCCAGCTGCATCCCCAACAAACCTTCCACTCGAATTGACCTTACCCACTCCTTGCCCCCACATTCCTCCTGACTCTGCCTGTTTGCATATGACTTTTCCCACGTGTCATGGAAGACTTTGTCTAACAGCCATTCAACAAACACGCTTACTGTGTGCTGGGCCTTGTGGAGAGTTGAGAGATGCAGTGGTAAACAAAACAGCAAAGGTTCCTGTCCTCAGATCACCTATGGGGGGTGGAGAAACAGACAGTTGAAAAAAAAATGAACGTATAATTTTTTTTTTTTTTTTTTTTTTTTTTTTGAGACGAAGTCTCGCTCTGTCGCCCAGGCTGGAGTGCAGTGGCACCATCTCGGCTCACTGCAAGCTCCACCTCCCGGGTTTACACCATTCTCCTGCCTCAGGCTCCCGGGTAGCTGGGACTACAGGCGCCCGCCACCGCAGCCGGCTAGTTTTTTGTATTTTTTAGTAGAGACGGGGTTTCAGCATGTTAGCCAGGATGGTCTCCATCTCCTGACTTTGTGATCCGCTCATCTTGGCCTCCCAAAGTGCTGGGATTACAGGCTTGAACCACCTGGCCAGAACGTATAATTCTAAATGGCGTCTAGAGCTAGGAAAAGAGAACTCTCAGAGTGAGATAGAGAAGATAACAGGAAGCACCTACTGGAGACCAGTGGCCAGGGAGGGCTTTTCAGGGACCAAATTTCAACGGAGACATGAGTATGAGATGGGACTGGCCTAGGAAAGACTGTGAGGAAGGGTCTCTCCGGGAAAAGGGGAACAGCATATGCAAAGACCGTGGCTGGAGGGAGTGCGGCACATTCCGTAAAGAACTGAAAGGCCAGTGGGCTGGAACGTAACTGGGAGGTAGGAGTTGGGCTGAGGAAGAGGAGGGAGACACAGGAGATGAAACAGAAGGCATGGGGGAGAGCTGGATCAGGCAGAGCCTTGGAGGCAGGAAATGGAGGCCAGCTCCTCCTGGAAGTCTTCCCAGACTTCAGTCCTTGATTTCCTCCTCCAGATTCTTCTCGATCTTGATTTTCCCATCACTTGCATAGGACCAGACTCTGCCTATGTAAATCTCCAGAGTCAAGAACATAGGAGGAGTTGCCTCCTTTGGTGGGAGGCTGCACGGGTCACTCCAAAGTCCTAGTTCTCTGACTCTGTGGCTTGAGGATGCGGCTGTGACAAGGCTGCCCTGGGCTTCCACTCCCGTCTCTAATCCTCCCAAGGGAACACCCAGCATGGGCACTGGGCTACCCCCACTTATTTTGGTTTCTTTGGGTTCTTTTGAATAAAGCCCTTATCTGGGTGGGGATCTCTGTTTTCCAAAATCGGTCTGCCCCTTCTGACAGGATGTCAGGCCTCTTACGCCAATGGGGAGTGCTTCACTCTGGAGTGCCCAGGCCATGTGAGCGGGACAGGGAGCCTGTGAGAGGCTGATGCAGACCTCGGCATCCCCAGGGGAACTAAATAAAGCTATTGTTGGGAAAGGAAGAGAGAAAATAGCCGGCAAGATGTTTTTTGTCCTCTGTGACCTGTCTGTGTTTGGGGAGGGGCTGGCATGTTACAAAGGGGTAGAAGTGGGAATGGCCTTCGACACCCATTTGAACAGCCTGGGAAGTGGGGGGTGGCAGGAGGACAGCAGGGCAGCAGCACCATCTTCACTGTCTGACTTCAGGCAAAGGGCTGTGTTTTCTTTCTTTCTCCCTTTCTCCCTTTCTTCCTTTCTTCCTTTCTTTCGAGTCTTGCTCTGTCGCCCAGGCTGGAGTGCAATGGCGCAATCTCAGTTCACTGCAAGCTCCGCCTCCCAGGTTCACGCCATTCTCCTGCCTCAGCCTCCCGAGTAGCTGGGACTACAGGCGCCCACCACCACGCCCGGCTGTTTTTTTATGTTTTTGTATTTTTAGCAGAGACGAGGTTTCACCATGTTAACCAGGATGGTCTCAATCTCCTGACCTTTCTTCCTTTCTTCCTTTCTTTCAAGTCTTGCTCTGTCACCCAGGCTGGAGTGCAGTGGTGCAATCTCAGCTCACTGCAAGCTCCGCCTCCCAGGTTCATGCTATTCTCCTGCCTCAGCCTTCGAGTAGCTGGGACTACAGGCGCCCGCCACCACGCCAGGCTGTTTTTTTATTTTTTTGTATTTTTAGCAGAGACGAGGTTTCACTGTGTTGACCAGGATGGTCTTGATCTCCTGACCTTGCGATCCGCCCGCCTCGGCCTCCCAAAGTGCTGGAATTACAGGCGTGAGCCACCGCGCCCGGCCAGCGCTGTGTTTTCTTATCTATAACATGGGGGAGGGAAAGGATGCTACCATCCATAAAGTGCCTGGTCCCATTCCTGGCCCTTACATGACAGTAAATACAGTCATTTTAGCCTGGAGGTAATATGGTGGGTGATTCACTCCATACGCAATGCCGTGGCATCCACTTTCATTTCTTGAGCTCTAACAACTGACTTTAGAAACCGAAGCCTGGGCGACAGAGCGAGACTCCGTCAAAAAAAAAAAAAAGAATGTCTGCAAATTCTGCTGGTTCTCCCTTTAAAAATCTCCTGGCCTGGCCTGGAGGAATTAAAACACTTGCTCATAAGAACATGTGTACAAAAATGTTTAATGAGCTCTTGTTTATAGTAGCAGAGAGAGAGAGAGAGAATGAATAACACAGATGTCTATTAATAGGAAACCAGTGTATGTGTACATGTGTAGATGGTGCAGCTATTCTTAAAACTATCAGGATTGGCCAGCACGGTGGCTCACGCCTGTAATCCCAGCACTTTGGGAGGCCGAGGCAAGCATATCACAAGGTCAGGAGATCAAGACCATCCTGGCCAACATAGTGAAACCCCATCTCTACTAAAAATGCAAAAAAAATTACCTTGGCATGGTGGTGGGTGCCTGTAATCCCAGCCACTCAGGAGGCTGAGGCAGGAGAATCGCTTGAACCAGGGAGTTGGAGCTTGCAGTGAGCTGAGATCGCACCACTGCACTCCAGCCTGGTGACAGATCGAGACTCTGTCTCAAAAAACAAACGAACGAAACAAAAACAAAAACAAAAACTATCGGGATAGGACTATCTTTATTGACATGGGAGGAGGGGTATATATGGTGTGATGTTAAGAGATAAGAGCTATTTTCAAAAATACAGACAGCTGGCCGGGCGCAGTGGCTCAAGCCTGTAATCCCAGCACTTTGGGAGGCCAAGACGGGCGGATCACGAGGTCAGGAGATCGAGACCATCCTGGCTAACACGGTGAAACCCCGTCTCTACTAAAAAATACAAAAAACTAGCCGGGCGAGGTGGCGGGCGCCTGTAGTCCCAGCTACTCGGGAGGCTGAGACAGGAGAATGGCGTAAACCCGGGAGGCGGAGCTTGCAGTGAGCTGAGATCCGGCCACTGCACTCCAGCCTGGGCGACAGAGCAAGACTCCGTCTCAAAAAAAAAAAAAAAAAAAAAAAAAAATACAGACAGCCTCAGCCATATCCGTGCATACATGTTTGCAAAGATTGCACGTGGTGAGAGATGGGGAGGACTACATCCCAGCCACACTGGGGAGGTGAGATTAGTTACCTGGTCCAGAGAAGGGGAGTGGGGGAAGATAAAAGAAAATAAAAACATCTGTAGCAAAAATAAGAAAACACTTATGGTATAATATTAAGTGAGAAGATAGATGCAAAATTCTACCTCGAATAGAATTATCCTGAATAGTAAAGTATCCTGGGGGTTTTATTGGACCTATAAAAATTACAAGGTAACGTGCACCAATACAAACACTGATTTGGTTAGATGATGAGATTGTAGACAATTTTTGTCTTGAATTTCTATGGTCATTTTAATACTATTATTTCAATAAAGAAGTGTCACAAAAAAAGAAAAGAAAAGAAAAGCTCCAGGAGTGCTCCCACTCCCTCTACCATCTCTTCCCAGTCCAAGCCCAACCAGTGGTATTTAGTGTCTTTACAATCAATTCCAAACTGGCCCCTGGCCCTTCAGTCACCCTTAGCACAAATCCATCCTGCCCATAACTGGCAGGTCACTCCCTGGTTCCAGAACTATCCTGCTTCCCCACTGTCCATCCAAGCAACCTGAACTCCCCTCTTTGGTTTCAAAGGCCCCCAATAATCTGGCCCCAAATTACCTCTTCTGTGTCCGCAGCACTAGCCCGGAGTCTTGCCAGCCCATACGTGGTTCTAAAAAGAATGCTGTTTCCAACAAGTCAAAGTAAAAAATGGCAAAGGAAATTTTCCCCTAGTATCAGGAAAATCCGTTGCTTTGGATGAATTCTGAAATGTTTTCTGTGAAATATCTTACTTAAACAGTCTCAGATTTTTCTAGATTGAGGCAGGCGGATTACTTGAGGTCAGGAGTTCGAGACCAGCCTGGCCAACATGGTGAAACCCTGTCTCTACTGAAAATACAAAAATTAGCCGGGCATGGTGGCACACTGGTCCCTGGTGCCAAAAATGTTGGGACTTCTGCTTTGGAGATTTGCACATGACCGCAACCTACCCCACGCCTTCCTGCCATGCTGCCTCACTCTGGTCTTTCATTGTACAGCCCATGGGTCCAAGCAGATAGTAAACCCTCTGAGGGCAGAAATCTTGTCTCAACCTTCGGTGTGCCCCAACCAGCACAAGAACAGAACAAGTCACATAGTTCTCATTCAGTCGTGCCCACAGAATTGATTTGATATTATTTTATTGACCACTATCATGGGGGGGAAGCATTTGTTACACCTCAGATATGCACGTGATTCCCAGAAAAGTGTGCCTTGATAGAGAGAGTGCTTGACGGAGAGTCAAGACACATAAACGACTTCCGGTTCTGCCTTCGTGTGCCTTGAAAAACAATCTCGTCCCTCTTTGGGCCTTGGCTTCTATAAAGACATGTGTATTTGTTTTCTATTGCTGCCCTAATAAATCACTGCAAACTTAGCAGATTAAAAGAACCGCTCTCCTCCCCCTCCCGCCTTATCATCTCACAGTCCTGTAGGTCGGAAGTCCGGATGGTACAACGGGGTTCTCTGCTCAGGCTCCCAAAAGGCTGAAATCAGGATGCATTCTCTTCTGGAGCTCGATTCTCCTCCAGGGTCATTCTTATCACTGGAAGGATTCCGCTTTTTGTGACCATAGGTGTGAGGTCCCCATTTTTTTTTTCTCTCTCTCTCTTTTTTTTTGAGACGGAGTCCCGCTCAGTCGCCCAGGCTGGAGAGCAGTGGCGCGATCTCGGCTCACTGCAAGCTCCGCCTCCCGGGTTCACGCCCTTCTCCCGCCTCAGCCTCCCAAGTAGCTGGGACTACAGGCGCCCGCCACCACGTCCGGCTAATTTTTTGCATTTTTAGTAGAGACGGGGTTTCACTGTGTTAGCCAGGATGGTCTCGATCTCCTGACCTCGTGATCCACCCGTCTCAGCCTCCCAAAGTGCTGGGATTACAGGCGTGAGCCATCGCGCCCGGCCGAGGTCCCCATTTTCTTACTGGCTCTCAGCCAGGGGCCACCTTCAGCTCCTGCAGACAGTCCACACACCTAAACACATGGTCCCCATTCCTCTCAAAGCAGCAATGGTATACTGAGTCTTTTACATGATTTCAACCGCTCTGACTTCCTCTTCTGCCACCGGCCTGAGAAAGCTATTTGCTTTCAAAGGCTCGTGTGATCAGATGAGGCCCATCCTTATTTTAAGGTCACCTGTGCCATATAACATAACATGATATGACAGTCTCATCACACTCACAGGCACCAGAGGTCACAGGGTGATACCTTCGAGGCTATTCCTAGAATTTCACCTACCACAACACGGTAGCATGAAGGTTCCATAAGGTAATTGATCAGGTTCTTTCACATTGAAAGCGCCAACCTATTGTCACCCTCTGACTCTGTGCTCTGGTGTGATCTCCTGGTTTTCCTTTGTTTAATTTCATTTCATTCCCTCCGTTGTCAGCAGATGCTGCCAGGCCAGAGCCTTCTCTCTCCTTCCTTAATCATCTAGTCTTCCTTTACCTCTCCCCTGACCCCCACAAAGCCAGAGTCAATTCCTTCCTCCCCTCACTTCTACTTTACACTTTAGGTTTCAGCACCATTTGGTGCTAAGCAGTTTTACATTCCTTATTTCTTCTTGCCCAAAAAGTCCTGTGAGTTAGACGTGATCATCCCCATTTTGCACATTAGAAAACTGAGGCTCAGAGAGGTTAAATATCTAATCTGAGATGAAACAGGGAGTAAATGGCAGAGCTGCTGGCACTCCCGCAACCATGCCCTTTCCAGTTCTCACCAAGGTAGCATATGATCAGACTTTAGGGGACAAAAGGGAAGAGAGAGAAAACCCATTTCCCCTCACCTCAAGCTCCACCTTAACATGAGATGAAAGTGAAGCTCCCTTAGTGATCCAGGCAGTCCCTGGACTGCTGGAGGTGCCTAAGGTCTGCATAGGTTGCCTGGGTGTGATGATTCAGCCAGGTAACAAAAGTCCTTTGGTGAAAAAAAAAAGTTTATAGTAATATTGTTTATAACTGGAAAAATAGAAACCACCTGAATGTTCATCAACAAGAAATGGAAAGTGGTGATGTAATCATGAAATGGAATACTATGCAGCAATGAAGATGAATCAGAGTTATACATATAAATGTACATGAATCTTACAAACATTATGTGCACAAAAAAAGTTGTATAAGAGTATTTCTTTCTTTCTTTTTTTTTTTTTTTTTTTTGAGATGGGGTCTCGCTCTGTCGCCCAGGCTGGAGTGCAGAGGTGCGATCTCAGATCTCAGCTCACTGCAAGCTCCGCCTGCTGGGTTCACACCATTCTGCTGCCTCAGCCTCTCAAGTAGCTGGGACTACAGGCGCCTGCCACCACACCCAGCTAATCTTTTGTACTTTTAGTAGAAATGAGGTTTCACCGTGTTAGCCAGGATGGTCTCGACCTCCTGACCTCGTGATCTGCCTGCCTCAGCGTCCCAAAATGCTGGGATTACAAGCATGAGCCACCGTGCCTGGCCAGGAGTATTTCTTATACTACTTGTATAAAGGTTTGCGAGTTGGTTTTTTTGTTTGTTTGTTTGTTTTTGAGACAGGGTCTCACTCTATCACCCAGGCTGGAGTGCAGTGGCAGTCATAGCTCACTGCAGCCTCCAACTTCTGGGCTCAAGTCATTCTCCTGTCTCAGCTTCCCTAGAAGCTGGGACTACAAGTGTGTACCGTCATGCTTGGCTAATTGTTTTTCATTTTTTGTAGAGATGGGAGTCTCACTATGTTGCCCAGACTGGTCTTGAACTCTTTGTCCCAAGTAATCCTCCCACCTCAGCCTCCCAAAGTGCTGGCATTACAGGCATGCACCACTGCACCCAACCTTATAGAAAGTTTAAAATTGTCTAATATATATTGCTTGGGAATCATATGTACTAGTAGAATTACAAATAAATGCAAGAAAATAATAAACATGGAATTTATATAATGGTTACCTCTGGGATGGGAGGTATGAGAGTGTGATCAGAAAGAAGTACCTCAGGGTGGCCGGGCGCAGTGGCTCACGCCCGTAATCCCAGCACTTTGGGAGGCCGAGGCGGGCGGATCATGAGGTCAGGAGATCGAGACCATCCTGGCTAACACGGTGAAACCCCGTCTCCACTAAAAATACAAAAAATTAGCCCAGCATGGTGACGGGCACCTGTAGTCCCAGCTACTCAGGAGGCTGAGGCAGGAGAATGGCGTGAACCCGGGAGGCGGAGCTTGCAGTGAGCCAAGATCGCGCCACTGCCCTCCAGCCTGGGCGACAAAACGAGACTCCGTCTCAAAAAACAGATGTAAATCAGGGGCTTCAACTGTCTAGGTGATGTTTTATTTCTTAAGCAAGCTGATGTCCATAGTATTGCTGTTTAAGGCTTTTTCCATATGTGAAATATTTCATAATTATTATTAAGTTAACAAGTAATAACCACCAGGAGTATTCTCATCACATAATATTAAGTGGAAAGAGCAGGAAACAAGATTGGATATCTACTATACTCCCAATTTTGTAAAAACATAGCAAATCAAGGGAAACTTAAATATAGATTTTTTTTTTAAAGAGCAGCAGATAATAAACCAAAACTGTTAGAAGTCTGAGGATGATTTTTATTGACTTCTTTATGGTAATTGATATCTATATCAATCAATAAGGTAATTGATGAGGTTCTTTCAATTAATCTTATCTTATTTTCCAAAGGTTTTTTTGTTTGTTTGTTTGTTTGTTTGAGACAGAGTCTCGCTCTCTCTCCCAGGCTAGAGTGCAGTGGCGCGATCTCGGCTCACTGCAAGCTCCACCTCCCAGGTTCACACCATTCTCCTGCCTCAGCCTCCCGAGTAGCTGGGACTATTTTCCAAAGTTTTTATAGTGAGTACTTACTGCTTTTGGAATCAAAATCAAATGCTGCTGTTTTTTTTTAACATGTATGTATTCACCATAGACACCAGGGTATGGTAAGTTTTAGCCTGAAATCAAGAAAAAAAAAATTATGGCCAGGCGCAGCGGCTTCTGGGGCTGGAATCCCAGCCCTTTGGGAGACTGAGGCAGGCAGATCACCTGACGTCAGGAGTTCAAGATCAGCCTGACCAACATGGCAAAACCCCGTCTCTACTAAAAATACAAAAATTAGCCAGACATGGTGGCGCATGCCTGTAATTCCTACTAATCAGGAGGCTGAGACAGGAGAATTGCTTGAACCCAGGAGGCAGAGATTGCAGTGGGCCAAGATCATGCCACTGCACTTCAGCCTGGGTGACAGAGTGAGACTCTGTCTCAAAAAAAAAAAAAAATTATTTAAAGTCTACTGTAGGCCACTCTAGTGCTAGACTTTAAAAGGGGACTGTTCACACCAAGCTGGGAGTCAGACAGACCCAAGTTCAAGTCCCAGCTCCACCCCTTCCCAGCAACTGACTTGAGTCTCGATTTTCTTATCTGTAAAATGGTGATTAAAATACTTTCCCTGGTTGCCTCATGAGGCCAGTGTGGGGGTAAAATGAGATGAGGGCTACAGAATGGCTTCGTGATGCATGGGCAGCCTTCTGCAGAGGATCGGCAGCTACTACAGGACAGACCAGGCAGGAGACATCAAGAGGGCAAGGCTGGGTTCCTTCGGTGCCCACAGTGTAAGAGGACAGACAGTGCTGTCCACGGACAGCCAAGGAGAGGGAGTCAGGATGGCCCCGGCTAGGAATGATCCACTTGGAAGGAAGTGATGTTATTAATACATAACTAGGAGGGATAACCTTTGGCCTTAAGCAATGCAAAATGTACTTCTAGAAACTGAGAAAACACTCTCAAAAAATGCATGAACAACATGAAAGGGGGAAAGCAAAGCTCAGACCTGAGTCCTGGCTTCCTGGCTCCCTGGTTAAGTGATGGTGGCTGTGGGAGGTACACAATCCTCCCAGCCCAACTGTCTCACTTGTGTCGGAGGGAGAAGCGTGCACGCCTTCTAGGTCTTGCTAAGAGGCCTGATTGAAGGACAGATTCAGTATCGAGCACCTTCCCTGGATCAGGCCGTGTTCTAGGAGCTGGGGGTGCAGCAGGGAACCCACCAGGCAAGGATGCTGTCCTCAAGTGTGGCTCCCTAAGGGAGGTGACGCAGAGCAGTTGCGCAGCTCGGAGCCTATGTGGTGCAGTCAATAAATGCTTGTGCCAGAGGCAGGCGTGGCCACGATGGTTAAGCAGCCTCGTATGGTGGCCTGGGGAGGCTTAGGGGAAGTAGTGAAAGTTTTCAGGTGGTTGAAGTGTTATTTGAAAGAATAATGGGCCTGGCGCAGTAACTCACGCCTGTAATCCCAGCACTTTGGGAGGCCAAGGCGGGCGAAACGCTTGAGGTCAGGAGTTGGAGACCAGCCTGGCCAACATGGTGAAACCGCATCTCTACTAAAAATACAAAAATTAGCCGGGCATGGTGGCAGGTACCTGTAATCCAAGTTACTTGGGAGGCTGAGGCAGGAGAATCGCTTGAACCCTGGAGGCGGAGGTTGCAATGAGCCGAGATTGCGCCATTGCACTCCAACCTGGGCAATAAGAGCAAGACTTCATCTCAAAAAAAAAAAAAAAAAGAATAATGTAAGACAGGACTATGCTAGGAATCTTTAAGCTGCCATTCACTGAGTGCCACACATGTAATAACTCAATCCTCACAGCAACCCCATGGGATACTATTATTATGATCTTCATTTAACAAATGAGGAAACAGAGGCACAGGTCAGTGCAGTGACTTGCCTGAAGTTGCATAGCGGTAAAGCCAAGATTGGAAACCAGTCGGTTTGTCCTACTCCATTGTCTCTGCAGCTTGGTGGGTGCCCCAGACAAGCTGGTCTTAAGAACTCAGAGCTTCCTTTGGAAGCCAAAAGCACTGACACTGAGAATGTCTGGGCCATGGCAGGGTGACCATCTGTCAAAGCATTCTTATGGGGATTTCCGACCATATCAGATGAATGGATCTTTCTATGGAACAAACAGCACCCAGAGCCTTGGTGGCAATGCTCTGAGATGCTAAGAGTGACTTCTTCTTGTCTCTTTCAGGTCACAGCCCCACATTTCCCGGTGGTGGTCAAGCTGGGACATGCCCACGCTGGAATGGGAAAGGTATGAGAAAGAGCCCTTCTACTCAGAGTGGACACACTTAGAGATTCCTCAGACTACCTGTTCCTCTCTCCCTCTGTCCCCCGTCAACCCCTTAGCACAGGCACCCAGAACAGAGTGTTAAAAAGAATCCACAGTACATCTCCCTCCCCTCCCAGCCCACCTTCCTCGGAGCTCCTGGTGCACAGAACATCTCTCCAGTTCGGTCCATCCTCGCCAAACCCTACCTGGAATTGCTAACTAATCATTCTCTATGATTGCGACTCGAGAAAGGGATGTAGAGCATTTTATTGACTGTAATTCTTTTGTGAGGGGTTGCTGCCATCATCTCCACAGCCTTGTTGTAAGCCCATGTCTTACTTACCTCTGTATTACTGTATTAGTCCGTTCTCACACTGCTATAAAGAAATACCTGAAACTGGGTAATTTTAAAGAAAAGAGGTTTAATTGGCTCATGGTTCCACAGGCTGTACAGGAAGCATGGCTGGGGAGGCCTCAGGAAACTTACAATTGTGGCAGAAGGCAAAAGGGAAGCAGGCCCGTCTTACACGGCTGGAGCAGGAGGAAGAGAGAGAAGGGGGAGGTGCTACACATTTTATTTTGTTTTTGAGACAGAGCCTCACTCTATCACCCAGGCTGGAGTGCAGTAGCTTGATCTCGGCTCACTGCAACCTCCACCTCCCAGGTTAAAGTGATTCTCATGCCTCAGCCTCCCGAGTAGCTGGGACTACAGGTGCGTGCCACCACACCCGGCTAATTTTTGTATTTTTAGTAGAGACTGGGTTTCACCATGTTGGCCAGGTTGGTCTCAAACTCCTGACCTCAAGTGATCCACCTGTCATGGCCTCCCAAAGTGTTGGGATTACAGGCCTGAGCTACCACACCCGGTCACACACTGTTTAAAAGTGCTACACACTTTTGAACAACCAGATCTCATGAGAACTCACTGTTACAAGAACAGCAAGGGGAAAATCCGCCCCCATGATCTAATCACCTCCCAACAGGCCCCTCTTCCAACAATGGGGATTATAATTTGACATGAGATTTGCGTGGGGAGCCAAATCCAAACCATATCAATCACTGTAGGACTGACACCTAGAAAATGACAAACACATCTGGCTCCGTGGAAGAAGCCCCCAGAGTCAGTTAACTGCAAAAGTCAATAATATACTATATTTCACACAGTCACATATAACATCCTGACAAACTGTATTGGTCAGACTGTTTCAGTTGCAAGTGCCAAAACGTTCAAGATATTAGGATGTCTGAGATAGTTCTTGGTAGATTCGAGCAGAGCTGGATCCAGGAGTTCAAATGACATAGAGCCTGATCTCCCTCTTTATCTCTTGGTTCTGTTCATCTCTACTTGGTGTTTTCTTCAGATGGTCTAAATGGCTGTGAGCCACCCAACCTGGTCCCTAAGCTCACCATCTCTAAAGGATAAAGACCCTCTTTTTGTCCAGCGCCTCTATATCTAATCCCATGGAACCTTGTTTGGATCAATGTGCTTGGCCTCAACAATGGGATGTGGAGATGGTTTAGCCCCAGTCAAACCATATGCATCAGAGTCCCACAGGAAAGGGGGCACTGGGTCTCCCACAGTTTGCCTCTCAAGCCTCTGGCTCTGCAGCAAGTGGGAACATGTGGATCTCAGTACCTGTCACTCACATTGGAGGGGACTTGAGCCCAGACACAATGCCTAACACAGTGGATCCTAGATAAAGTAGAGCTGGAGCTAAACAATGTGGGGCCAAGTAGACACCTTGCTTTGAGTAGGCCCACCCAAACATGAATAATTCTTCACCTCACACCTGTAGTCGTCCCCACCCTGTTATGCCTTCTGTATGCCTAAACTCCATTCCCTTCAGGCAGTCTAAAAAGGAATGGGTCAGCCGGGCATGGTGGCTCACACCTGTAATCCCAGAACTTCGGGAGGCCAAAGAGGGCGGATCACCTGATGTCAGGAGTTAGAGACCAGCCTGATCAACATGGAAAAACCCTGTCTCTACTAAAAATACAAAAATTAGCCAGGCATGGTGGCACATGCCTGTAATCCCAGCTACTCAGGAAGCTGCAGCAGGAGAATCTCTTGAACCCGGGAGGCGGAGGTTGCGGTGAGCCGAGATCATGCCATTCATTGCACTCCAGCCTGAGCAACAAGAGTGAAACTCCATCTCAAAAAAAAAAAAAAAAGAAAAAAAAAAGGGGGGGGAATGGATCCGGCAGGTCAGGGCATGGCCCACAGCTTGGACATCTGCATAAACTTAAGCGAGTTACCATCTAACTTCTCCTGTTTCCCTCAGCAGTCAAACGATAATTCTAATAACTACCTTTTAAAAAGAGTCCTCCCTTCAGAATATATCTCTCTAGAAAGTACACAACTTGAGGGCAGGAAGTTCTGCCTGTTTTTCCACTGCTGTATCCCAGGGCCCTGAGTGGCACCCGGTACACAGGAGCCCCCGTGTCCTACTTCTTGCTTGGGTGGATGAATGAATGAACCTCTCTTTAGCCATCATGCTATGTCTGCCCTCCAATTCCCTCGCCTCCCACTCCCTCTTCCACCCCTGCATATGGCTCCAGCCCCCTTCACTCCACTAAAGCTGTCCTCTCAGTGGTCTCCAGTGATCCTCTGTTGCTAATTCAGTGGGCACTTTTCTGTCCTTATTGGAATCCCCCTCTCTCTATCATTTAACGTGGCTGGCCATCCTTCTGTCCCAAACTCTCTTTATAGTGGCCTCTGGCGCATGCTCCTTTTCTGGCTTTCCTCCTTTCTGTCTCTGGCCACTCCTTCGTCATCTCCTTCAAGAACTTTTCTTCTTGCGTCATCCCTAACCATGGCTATTCCATCTGCACACCATCCCTGAGTGCTCTTGTCAACTACCTCAGCTTCAGCTGCCATCTGCATGCCAACAGACTCCCGAGCTGCCTTTTTCCTTCCCAGAGCATGAGGCTCTTATATCCAGTTATCTCCCCTACGTCTCTATTTTGTCTCCCATGGAAACCTCAGACTCTAAACATCCCAGACCAGGCTCAGCATCTTCCCAGACACCCTCACCTCCCTCCTTCTCCTCCTCTTCCTCCTCTGCTTCCTCCTGTGACCTCCATCTCTGCAGCAGGAACCACCAGTCATTCAGTTGCCTCAAAACAGAAATCTGGGAGTCATCTCCCCCTCCTCCATGTCCAGATGGTCTCCAAGTCTTGTCAATTGCCCCTTGTTAATGTTTCTCTGACCTGTATCTTTCTCTCCACCCACTGCCACCATCTTGGACAGCTCTGGCAAAGTCAAAGCATTCCCAAGAATTAAACTCTGTGCCTAAAGCTTAAAATAATCCCCAAATGACATAAAAAGAAGGAAATACTTAAAGAGATGAGAAACTCAGGTCCAGAAGGGCCTCCCAAAACATGGAAAGGAGGGGGCACTCCAAGGATTAAAAAAAAAAATGACACAGACCAGAATAAACTGAGGTTTGCAAAAATGCTGAGATCAAGGGAAAAGGACTTTTCTCCTTATGTTTGGAATGAGAAAACTTGCAGGAGCAGTCTAGACCAAGTTGACGAAGCAAATGATGTCATGTTCATAGCTGAGAGAGAGAAAAACAAAGCTGGTACCTCCTGTGGTGCATTTACCATCTCTTGAGAGTGAAGATTGTCCTCCTGGAGACAAGCAAAGAGAACATTCCTAGAAGAAAGCTGGTAAGGAGGCTGTCAATGAGCTCAGTGTTGCTTGAAATCTACCCAGGCCCCCATGGATGGAATTGCTGGCCTATCCCAAACTATACTTCACTCCCTTGTTCTTTTACACTTGTGGTGCCTACTCTATGCTGAGAATCAGAAAATCAATAGGACCCAGTCCCTGTCCTCAAGGAATTGGAGAGATAGTCGCATAAATATGCATCATGTGTTGTTGGGGCCTGGTAGAAGGCTGTGCAGAGGGTATGAGGCTTAGAGGAAAGAACTTAATTCCACCTAGATGGAAAAGGCATCCTAGGAGAATTGAGGTTTGATTTAGAAAGACAAGTGCATGGCCTTCATTGGTGCTGGTGATTAAGAGCATGCCCAGGAAAGGACAAAACTCAACTAGGAAGAGGAAACCTGGCATCAGGGAAACTGCATGCGGTTGGGTGTGCCTGGAGATTTAAGAAATCCTAACAAACAAAAAAGACTAGAAGACAAGAGATGGAACAATTACCCCCTTGTATTAAAATTAAAAAAAAATAGTGGACATCATGAGAAACAGAAATCAAAATATAGTGAAACTCTCATGCCATTTTGGGAGTGCTTAGACAGTGGTCCATATTCATGGGGCTACCATAAGTTCCTTAGAAGTCAGTCAGGTTAGACAAGTGGTTGAGAGGAAAATGATCTGCCCCCGGGCGGGAGGCATTTGGACGTGTCTGGAGGAAATTTTATTTGTTATAACTTGGGGACGGTGAGGGTGTAGTACTGATATCTACCAGGTAGAAGCCAGGGGTGCTGTAAACATTCACAGTACATAAGACAGCTTCCCACGACAAAGAATGGTACTGCCCCAAAATGTCAATACAGTCGATCCCACTTATCTGCTGGCGATACATTCCAAGACCCCCAGTGGATTCCTGAAACCACAGATAGTTCTGAATATCGTTTATTCCTCTACATGCCTATGATAAAGTTTAATTTATAAATTAGGCACAGTGCTCTTGAACTTTGGGGCCACTATGAAGTAAAATAACAGTGACTTGAACATTCTATGACAATGTATCCGGTAACTGAGATGGCTCCTACGTGGCTAACGGGTGGGTGGCATATACAGCACAGACGTGCTGGACACAGCGATGATTCATGTCCCAGGCAGAATGGAGCTGGATGGTACAAGATTTCATCACGCTACTCAGGATGGTGCGCACTTTAAAACGTCGGAATTCTTTATTTCTGGAATGTTCCATTTAATGTATTTGGACCGCAGTTGACCGTGGGTAACCGAAACCACAGATAAGAAGGGACGACTGGAGTATCAAGATTGAGAAACATTGGACAAAACTAACTTCATTTCCTTTTTTGGAGATTTTACCAGACTAGAAACCAGAGGAAGCCGTGGTGACAACAGAGTTCAACATGTTTCAAAGCATGTTCTGAAGAATTATAATTACTCAGGATGCCAAAATATATTTTTGTCATATAGGTTTGGAAAACTCTGCATTAAAGTAAGCTTTTAGTGCAGAACTTCTTAGAGTCATAAATTTTGTCATATACATTGTGGGGGTATAAGAATATGGAAAAGTAAGCAGAAATTCCCAGATTTATCTGACTCCAGAAACCTTTGGCCATTTTCTGTTGAGATGGTTGTCCTTTTATTAATTTGTAAGAACATCTCGCATTTGAAGAACATTAATGCTTTGTCATACTTTGGAACTGTTTTCTCCTTTTGACAATGACCTGTTCGCCTTATTATTCAGTTTTTAGCAATTTTTAACGTTTTTGCAAATGCAGCCATATGTCTCCATGTTTGGAAGCAGATTGTTATTATAGCGGCCAAGGGTGTTTATTTGAATCTAGGTCACACCACCTAATAGTTGTGAGACCTTAGATAAGTTGCCTCCCCCACTTTAGTTTCTTCTTACGTAAAATGAACGTAGTAATAGTATGAGCTTCATAAGCTGGTTGTGAGGATTAAGAGACATTATGTACGTCAAGCACGTAGCTCAGTGCCTGGAACAAGTGGGCACACCAGAAATATGACCTGTCGTCATTAAGAATGTTCAGACCTGCTCTGGGGACCCAAAATCCAACCTAAGTCAGTAGGGGAGATACGACTAAATAGCATCATATGTCAGAGACTTTATTTCACTTGGCTACAAGTTTAGTATGACTCAGATGAGGACTGGGTTGCCAAAAGCTCCAATCAACAAATGCCAAATAAATAGATGAAAATAGGCTGAACTTTATTAGTCATCAGGGAAATGCAAATTAAAACCACAATGAGTTGCCACTTTATAGCCACGAGAATAGCCAAAATTAAAAAGATTAATAATGTTAAGTGTTGGTGAGAACATGGAACAACTGGAACACACACGCAGAAAGTATAAATGTTTTGTAAAAGCATAAATTTGTACAACCACTTTGGAATATAGCTTCATATTGCCTACTAAGCTGATTACACAGGAGCTATATCAGGTATAGCCAACCTAAATACATGAATGTGTGACTGATGCACATGATTACACTAGCTTTGTTTATAATTGCTGAAAATTCATGTGTCCATTTAACAGAATAGATAAATCAATTGCAGTATATTCATATAAGTGGAATATTTTCAGCAATAAAAATTAATGAACTACAACTACATATAGCAACTTGAATGAATCTCACAAATGCACCATTTAGTGAAATAAGTCAGAAACAAAAAATTGACTATGTCTATAGTTCCATTTATACAAAATTAGAAAACCAGGAAAACATAACTGTAGCATTAATTCACATACATATTTAGGTGGTAAAACATCTAAGAAAAGCAAGAGATTATCACCATAAAAGTCAGAACAGAAGTTATCTTTGGAGAGGAGGGAGGGGATAGTCGTGGAGATGAGGCAGAAGTGGGCAAAGTTCTAGTTCTTGATTTAGGGGGTGGTTTTGTGGGTATTAGCTTTGTGATAGTTCATTGAATTGTTGTTTTTGCCCTTCTTCATAGTTGTGCTATATTTCAAAATAAGATTTAAAAACCATAGTTCACTCTTAGGATATATGAATGGAAAGATGATACCCAAAACGAAAATGAGAGCCCTGCACCTAGCTGGCCAGTCCACAGCCAGAAGATTGTGTTGTTCTGGGTTGCACCAATTTTGGGCATTTGAGAGGGATAGTGACAAATTAATGTATGGAAGAATGAACCAAGTAGTGAATGGATGAGGCATATACCCCAGAAGAACTAGAGACAGTGTGACCAACATCTTCAGAAACATGGAGGATTGTCACAGGAAGATAGATTAGACCAATTCGACATAACATCTAGTGGGCAGAGTTGGGACCCAATCAGTGATATCAGTCCTGTGGAAAGAGCAACTTTCTAACAATCAGAGGCAAATCTTACTGGACTGCCCCTTTAGGTAAGAGGTTCTCATCACTGGACAGCTGGAGCAAAGATGAGAGAGTTAGGAAACTTGTTGAGAGTTTCAAGAGATTAGGTATTATGTGAGGTTCTTAGCCTGAGATGTTTGCACCCTCTGAAATAGAGACAAACTTGTATGTGTGTTTATGTGTGGATGTGACATGAACATTTTGGGAGAAAAGGGTCCATAACTTCCTTCAGCTTCTCATTAGTCGCCTACGACCAGCCCAATTAAGACACCATGGAGGTGACCCTTACATTATCCTCCAATGATGAGATTCTGTGGTTTTACCAATGTTACGAGCAGTCCATTGGAAGGAATTGCACAATATCATGTTGATGCAGAGCAGGCAGCCCCACAACTGGGACTTAGCCTGGGAAGGTTCTTGGCTTTGTTCAGGAAAGAATTCAAGAGCAAGAGAGCAAGCCAGTGGTAGAAGAAAACAGGTTTATTGAGTCAGCAGTGTTACAGCTCTGTGACTGCTCCTGCAGAGCAGGGCTACCCCACAGGCAGTGTGTTGAGAAAAGGAACTCGGGGCAGTGTTTCAGTCATATTTACACCCATTTTTAATTACATGCAAATTAAGAGGCAGGTTATTCAGAAATTTCTAGAAAAGGGGTGGATCTGTCAATTCCATGGAAAGAGGCAGTAACTTCCAAGTTACTGGCAAGGGTAAACTGGCATGGCATTGGTGGGCATGTCTTATGGAGAGGTGCTTTTGCCTCTTCCCTGGTTCAGCCAGTCATCAGTCTGGTCTGGAGTAAAGACCTGCCTCCTACCTCAGTGTTTCCATCATAACAACCCTGTGAGGTGGATATTATTAGAACTTCTGTTTTACAGATCAGGAAACTGAGGCACAAGCAGTAAATGGAGGAGTGGGGCACAACCCTCAGGCAGTCTGGCTGAGCTCAGGGGAGTGACATGGTGCCAGGTATTCTAACACTCCGCCTTGCAGGCACAGGGTTTGTTGTCCTTCAAAGAAGACCCTAGAATAATGAGTGACAGGTTGGGAAACCTCTGCAGACACCCCTGACTGTTCCGGGTGATGAGGGGGCCGCTTCTCCATGCGATGTTTCCAGCAGCACCGGCATCTTGCACACCCTGACTTGGCCAGGTTCACTGCTGTCATCAGCTCCAAGTGACCTGGACTCGGATCCCTTCTCTTAGGCTGACTCACTTAATGAGCTTTCCGGGCATGGTTGGCCTTTGGAGTGGGAGTCGGTGGCCCAATAACACGGTGATGAAGAGGGAGTATTAGAAAATGAGCAAATAGAGGAATGGATCCCAGGCGAACAGTTAAGAAATCAAAAGGTTCCCTGCAACTGGGAGACTGCCAGAGAGGAGAGTCTTTCTGTGTCTCACACATCAGCAGAAGTCCAGCCAAAAGTGAGCAGAGGAGAGGCACCCACCCACGAGGTGTTCGGGGGAGGGGAGTTCTGGGGCCCAGCCAAGCCACGAGGGACCCCCCACCCCACCACCCACTGCCCTCCCCCTCAATCCCACCCCCCTCCCTATGTCCTCTTTCACCCACCCGCCCCTCCCTTTTGATGGCCACCGGCCTCCTTTATTCTCCGCTTCTCTCTTTTTTTTTTTTTTTTTTTTGAGACAGAGTTTTGCTCTGTCGCCCAGGCTGGCGTGCAGTGGCGCGATCTCGGCTCACGGCAACCTCTGCCTCCTGGGTTCAAGCAATACTCCTGCCTCAGCCTCCTGAGTAGCTGGGACTACAGACGCAGGCCACCATGCCCAGCTAATTTTTATATTTTTAGTAGAGCTAGGGTTTCACCATGTTGGCCAGAATGGTCTTGATCTCCTGACCTCATGATCCACCCGCCTCGGCCTCCCAAAGTGCTGGGATTACAGGCGTGAGCCACCGCGTCTGAACTAGTCTCTGCTTTTCATGGGCACAGTGGGCCCTCGGGAGGGAATACATCAGTCCCCTACACCTTAATGAAGACTTTAGGCACTGTGCTGCCTTTACACAGCCTCTGCAATGAAGTTGTCCTCTCCACAAGCGCAATACACACAGTCCGTCCTCATCATTCACAGACTCCATGTTTGCCAGTTCATCCACTTGTGAAAATTCCTTTGTAGCCCAAAATGAAATCTCACAGCGGTTTTGTGGCCATTCACGGACCTGCTCAGAGTGGTGAAAAATTTGAGTCAAATAACACTCTGTCTCTTGGTTTCAGCTCTCAACCCATAAGCAGGTGTCCTTGCGGTCTATTTGGTGCCACATTTATGCATTTTTGTGCTTCTTGTTGATGATTTCACTGTTTTTCATTTTAAATGCCCTCGAAGTATAGTGCTAAAGTGATGTCTGGTCTTCCTAAGTGATATTCTTTATGGAAAAAAATACATGTGTTAGATAAGTTTCATTCAGGCATGAGTTATAGTACCATTGGCATTGAAGATAAGTTTCATTCAGGCATGAGTTATAGAACCATTGGCATTGAGTTTAATGTCAATGAATCAACAATATATATTAAGATGTCTTTTAGCAGAAACACGTATAACGCAAGTTTGTATATTCATCACTGGATGAAAATATTGTGACCAGAGGCTTAAAGGAACCTAACTCTGTATTTCTCCTAGGAGCAATGGGGTGTTCACCACAACTTTATAAGGCATAACTACCATTAATAATGAGAATCAACTGCATGTGTATATTTGCATGTGTGTGCGTGTGTGTATATATATATATATATAAAAGACACACATGCCCATTAATAATGAGAATCAACTGCGTGTGTATATTTGCGTGTGTGTGTGTATATATATATATATATAAGACACACATGCCCATTAATAATGAGAATCAACTGCATGTGTATATTTGCATGTGTGTGCGTGTGTGTGTATGTGTGTGTGTATATATATACACAAAAGACGCACATGCCCATCTTGTAAAGAGTCCTTAAATTTGTTTCCTGCCTTTGAAAGCTAAAATGCCATGATTCTAGGCATAAGCAGAGCTAACTGAAACAGTCATCGTATGCTTCTGTGTAATCTGATGTTCACCTGTTGAAGGCAGGACCATCTGGATCATGAAGTCATTTTTTAACGAGGGTTTAAAGCCAAAATCTCTATGCGAGATCTTCCTCTGCCACCTCGTGCATCCACACACCATCCTTGGTTCACTGGAAAGAGCCCTGGCCTAGGTTTGGGAAATCTGGGTCATCCTGCCAGCCTCACACTCCCTAGGACCAGCAGTAACCACCCGTGCCAGTCACCTAAACCTATAAATACAATTTCCCCTTATTTCATGATTTTCCTCACTCAATCACTTGGGACAGCTAGCGAGTAAAAGTGCATTAGAAAGTCTAAAGCTTCATAGAAATAGGAGATGGGGAGATAAGTAAAAGAGAGTATGGGCTTTGGGCTTAGACTGATGCTGGTGAAAACCAGCTGATGGCTGAGGTTCTGAGTTTGGCTCTACCGTTTGCCAGCATTGTGACCTTGAGCAAATTTCTTAACTTCCCTGGGTCTCAGCTTCTCTGGGATAATTCAGAGCAGATTACATGGATGAATAAGGACAGAGAAGGAGGATATTAACAATTCCCAAGTGCCCGTGCACCACAGTGAGTGCCTTGTGCATCTCCTCTAACCTTCAGAGGCATGCCAGAGGTATTTCTAATCCCTGTTTTATAGAGGTACCAACAGTCATTCTGCCCAAGGTCACAAGTAAGTGGTGGAAGCAGAATTTGGACTGAGATTGGCAGCCCTTTTCTACTTGCTGCCGGGGACTCTCAGGAACACCCTGGTGGAATCATCTCTTCCCAGTACAAGGCAAGGAGCCAACTTATTTGGAGAGTTTATTTATAAAGAATTTCACAAGGCCCCACCCGAGAAACATGTCAGTACCTTTGAGACCAGCACTGACCTTTTGCATATGAACTGCTCTTGTGTTTTGGTCAACTGATCTCACATCAGGCCTGAGGCCAAGACCCAGAACATTCATTTCAAAAGAATGATTAAAAAAAAAAGAAGAAAGAAAGAGTACCACCCCCTGGCACTGTGTTTTAAAGACAGTGTGCACCATCTATAAGCCCCATTTTGTCAAGAGGGACACAGGCCCAGGAACAGACTCGTTTGGAAGAAATAAATTGCCTGTTCTTATGAACACTGATGCACAGGACCCCCTCCATGAAAAACAAAGAATATCACTTTTTTTTTTTAATTGACAGACATTGAAAAGCATTAAGATTTCCTTTTTTCTTTTTTCTGTTTTCCTGGTGATGTCTGTTGAGCCATCCTGACATTGCATCTAACAAAAGCCAGAGAATTCTTCTCCTTAGGAGACCCTCAGACAGAAGAGGGACACATATCACCCAGTGGGGTGGGGAACATTATAATTTACCATACTCCAATCACCAAAAGCTCGTTGCTTTTCCCCAGCATCAGACAGTCACATACAATTTACAAATTTGTAAACTTTTGAGGCTCCCAGCAGTCCTTTGAGGTGGATATTGCATCATGATGTAATCGTAATCGGTTGGTTTGCCCGATGCACAGCAAGTCAATAAGCCAAGGCAACAGGGATTGCAGCAAAGAAAGAGTTTAGTAATCATAGGGCAGCCAAACAGGGAAACAGGAGGAAACCTCAAATCCACCCCTCCTGGGAGTTTGAAGCCAGAGATTTCAAGGGGTTTGGAGTGAGCCAAGGTGTGGGATTATTGATTGGTCAAAGAGTGCAGAGTAAAGCCATGGGACAGGGAAATGAAGAAACCGCATTCTCATGCTGATTCGATTCCTCTGTGGGTGTTTTCAAACTGGTTGGCATTAGCTGTCCTGCTGGAATTCAGGATCTGAAGAACATCTTAAGCAATTCTTAAACAAAAAGCCTTAGAAGTCCATGGTCACTGATTGTAGCTATAGGAACAATAGGGATATAAATCAATTCGTGAACAAAAACCTATGATTCTAAGGTTAGAAATCCTACCTATAGGAACAATGAGGATGCAGATGGTCAGTATCTAGTGCTGCCTGACTCTCAGTTACAAGGAAGTGGGCCAAAGTGTGGCCTGATTCGTGCTTAATAGACCTATATTTCTGCACAGGACCCAGCATGTAATTCTTATTAACCCTGTGAGGACAGTTTCAATAATACTCATTTTACAGATGAGATAAGCAGAGATCAAAGAGGAGAAATGATTTGCACAGGGCCGCATATCACATGCACACATTCTTTCCACTGGTTCTGGCATCCATGCCAGGGGAGGTAAGACTCCAAAGAGTTCCGCCAGGCCTTTTGGAACACAGCCTGTGCAACTACTGAGGGCTTCTCTAGCCAAAATGCTCAGGCACAGCCCGTTCTTATCATCAGTAGGCATGAGAAGCATGATCCTAAAACCAGGGGAGGCCCCCTGCCCTACCGAGGTCTGGGGCACAGGGCAGCCTTCCAGCAAAGCTTCCAGGAAGTGAAACCAGCCGCATCTCTGGAATCTTGGAAATAGCTGTACTGGGGAGAAGCTGGCATCACTGCTGACAGGTGGCCATGGCAGGCTTGTTTTCCGGGAAGACCAGAGATGATGCAGACCATGGGTTTTTACATTTTGGGGTGTTGTCTGTGCCCATGTGTTTGGGGTAGGGGAAGCAGCTTTCTAAAATACAAACATCTGCCTCTATTAAGCCTCCAGATCCATAGGACACTAGTAGCCGACCCTGATCTCTTGCTTGACTCTTGGTCTTCAGCCCCAAGAGAACTCCATACCAATAGCTCCATCCTCCAGGGGTGAAGCTGGAAGACGAAGGAGGCACTGTGATGGGCCAGTGAATGCTCCTCAGTCTTGTTCACATCATGACACTCCTAGAAAAGAGTGGTAGTTATACAACTCAGCAGGTCGATGGAGGAGGCTGCTAACAGCCGAAGAGAAGGACCTAGAGGCCCCCGGCCGCTCCAACAGATAACTCCAGTCAGTAGCCAAGGGCACCGATTCAGACGATCTGGACAATGGGCCCTGAAGTCAGACAGTCCTGAGCTCCTTGACAGTCTTGCTACTCAGTGTGCCCTATGGAGGTACTGGCAGCATCCGTATCACCTGGGAGCCCCTTAAAAATGCAGAACGTAGGCTGGGCACAGTGGCTCACACCTGTAATCCCAGAAGTTTTCAGGAGGCTGAGATGGGAGAATCACTTGAGTCCAGGAGTTTAAGACCAACCTAAGCAGCATGGTGAGACCCACCCCCACCCCCAGCCCATCTCTACAAAAATTAAATAAATAAATAAATAAATAAAAATGAGCTGGTTGTGGTAGCATGTGCCTGTGGTCCCAGCTACTTGGGAGGCTGAGGTAGGGGGATCACTAGAGCCTGGGAAGTTGAGGCTGTAGTGAGCTGTGATCACACCACTACACTCCATCCTGGGCAACAGAGTGAGACCTGGTCTCAAAAAAAAAAAAAAAAAGGAGAGGGGAGAATGCAGACCTGTTTCCAGACCTGCCAAATCTGAATCTGCATTTTTAACAAAATGCCCAGGTGATTTGCAGGCTATTCAGCATAACCACTGGTTTTGACCAAGGGATGCAAACTCAGATGCCCAAGGGACCAGGCATTACCATGAGTCAGAAGCCCAGGCTGGGAGTTTGAGGCTATCCTGCAAGGGAAGTCACAACTTAGCCCCAGCCAGGGAAGCCTGATTTCCAGATTCTTTTATAACAATCAATTCTCAGGCTGGGTGTGGTAGCTCACACCTGTAATCCCAGCACTTTGGGAGGCTGAGATAGGCAGATCACGAGGTCAGGAGTTTGAGACCAGCCTGGCCAGCATGGTGAAAACCCATCTCTACTAAAAATGTAAAAATTATCCAGGTTTGGTGGTGCACGCCTGTAGTCCTAGCTACTTGGAAGGCTGAGGCAGAAGAATTACTTCAGCCCAGGAGGCGGGGGTTTCAGTGAGCCGAGATCATGCCACTGCACTCCAGCCTGGGCCATAGAGTGAGACTCCGACTCAAAAAAAAAAAAAAAAGGAAAGAAAAAGAAAAAAAGAATCAATATTGGCAACTAATTTAAAAATCTTTTGAAACACTGTATACGTCAAATAAAACAGCCAGCCACCCACTTAGGGTATCTTAGGGTGCCAGTTTAGTGACTCCAGCTTCAGACAAAAGACACTGAGTTTGGCCTTACCCTCTCTGTACAGGGGACCATTGAGCTTAATGTACAAACCACAGGATGTACAAACCTAAGAGTTTAAATCTTACTCAGCCAATTCCTAATTATATAACCTTGAGCGAGCACTTGACTTGCAATCTTTGTTTTTCTCACCTATAAAATAGCCCCAATGGCCGGGAGCGATGGCTCATGCGTATAATCCCAGCACTTTGGGATGCCAAGGCGGGCCAATCACCTGAGATCAGGAGTTCAAGACCAGCCTGGCCAACATGGCGAAGCCCGTCTCTGCTAAAAACACAAAAATTAGCTGTTGGGCATAGTGTCAAGAGGTGGGCTGTAGTCTCTGCTACTCACGAGGCTGAAGCACAAGAATTGCTTGAACCTGGGAGGCAGAGGTTGCAGTGAGCCGAGATTGCGCCACTGCCCTCCAGCCTGGGTGGCAGAGCGAGATTCTGTCTCAAAAAATAAAAATAAAACGGGCCCAATAAATGTCCCTAGTAGAAAAGGGATTAACCTAAAGACTAATTGAGATAACGTACTCTTTAAAAATTGTAGATACTTAAGAGATGTTGATTTGCTTCCTCTAGCAGCTGACTGTGCACACAGAACACCCAGGGGATCTTGTTAAAATGCAGGCTCTCATTCACTCGATCTGCAGTCCCGCCTGCCTGGGGTTCTGAATTTCTAACAAGCTCCCAGGTGATATCAATGCTGCTAGACCATGATCTAGGCAAGGGTCATCAAACTTTTCTTTTTTTTTTTTCTTTTTTAGACGGAGTCTCGTTCTGTCGCCCAGGCTGGAGTGCAGTGGCCGGATCTCAGCTCACTGCAAGCTCCGCCTCCCGGGTTCATGCCATTCTCCTGCCTCAGCCTCCCGAGCAGCTGGGACTACAGGCACCCGCCACCTGGCCCAGCTAGTTTTTTGTATTTTTCAGTAGAGACGGGGTTTCACTGTGTTAGCCAGGATGGTCTCGATCTCCTGACCTTGTGATCCGCCCGTCTCGGCCTCCCAAAGTGCTGGGATTACAGGCTTGAGCCACCACGCCCAGCCAGATCATCAAACTTTTCTGCACAGAGTCAGATGGTACCTATTTGAGGCTTTGCAGGGCACATGGTCTCTGTTGAAGCTACTCGGTCTGCCCTTGTAGTGGGAAAGCAACCACAGACAACACGTAATGAATGAGCAGTGCTATCTTCCACTGGAGCTCTACTCATGGACACTGAAATTTGAATTTCCTATCCTTTTCCCACTTCGTATAATATTGTTCTTTGTTTGATTTTTTTTCCCAACTACAGTAGTTCCCTCTTATTGGCAAAGGATACATTCCAAGACTCCCGGTGGAAGCCTGAAACCAGGAACAGTACCAAACCCTACATTTACTGGGTTTTCCGATACATACACGTCTATGATATAGTTTAATTTATAAATTTAGGCACAGTAAGCGAGAAATAACAATAAATCATAATAAAATAGGACAATTATAGCAATCTACTATCACAGAAGTCATGTGAATGTGGTCTCTCCCTCTCAATATGTCCTGTTGTATAGTACTCACCTAGTTTTGGGCCATGGTTGACTGTAAGTAACTGAAACCACAGAAGGTGAAACCATAGATAAGGGGAGACTGTTGTGTTTAAAATTTTTAAAACTCTTCTTAACCCATGGGCTGTACAAAAACGGGTGGTGGGCTGGCTTTGGCCCTCAGGCCATAGTTTGTTGATGCATGATCTAGGTCATCTTCAAGTCTGAGCCTGGCCATCTCCCTCCCCAACCAGGCTGTAAGCTCTGTGGACGCACAAGCTATACCCACTGACCTCAGCTCCCCTCCCCGCCTAGGCCAGGGCCCTGGACAGCGGAAAGCCCTGTCTTCTGCCCTACACAATGAGCAGAAGCCTGGGAAGAGAAAGTGTTGCTTTTCAGAGCTGACACTTCTCTGGTGCCTCCCTTCCCCTCCATTCAATTTCACGCTGTAACTCTATAAACATGTGGTTTATATGATTCCAAAGAATCACTGACCCGAGGGCTCAATAACAACAGAAGGAGTTTTCATTTATTAAGGGAAAGAGCTAAGGAAAGGAACCAGCACTGATAAGCAGGATAATTAGACAGTTCCCCAAACAGTCCATCAAACCCTGTTGTTTCCATCACCTTCCCACCACCCCTTCCGGCCCCTGGCAGCAGTTGACCCAAGTGGCTGGGGCAAGGACACCTTTGAGCTCTAAGTTCTGGTCTTCAGAAGGGTTGGAGGAGGGGCAAGGGCTTTTGAGAATTTGAGATTAATGGCTTGCCATGGTCTGAATGTTGGTGTCTTCCTAAACATATTAGTTTCATATGTTGGAACTTAATACCCAATGTGATAGTATTAAGAGGTGGTTCCTCTGGGAAGTGATTAAGTCATGAGGACTCTGCCCATGTGAATGGGATTAGTGCCCTTATGAAGGAGGTGTGAGGGAGCTCCCTTGCCCCTTCTGCTGTGTGAGAATGCAACAAAAGGCACCATCTATAAAGCCCTTATCAGACGCTGATCTGCTGGCACTTAGATCTTGGACTTCCCAGTCTGCAGAGCTGTGAGTAATAAATTTCTGTTGTTTATGAATTATCCAGTCTAAGATATTTTGTTATCTTAGTCTGTTAGCAGCCCTAACAGACTAAGACAGGGCTCTTACATTCATTCAACAAATACAGATGAATTTGGTGCCCAGGTCTTTGGAGTTAGGGAGTCAATAAATGTTCATTGAATATATTGGCAAACATTTCATAGAACATTTGTTGTTATATTTAATCAATGGGTTAAATGTTGGGATGACACACTCATGGTTAAGATTCAGAGATGAAAAAGACATAGCTCCTGTATAAACGGAATTTACACATATAAAACATAGACACAGGCTAGACAACAGTCTAGTGCAGGGCTTGGCAAACTACCACCCACAGGCCAAATCTAGCCCCACAACCTGATTTTGTTAATAAAGTTTTATTATAATATGGCCCTGCTTATTTGTGTACATAATGTCTATGTCTACTTTCACACTACAAAATCAGAGTTGAATAGTTTTTATGTCCTACAAAGCCTAAAATATTTACCACTGGACTCTTTACAGAAAATGTTTGCCAGTCTCTGGCCTAACACAATGCTTTTCCAAAAATGTGTACAACAAACCCCAATGAGGAATGCATTTTGCCTTGCTACCTGATTGCTAGATACAGTATACTGACCAAGATAAGTTTTACAGAATAATACTTGCCCTTACTATGTTCAAGGCATTCTGATATCTTCAGTTCTAGTGTATTTTATTTTTTAAAATGTTGGTTGTGATCCATTAAGTTGATTTGATGACCAATTTCAAACTCACAGTTTGAAAAATATTGGTTTGACTAAGGTCAGTGGCTCATGCCTGTAATCCCAACACTTTGGGAGGCAGAGGCAGGTGGATAGCTTGAGTCCAGGAGTTCAAGACCAACCCGGGCTACATGGCAAAACCCCATCTTTACTAAAAATAGAAAAAAAAAAAATGCCAGGTGTGCTGGTGCACACCTGTTCTCCCAGATACCTATGAGGTTGAGTTGGGAGGATCACCTGAATCTGGTAGATTGAGGCTGCAGGGAGCCATGATCATGCCACTGCACTCCAGCCTAGGCCCCAGAGTGAGACCCTGTCAGAGAGAGAGAGAGAAAGAAAGAAAAAAGGAAAGAAGAAAGAAAGAAAGAGAGAAATAAAGAAAGAAAGAAAGAAAGAAAGAAAGAAAGAGAAAGAAAGAGAAAGAAAGAAAGAGAAAGAGAAAGAAAGAAAGAAAAAGAAAGAAAGAGGGAAAGAAAGAAAGAAAGAAAGAAAAGAAAGAAAGAAAAAAGAAAGAAAGGGAAAGGAAAGGAAGAAAAGAAAGAAAATACTGGGTTACTAGAAAGCAAATCATCTTCATTCATTCATGTATTCAAGAAGTATTTATAGCATGCCAGGCACTTTGTACATGCCAGGTACTATTCTAGGCACTGGAGATGCAATATCAAACACAATCAAGTTCCTGCCTCATGCAGCTTACATGCTGTAGAGGGAAGCAGATGAATAAAAGAATAAACAAATAAATCTGCCATATGTCAGGAGACGAGAAGGGCTCTGAAAAAGAAAGACACCAAGTAAGAGGCAGAGTGTGATGAATGTGATCAGAGAAGCCTTTGTGTGAGGTGCCATGTAAAGGAAGGAGAGAGTGAGCCACGTGGACATGTGGAGGAAGGGCATGACAGCAGAAGGAACAGCACAGACAGAGGCCCTGGGGCAGGACCCACTCTATGTGGTCAAGGAAGAGGGAGGAGGCCAGTGGAGCAGGAGTGAGTGCTTGAGGTAAAATGTGGTAGGAAATAAGCTCCCAGAGTGGGGACAGGTGGTGGAGGAAGATTATGTAGACAACATACTGTGGTCAAGGCAGAATGAGTAAACTCTGAAGCAGAAATATAAGCCAAGAGCTGAGAATCCAGTTATAGTCATGGCGGAGGACGAATCTCCATGATACTTTCATTTATCAAAAAAAATGTAAGCATGTGTAGACACTGTACTTAGAGAGCCACAACAGTGTGAGGAGCCAAAGATGAATGCACACCGGGCCTCCCAAGAGGGTCCCTTTCTAGCAGGAATCTAGCCATGCAAGCAAATGATTACATTGTCATAGCAGGAAATGTCATGGGCAAGAGGAGCCCCTTCCAGGGGGTCCCAGGGAAGACTTCCATAAAGGTGGGAAACTTGAGCTGTGTTTCCGAAGATAAGGAGACATCGCAGGTAGAAAAAGCAGAGAAAACTGTCCAAGACAGCAGGACCTACACACAAAAGCATAACGCATGCTGCTTGGAATGGGGGAAGCCACGATTCTTAACCCTGGCAGTGCATTCGAAGCACCCAGGAAGCTTGTAAATTACGCTTCTGCCTGGGGCCGAATCCCAGGGACTCTGATGTGATTGGCTGGAGTAAGGCCCAGACACTGGTGGTGTTGTATCCCCACTCATACTAGTGTGAAGCCAGTGTGGACAAGCCCTGGGCTGGAGTCAGGCCAGGAAGAGAAGGTGAGACTGGGGCCAGACCATGAGAGTGTTTCATGCTGCACTCTAGAATACAGGCTTTATCTTCTTGGTGAGAGAGACCCACTGGTGGGTTTCAAGCAAAGAATAGGCACGGTTGGATTCATAAGGGAAAAAAAGGTGCCCTGGCAGTGGTGTGAAGAGAAGAGAGGGATGGGGGTTGGAAAGAGGGGATAAGGGCCCCGTTAGGAAGAAACGGTGGCAGTTCAGAGAAGAGATGATAAGGGTTTGTACCCAGGCAGGAAGCAAGGCTGTGAGGAATGAGATAAGGATGCAGTCAAGTGATATGAAAAACAGCAGACTTGAATGAATTTGGGAACCAACTGTGCCAGGCAGGAAAAGAACTCAAGACTATCATGATTCCATGACTGAAATGTACAATCAAGAAAAATTGGCTTGAAGGGAAAAGAGAATGGGTTTGGGTTTTAACATTTTGAATTTGAAGTACCTTATGGAAAATAGTCACCATCAGGAACCATGTATTTATTGACCACACACTAGGTGCCAGGCCCTGTGCTTCGTATTTCATGTGTGTTTTCTTACTCAGTTGTCACAGCAGCTCTCTGGGGTAGGTAATCTGATTAAACCCATTTACAGAAGGGAAAACTGAAGCTCAGACAAGCGAAGCCAATGGGAGGAATGGTGAATTATATCTGTTATGGTGTGCAGGGGATAGTCGGCACACAGCTTGGCACATGATGAATGCCCAGAGAATGGCCATAATATTAATAGTTATTATCTCCTCCCCATGGTGGGAAGACTTCAAGCCAGGTCTGCAAGAGAGATAACCAGGAATACTTGGGAGCCCTGTGGATGTGTGGGTGCCTCAGAGTGTGTCTATATGTCAATAGACCCATACTCAGGCCGTTGCTTTGTTTTATTTCTGGCTTCCTAATGAAGGCATCTCAAATACTCTTGATATTAACCCCTCACCAGCCCTATCCCATGACCACTTGTCATTATTTTATTTTTTTTAATTTCTTCCCACAAAGTTAATCTCAATCTACTCACATTTGTTCTGTTCTGTGAGGGAAATTGTGTTGTTGGCCATGAAACCAGAATAGGTTTTTTTTTTTTTTTCTTGTGGAAAGAAGGGGAACTTTATTTATTTTTTAATATAACTCCTCTTGCCTGGTCCCATGCCAAATAAACAAAGCTGCTATTCATTTCCGTATCTCCCCATCTCTACCGTGCCCAGAGTCATTTTAGCAGCAGCGCCTCTTGGGCTGCCTCTCCGAGAGCCTGGAACAGCAAAGAAGAATGTTCTAAAAGTGAGTGCTGTGAAAATAGAATCCTATTTAATGAGACCGCTCTCTTAGTGAGTGCAGGAGCAAACATTATGTTTAAAGTTGTGGTCGGAAAATGCTGGATCCTCAAATGTGGCCTCAGCTAAAAGCATCAGCCAGTGCATCACAGGTCATGACTCAGGGGCAGGTAGCTGAGGCAGCTGCAGGGAGAACTTAGAATCAGGCTACCGCTCTCCTGAAGACCCCCACCCCCATGCCTGAGGAACCCCCACCCACTCCCTCGCCAGAACACATCTGTCGTGGTCCTTCTCTTCTTGCCACCGCATCTCAGTATCAAAGCTGACTCGACTTGTGTCGCATTCACGGACTCACAAGTATTGGGGTTAGAGAGGACTTCCAAAGATGTGGCATCCAACCTTCCACCCAATGCTTCCTCAACAGGGACCTGGCTTTGCTCTTTTGACTTTGAGCCCTTTGTCCAATAAGCAGTGAAGACACTCAGTATATTAAACAGATCCTAGTGGAACTGTTCTGGATGAAAAAAGAAAGGAGCGCTAGAGACCCACCCAGCCGGTCTCCCAGCGTGGCGCCATTCACTCCATAGAATCCAGTTTGAAAACCACCCGCTTAGGTCCAAAGAGGGCCCAGGTACCAGGGTCAACATCCCTTTATTCATTCAGTAATTTGTTCCCAAACATCTGCTAATGTGCAAGGAGCAAGGAATACATCTGGGAGGTTAAAAGACCAAGACCCTACTCTCGTGGAGCCTGTATTTTGCTTATTATTTTGGAGGGTGTAGAAAACTATTAATACAAAATAATTTGAGACAGTGCTAAGTGCGAGGAAAAACACAAAACAGAGTAATACAATAGCATGCGACCGGGAGTAACAGAAGGGCTGCTTTAGATGGGATGATCCATTAGCTACTCAGATCATGAGAAGGGCTGCCTAGCTATGGGACTGGCTGCAGGGAGAGCTTTGCAGGCAGAGGGAGTACCAAGGGCAAAGGCCCTGAGGCAGCATTGGGCTTGGCGAGTTCTAGGAAGTAAAAGAGAGAGGGAGGGGGCAAGTGGTAGGAGATGAGGTCAGAGAAACCAGCAAGGCCAAACCACATTAGCCCTTGTAGGTGCACGTTATGAAACACTAGCAAGTGTAGGTTGTGTTCAGGTGCTGTTGGCATCAAACGTGATGGTGATTTTTTTTTTAAGAGATAGTCTCTCTCTGGTGCCCAGGCTGGTGTACAGTGGCATGATCATAGCTCACTTTAGCCTCAAACTCCTAGGTTCAAGACATCCTCCCACCCAAGTAGCTGGGACTACTGGCGTGCACCACCAAACATGGCTACTTTTTTTATTTTGTTAGAGCCAGGGTCTCAGTATGTTGTCCAGGGTGATCTTACCCTCCTGGCCTCACGCGATCCTCCTGCTCAGCCTCCCGAGTGGCTGGGACTGTGGGTGTGAGCCACCGTACCCGGCTCTTGATAGTGGTTTTGTTTCCTGCCGAAATAATGAAATTTGGACACTTTCACTTCTTCCCTCATCAAGGAAAGGGCCCTGAGAGGCAGATGAGAGTCCTAACTTAAAAAAATCCCGGCTGAGCGCGGTGGCTCATGCCTGTAACCCCAGCACTTTGGGGGGCTGAGGCGGGAGGATTGCCTGAGCTCAGGAGTTCGAGAGCAGCCTGGGCAACACAGTTAAACCCTGTCTCTACTAAAATACAAAAAAAAAATAGCCGGGCATGGCGGCGGGAGAATTGCTTGAACCCGGGAGGTGGAGGTTGCAGTGAGATCGCACCACTGCACTCCAGCCTGGGCAACAGAGTGAGACTCTGTCTCCAAAAAAAAAAAAAAAATCCCTTCCTTACCCCCTTCCCCTGTGAGTTTTCCTTTCCTTTTCCTTTCCAGTTGCACCACCAAAGCAGAGTGACTTCCCTCTCGGGGGCTTCTGTGTCCTCTTTTGAAACATGAGTGAACTGGGCCACTCAAAACTCTCCTTTCACATGAAATCCTACAGGGAACTTGAAATCATGGATGAAAGTAGCATTAGATTAGCTGTAATTTTATTCAGTAACTTTTCATGTACAACATGTATGATAGAGTCCATCAAGAGAACAATAAGGCCCTTTTGATGAACTCAGTCCTATGTTAGCCTCAGCACCCAACTTCCCTTTCTATTTTGTGTCCTTGAATAGCATAGTGTTGACAAAATCACCAGTATTTTACTGACTTTCTCTGCAATCTCCAAATAAACCAAGATGGAAGGAGAGGCCTTATCCTGAGGACAGCACCAAAAAGGTCACCCGGGCAGCTCATACATGTGCAACATTTGAGTGTCCTTTTTTGATGCCTTAAAAGGAGGAAGGGAGGGAAGGAGAAAGAAGGAAGGAAGGGAGGAAAGGAAGGAGGGAAGGATGAAAGGAAAGGAAGGAGGAAAGGAAAGGTGGAAGGAAAGGAGGGAGGGAAGGAGGGAGGGAGGAAGGAAGAAAATGGGGAGGAAGGAAGGGAAAGGGGAAGGAAGGAAGGAAAGAGAAAGACGGAAGGAAGAAGGGAAGGAAGGAAGGGGAGAAGGGAGGGAGAGAAGGAAGGATGGAAAGAAGGGAAGGAGGAGGGAAGGAAGGAAGGAAGTGAAGGGAGTAAGGGAAGGAAGGAAGAAAAGAAGAGTGGGAAGGTGGAAGGGAAGGAAGGGAGGGAAGGAAGGAAAGAAGGAAGGAATGGAGGGAGGAAAGAAGGAAGGAAGGGAGGGAGGAAAGAAGGAAGGAAGGAAGGGAGGGAGGAAAGAAGCAAGGAAGGAAGGAAGGAAGAAAGGAAGGAAGGAGCGAGCCAGAATGTGACTCCAGGGGCAGAAATGGTAACATCTCTTTAAGCCAAGCTCTCCCAAACCTACCTGTACTTTATACACCTCAGATCACACCATAGCCTAACTTCCCCTTGAGAATTATCCTTCAAGACCCAACTGAAGTACCTTCCTACCTTAGAGCCTCCTCTGCTTGCCCAAGAATGATGCGATTCACGCCCTCCTGTGAGCAAGCTCTGGGCCTAGCACAGCCCCCTCTTACTGCACCATCTTACCATCTGCAGGTTCTTCTTCTGGGCTAGACCTTAAGGGCAGAAAGCACAGTTGGAGCACCAGCGCCGAGCACACAGCCTGATTCTCTCATTAGTTTACTCAACAAATACCAGTTAAACCCCTACCCAGTGCCAGGCAGTGTTCTGGGCACTGAGGATGCAGTGGTAACAAAACGAAGCCGATGCCTTCATGAAGAGTTTTTGTTTTGTTTTGTTTTGTTTTGTTTTGTTTTTGAGACGGAGTCTTGCTCTGTCGCCCAGGCTGGAGTGCAGTGGCGTGATCTCCGCTCACTGCAAGCTCCATCGCCTCCCGGGTTCACACCATTCTCCTGCCTCAGCCTCCCGAGTAGCTGGGACTACAGGCGCTTGCCACCACACCCTGCTAATTTTTTATATTTTTAGTACAGACGAGGTTTCACCGTGTTAGCCAGGATGGTCTCAATCTCCTGACCTCGTGATCCACCCGCCTCGGCCTCCCAAAGTGCTGGGATTACAGGCGTGAGCCACCGTGCCCAGCCTGGTTTTATTTTTTAACTATGACTTTGGGAGAAGGACTTGAAGGTGTATTAAGGTACCATCGCCATAGGTCAAGGGCTGTGGGAGGAGGTGGCTGGTTACATATTTATCCACTGTAACCCATTAATAGCTTAGGCTGGGTTGTTTCACAGGTTAGGAAACCCTGCCAAGATGATAGATGGAGTGAGCTTAACATGCCTAGAGATAGGATGAGCAAAAGGCCTGAGGCTTTGCCCCCTGGTGGCCAGGGTCCCATGTAAATCCAAGCTCCTGGAATGGATAAAGTGAGACAGATACTGACCTTCCAGAGCAACCCAGGGCCAGCCACTCCCACTACCCACTGGTTGTTGTGGGCACTGGGGATGGGAATGAAGAAGACAACATCACAGGAGGAGAGAAATGGTGAAGAAAGGAGAATGAGAAGGAGAGCAGGGGTGCTCTGGGGAAGTTTGCTGCTTCTCAGACTTAAAACTCTAGGAGAGCCTGAAAGGCCTTCCTAAGGCTGCCCCCTGCATCACCAAAAGCCCTAAAGATGGAGTAGACTGTGGTTATGATTTAGGACACCCTACAGGTCACCCATTCTGTTATTTAGCCAACATTTTAGACACACACACACACACACACTTCCCTCTTGCTTTGCTTAAATATATTTTTAAATGGCATTTTGTATCACTATCATACATTACAAGTTTTATAGGCCAGATAATTTTTCCTAATACGCATTGAAATAAATATCTAACTGTTAAAATTATCCATGTTCATTTGTGTCCCCTCTAAATCATCCTGTGAGCCACCAGTGTCACGCATTGTGGGTCATTAGTAGAGAGAAGTCTGCGCCCCAGTGCTGAGCAGACTTGAAGCCAGTCTTGGTCTTTGGCTCACGGGTAAGCAATCCCATCCAAGTCACCTGCTCCTCCCTCTGTGCCTCAGCTGCAAAATGAGAGGGTTGACCAGATGCCATCTTGGGTCCCTTCACACTGAGGTTCTAAGTTGTTTCTTCTATGCGGGTAGAATTGCTAACTGTGGCATACTCAGAGCACAGTTCCCAGCACCCTGCCCTCTCTCTCCCTCCTGAGACTCCTCCCCCAACCCTACTACACCCCTTTTCCCTACTCCCAGATCTACCTGGGAGAGAAACCTGCACAGCTTCAACTCCAAAATTAAAATTCAGTGTTTTAATCAGAAAACAAAAACCTCCAGTTCTTCCTAACCTCAGCACAACGCTCTAGACCCTTTAACTTTGGTAAAGTGAGTCATATCCCTCTCTGCATAACAAATATCTTTACTGCTTTTGGGAAATGTTTACAATGACCTGTAATATCCCAGTATTTCACAAGGGAGCCAGACAGACAAGGAGTCTAGCCATCCCCTGGTGGGACCCCACGCTCAGCATCCTCCTCCGCCGTCTGTCTTTTGGATATAGACAAGCACCTCCCAAGTCCTGCAGGACAGTCAGCAGGCTTTCCAGTCCTCCCTAAAAGGCGGTGTGTGTGGAGGGAGGTTGGTTAAATACCATGTTTAATCGACCTCGGAAGCTGTGGGTAAGCAAGATAAGTCCAGCCATTGTGGCACCGAACACACACCTTCAGCACGTATTAAAACGCTTTTCAGAGGACTGGGAGAGAGGTGTCCATGCCCAGAAAACATAAGCCATCAGGGCCAGGAAAATGAGGACAATAGCTTTAATGCCATTAATGTATCCTGAACTTTACAAAATCTCTAGATACCTTTTTGATAAAGGTGCTTACAGTTAATGACAAACAGCTAACATTCGTTGCTTTGTGCCTGGCACTGTTCAAATCATTGGGCCAGTTTGCTTCTAAATCTTCACAGTAACTCTGTGAAGCATGTACTACTACAAACCCCATTTTACAGATGAGAAAATTAAGGTTTGGAGAAGTTAAGAAATGTCCCAAAGTCACATAGTTAGGAAGTAGTAAAGCCTGACTCCCAAACCATGCTCAAAGCCATACCTTCCATTTTGGAGTATTTTGTATTTTTAAAACTCTTATGCATGCAATAATAACCATCACCTAGAAGAAATAGATAGATGATATATAGAGTTAGATAGATAGATGACAGATAGATAGAGTTTAGATAGCGATAGATAGATTAGATAGATAGATAGATAGATAGATAGATAGATAGATAGATAGATAGATAGATAGATAGATAGATAGATAGATTTTAGATAGAGATAGATAGGTAGATTTTAGATGGGTAGATATAGATAGATTTTAGATAGATAGATAGATAGATAGATAGATTGATTGATTGATTGATTTAGAGATAGATAGACAGATTTCAGAGATAGATAGATAGATAGATAGATAGATAGATAGATAGATAGATAGATAGAATTAAATAGAATTTCTAATCCTCCCAGCTCTCTGAGAGTGAGTATAAATAGTATCATCTCCATTTTACACATGAGGAAATTGAACCCCAGAAAGATTTAAGAACTCATTCCAAATCATGGCATTTGTAAGTCCCTAAGCTAGGATGTGAACCTAGACCATCCTGACCCTGTCATCTATATACTTTCATTGTGCTGCCTGGAAAATTTCTTCTAATTTCTCTAACAACCTTGTGACTTGCATGGGAAGAATGTGTGTCACGGTGCAGCCTAAACACCCATCAAATGGAATTCTACAAACCCAGCCCGACTGATCAGCTTCAGGAGGTCCCTCAACATTCAGGCAATACAAAGCAGTACATCCCCTAGGACACGCTCCGGTTGTGTCTTTCACAGTCTGTGCAAACTAGCTATTTTCTACCAATTCGTGACCAACCTAGCTAGCTAGGTATCCACCTATCTGTCTGTTACAGATACGTTAAAATATGATATATGCTAAAATCCTACCCCCCAAGGTGATGGAATTGGGAGGTGGAGCCTGTGGGAGGTCATGAGGGCAGATCCCTGAGGAATGGGATTAGTGTCTTTCTAAAATAGGCCCTGGGAGCTTGTTTGTCCTTTCCATCCTGTGAGGTTACAGGAATAAATCAGGGCCTCACCAGACACTGAATCCATGTTGACCTTGGACTTCCCAGCCTCCAGAACAGTGAGAAATACATTTCTGTCCTTTATAAGTCACCCAGTTTATGGTATTTTGTTAGAGCAACCCCAATGGACCAAGACACTATCTGATTATTTGTTTTCCAGCTCCCTGACTAGAATATAGCTGTCTTATTTATGACTGTATTCCCAGTGCCCAGCACAGTACCCTCAATAAATATTTGCAGACTAAATGCAAAGCCCTGTGGGAGTCCAGAGGAGGGAAGAGAAATTCCTGGGAGCTGGAGGAGGAGCTGAGTTTTAGGGTTTTGAGGAATGAGTAGGAATTAGGTAGAGGAGCAAAGAGAGCATTCCAGGAAGGAAACAAGACCAAAGGTACAGGGAGCCCAGGTTGGTGTCATTCAGAACCCCCCAGAGGCAGAGCTCCCCACAGCAGCTAGGAGCAAAGGTCTGGCTGTGCTTTTGCCTGCCAACTCCAGGAAGATTCTAACAGCTTTGCCTGTCCCATGGGGAGCTTTAATCATCCAGAGGACTTTACGCAGCTGTGACCGTCCGGTCCCTTCTGGAACTGGGGATCATCCTCATTAGCAAGCTTCCTCCTCCAAACAACATCGATGCATAAAATGGCCATGGCTCTGGCCCAAACCAGGGTTGGCAAGAGAAGAAGGAGGGAGGCAGGGAACCTATATCCGCAAGGAGTTCAATAAACCTCCTCTTCCTGGGATTTCATCAGCTTGGGAGCATAGAAAAGTAAAAACAGCAGACTCTGGGCCCAGACAATCTTCCCACTTTCTGGCTGTGTGACCTCGGGCTGGTCACGTGCTGCCTCTGAGGCTGGTCAGCCCCATCCCAGGATATGTGGATGATAATCCCTACTTCCATGACCTCAAGATTAGTATCCACTGTCCAAAGTAGTCACCCTCTCCCCGACCACACAGTAGACCATGCCAGCTCCACATGTGAAATGTTACCTATCAGTCCATCCCAATTTTTTATCTAATGTTCTGAGGACCAATACGTAACCCTCCTCTTCCCCTTCCATATTAAGGACCAATTGAGAATTTGCAGAAAACCATTGCCATAAGCTCCATGGAGGCAGGAATCTTAATCTCATTTGGCTCTGAGTTCTATTTCCACCACCTAGCACAGTACCTGGCATAGAGCAGTCTTAATACATTTTTGGTGAAGGAAGGAAGGAAGGAGGGAGGGGAGGGAGGGAGGGAGATCTCCGTCATCGTTCTATTGCACCTGCCTTAGAACACTCAACCTTGAATCAATTCACTTGTGGACCTTCTCCTTCCCTAAACTGGCACTGCTGAGCACAGCTGGAGAAAACCTCATCACTGGGCCAGGCACAGTGTCTCACGCCTGTAATCCCAGCACTTTGGGAGGCTGAGGTGGGCGGATCACGAGGTCAGGAGATCGAGACCATCCTAGCTAACAGGTGAAACCCTGTCTCTACTAAAAATACAAAAAATTAGCTGGGCGTGGTAGCGGGCACCTGTAGTCCCTGCTACTCAGGAGGCTGAGGCAGGAGAATGGCATGAACCTGGGAGGCGGAGCTTGCAGTGAGCCGAGATCGCGCCACTGCACTCCAGCCTGGGCGACAGAGCAAGGCTCCGTCTCAAAAAAAAAAAAAAAAAAGGAAAAAAATAAACCTTCATCACTGATCTCATGCTGCTGCTACAAATGCCTCATCTCCAACCCCAGCAGGGCTCTAGTGGGTCCTGGTGAAGCTTTTACATCTCCCTAGTCAGTTACCTTTCCCAGTCTTCACTGTGGCATTTCCAGAACTTTGCTGCTCTGTTCAAGTCCCATGTCCTTCCCATCAAAGAAGAGAATCCAGTCCCCTGTATCAAAGCTCATCTTCCTGCACCTCTGCCTGCCCCCACACCTTCTTTCCCACCTCAGTGGAGTCTTTTCTCCTTTCTAGACTTCATTTTACCTCTGAGCTCTGGCTCTCATTTCCATCATAGCCTCTGGGACTTGGCTACCCCGTCCGTTCCTCCCCACTCCTGGCGCTCAGGGTTGCTTTCTGAAGGGCATCTTTCAACACTAAAGCATGTTCAAGTCTCACTTAGATTTGAAAAGAATAAATAAGTCTTTGCTGAGCCCTTGTGCCCGTCTACCCTGCCTTCTCAGCCAAGTTTCTTAAAAAGGAGCCTGTAGTTGTCTCCATTCTCTCCAGCTCCCTAAGTCAGCTCCCACCACTCCCCAAAGTTTGCCTGGCAAAGATAATTCATGACCTCCAAATAGAAAATCCTGATAAAGTCTTCAGCCCCTTGTTTTGCTCGCTCACCTCGAGGTTGGGTCGCTGTTGTACCCGTCTCTCTCTTTTTTTTTTTTTTTTTTCATTTTTTTGTTTTTTTGAGAGGGAGTCTTGCTGTCATCCAGGCTGGAGTGCAGTGGCGTGATCTCAGCTCACTGCAAACTCTGCCTCCCCGGTTCACGTCATTCTCCTGACTCAACCTCCCAGGTAGCTGGGACTACAGGCGCCCACTGCCATGCCCGGGTAATTTTTTGTATTTTTTAGTAGAGATGGGGTTTCACCGTGTTAGCCAGGATGGTCTCGATCTCCTGACCTCATGATCCGCCGGCCTCGGCCTCGGCCTCCCAAAGTGCTGGGATTGCAGGCATGAGCCACCGCGCCCAGCCTGTTGTACCCATCTCTTAACATAAAAACGTTACCTCGCCTTCAGGGACACCATGCTGGCTGCCTTTCCTCCTTTGTCTCCAGCCAGGCTTTCCTAGGCTCCTTTGCAAGCTCCTCTTCCACCCTTCCCTTGAGCATCCATGTGCCCTACGGTTCTGACCTTGCCCCCACTCTCCTCATTGTCCACAGAACCCTCGTCCTGCACTGTCCAATTAGGTAGCCATCAGCCACGTGCACCTACTGACTGCTTGACACGTGGCTCAATTGAGATGGGCTGAGTATAAAATATACACCCAATTCCAAGACTAGAGTACAAAAAAGAGAACATAAAATATCTCAATCATAATTTTTATATACATTACACATTGAAATGAGAACTTTTTTATATTGGGTTAAACAAAATATCCTGGCCAGGTGCAATGTCTCATACCTGTAATCCCAGTGCTTTCAGAGACCCAAGCGGGAGGATCACTTTAGGTCAGGAGATTGAGACCAGCCTGGGCAACATAGCAAGACCCCATCTCTAAAAAAATAAAATAGGTGGGTGTGGTGGCTCACGCCTGTAATCCCAGCACTTTGGGAGGCCGAGGTTGGTGGATCACAAGGTCAGGAGATCGAGACCATAGTGGCTAACATGATGAAACCCCGTCTCTACTAAAATTACAAAAAATCAGCCAGGCGTGGTGGCAGGCGCCTATAGTCCCAGCTACTCGGGAGGCTGAAGCAAGAGAATGGGATGAATCCGGGAGGTGAAGCTTGCAGTGAGCCAAGATCATGCCAGTGTGCTCCAGCCTGGGGGACAGACCGAGTAAATAAATAAATACAAACATAAATAAATAATAAAATAAAATTAAATTAAAAATTAGCCAGGTGTGGTGGTGCATGCCTGTAGTCCTAGCTACTCGGGAGGCTGCAGCAGGAGGATTGCTTAAGCCCAGGAGTTCCAGGCTGCAGTGAGCTAGGATCGCACCACTGAATTCCAGCCTGGGCACAGAGCATGACTCAGTCTCCAATATATATATACACTGTGTGTGTGTGTGTGTGTGTGTGTGTGTGTGTGTAAACTAGCTATTTTCTACATATATGTGTATATATATGTACATACATACATACACTATTAAAATTATGTTCACCTATTTCTTTTTACTTTTTTTAATGTGGCTAATAGAAAACTTGTAATTATACACGTGACTCTCACTAGAGTTCCAGAGACAACAATGCTTTAGACAATCCCATCCACTCCCATGGTTTCACCTGCATCACTGTGGTACCCAAAGCAACTCAGCATAGTGATAAGCAGTGTGGTCCGAGAGCACTGTTTGGGTGCAGTCTGAGATCACTGTTTGGGTGCATTCTGGGAGCACTGTTTGGGTGTAATCCAGGAGCACTGTTTGGGTGCATTCTGGGTGTAATCCAGGAGCACTGTTTGGGTGCAGTCCGGGAGCACTGTTTGGGTGCAGTCTGGGAGCACTGTTTGTGTACAGTCCGGAAGCATTGTTTGAGTGCAGTCTGGGAGTACTGCTTGAGTTTGAATCACAGCTCTGTCATTTACTAGCTGTGTGACCTTCAGAAAGTTACTTAGAACAATGCCTGGCATATGAAAAGCATTCAACAAAGGCTGGCCATGGTTACAGAGAAGCAGCCTTGGGTTATGGCTGGGAGCCGCGAAGCCAGATTCCTGGTAGGCATCCTTCTCCTTTGCTCACCAGCTATGTGACCTGGAAGAAGTGACTCAACCCTCCTGGGGCCTCCTCATCTGTAGCAGGGCAGAACTCCCAGTATGAAGGACGTGCAGTCATGGCCAGCAAATGGTTCTATCATTTGGCTCCCCTTTGGGTCCTCACAGCCACTCCGTGATTGAGTCCTGTGCTCCCAGCTCAAGCATGGGTTGCATTTTCCTGCCTCCCTGCTCTCGGTGCCTCAGGTCAGCTCTGCATCCCTTCTGGTCTAAACTGCAACAATCACTGCCTAAGGACTGCATGGCCTCCTGGGTGGCCCCTCCCATCCATTTGCAAGGGTCCTAAAACCCAGAACTGGCTACCTCACTTCCCCTGCTTGAAACCCAACAGGGGCTGGGCGTGGTGGCTCATGCCTGTAATCCCAGCACTTTGGGAGGCCGAGGGAGGCAGATCACCTGAGGTGGGGAGTTCAAGACCAGCCTGACCAACATGGAGAAACCCCATCTCTACTAAAAATACAAAATCAGCCAGGCAAGGTGGTGCATGCCTGTAATCCCAGCTACTCGGGAAGCTGAGGCAGGAGAATCGCTTGAACCTGGGAGGCGGAGATTGCAGTGAGCTGAGATGGAGCCATTGCACTCCAGCTTGGGCAACAGAGTGAGATTCTGTCTCAAAACAAACAAACAAAAAAACCAACAGGGCTCCAGGTTGTCCAAGGGTAAAGCCTACAGGATCCACCCTGATCCATCAACTCTTCCGGGGTCCTCTCGGCACATACCTTCTCACACCCACTGCTCCAGCCAACCCGACCACTCTCCAATCCCGGAACATGCAAGCCTGCTCCATGTTCGCTGGCTTGTCCCTCCATTTTATCTTCCACGAGTGTCCTACACCTGTGTCAGCCTCATCAAGACCAAACTCAGCTCAAGTTCAAGAGTTTCCTGAACTCCCCAACACCTTCAGTTGACATGACCCTCCCTGCTTTGCATCCACACTGTGCTTATGCAGAATTCTAGGGTCCCATCTGTAATCTACTGGTGGACTTAACTGGCATGTCTCGTTGCCCTTACAGACTGTGATCTCCATAGGATTATTCATAATAATCATGATGAATTTATTGAACACATGCTATATGCCAGGCCCTGCCCGGAGAACTTCCCGTGAGTTAATTTACTTAAACCTCTTACCTATAGTGCCTCTAAGCTGGATACTAATAACCAGTGTACAGTTGAAGGAGTGGGAACACAATGAGTTTATGGCATTCGGTGAGTCAGAACTCAAAGCCACATGCTCTGACTCCAGAGGCCACTCTCTTAACCTTGATTTACTTTTATACCCTATGCTTGCATGGTCGAAATTTGAATCTGAGAGTTGAGAGAGGGAAAGTTACTTGCCCAAGGTCACCCAGTGCGTCTCTTCCCAGCTGGAATTGGAGTTCGGGCCCCCTGGCTCTTCTTTCCCTTGTCCTGGTTGGTCCTGTGTCCTTCCCATGAAAGCCCGGGCTGAAGGCCCCCAACAATAGAAAAGAAGGGCCCTGGGCCAATCACCTGCAGACGTGGCCCAAAGCAATGCAATGTCCATATAAGACTGAAATAATAAGCAGGGCTTAGGCCAAGCATCTGCTTTGTTTGCTTGGCTTGGTCTGTTTTCATTACAAACAATCTGGAATCCCGCCTGGGAGGCACTGATGCTTCCTTTATTCTTCTGTTGGGCAGAAAAGGGAGTAGGGTGGAGTGGCTTAGTGAGGAAGTGCTGACAGGGGGCAGAGCCGGTCAAGTCCGCTGTCAGGCACTCCCCGTGAAAGACCAGATTGTGGGGAGTGTTAGGCAGAGACCAGGCAGAGAGGAGCTCTCTGTCAGGGCCGGTCACTGCAGGGCAATCATTTCATGGGTGAGCAATGTCCCTCCAAACCAACCCAGATGGTTCCTTGACTAAAGGTCAAGTTCTCAGACCCTGAAGAGGAAATTTACCAAGGATCACTTTGAGCCAGAGAAAAGCAAACCTTAATGAGCTCTGGAGGAGCCCACTGCCCCGTCCTCAGCCTGACAAAGCCAAGGGGTCATGCAATGAAGGTGGGAAAGGGCGGGAGGAAGGTTCCAGTCAGCTGGAGACGTTTCAGCAGCTTTTATAAAACCACCAGTAATGGTGCTATTTGTTATCCATTGTGAAATGTCTCATGAGGAACCACTGAATATGTGCCTTTCAGAATCAAGTATTGTGGGGGAAGTTATCTCTTCTACAGAACTGGGGTGCTTCTTTTTGTCAGATAGTGGAATCACTGGATCTCGGATTGGAAGAAGCATTCAACCCACCTCATGTTTGGCTTCACTCCTTCGATATGCTTTTCCAACCCGTCAGCCACGTTGCAGGCTCTGTGCTGGGGTGTCGTAAGAGGAAGGGACTTGCAAAATCAAATAGATCACCTAGTAGAAATCAAGACGTGGAGGAATGTGGCTTTGCTGTGCAGGCAAATGGGCTCCTCAGGACTGAACTCCAGAAGGAGACAGATTTGCCCCCCAAGGCATAGGAGTCTGGCCTGCAAAGTCTCCAGTCAGAAGCAGAGTAGATCCCGTGCTCTTCGTGGGAAAGAGAAAGGAGAGAGGAATGAACTGGTCCACACTTGCCCCGTTTCTCCTTCAAACCCTCTGATCAGAATGTCCCCTGCTCCGGGGACGGGTGAGTGGCAGGCAGCCGACAGGCCAGGGATGTTGTTCCCTCCACATGGAAGGAAACTGCCAGAGTTTGGAAATAAGAGATGCCTCCAATATCATCCCCCCAAATGAAAGGTCCTCTGCTGTTGAAGAAAATCAGCCAGGACCCCCCCCAAGTCCCTCCAGAGTGACAAATTCTGGAGACCAGAGGCTCAGCAAAAATACCTTCCATGCAGAACACACCCACAGGCAAGCAAAGCAGGTTTGGGCAGCCAGTAGCCAGCGAAGGCACCTACCCTGTATCAAGATTATTTTGGCCGCAAATACTAGAAACTTCCAGTTCAAACTGGCCTAAACACCATGAAGGCCTGCTGATGAGTGTCTGGGTGAGGTCACCGATGCCCTAGGCTCTGTCTGTCTCTGCCTGCTGGACTCAGGGGCAGCTTCCTTCTTGAGCGAGTTCCCCTGACCTACGCTGGCTGCAGGTGGCATTCTGGGCTGCAGGGGTCTCTGTTCACGCCCACTAGGAGCGGGAGAAACCTGAAGGGAGACTTTCTCTGTCATCTGATTGGGGCAGTCCACAAGGACTGTGATCCTGAGCACAACTGCTCCTCCACAGGCTTTCCCATTTGTGCGTGGGCTGCAGGGGCAGGTAAACCAGGATCTTCCTTCAAAGTGCTCCAGCCAAATCCCTTGGACTCATCCTTCATTCCTGCATTTCTCTCACAACCCACACCCTACCCATCAGCAAATCCTTTCAGCTCTACTTTTAAAATATTTCTAGAATCTACCACCCTCATTCAAGCCACTGTCCCTTCTCATGGGGATTCTGTGATAAAAGTGGGCTTCCGAGGGTCCCTTGCTTTTCAGTCCTTGCTTAAGTCTCCTCACAACAAAGCGATCCTTTCAAGCCGTCATGTGATCCCCCTGCTTGAAACCCTCCGTGGCTCCTCATGCCATTTGCAGTAAAAACGAAAGTCGTTGCAGTGGCTCGGAAACCCTACATGACCTTCCCCTTCCCCATCTTTCTGACCTGCAGCCCACCTCTCTGCCCTCCCTCCACTCCGCTGCACGCACATCGGCCTCTTCTCCAAGCACACACGCCAATGTCGCACCTCAGGCCTTGGTTCTTGCTATTGTCTGCCTGGAATCCACAGGATAGGTCTGTGACTTGCTCCTCCACTTCCTTTGGGTCTTTACTTGACGACGTCTTATTAGGGAGAACTCCAGCTGCGCTATGAGAAATAGTGTCCCAAGTCTGACCCCCAGTCATCCCTACCCCACTTTACAGAATTTATTTTCCCCATACTGTTAGCAGTGGAACCTTCAGCAACCTCCATTCTTGCCTTAAATTCGACCAAGAGGCCTAAGGCAGAGGGAGAGAGGGAGGCAGGCTTTAGAGCGGGGGTGAAACTGTGTTTAAAAGCTTTACAGCAGGAAGGAAAGGAAGTAAAGTACACTTGGAAGAGGGCCGGTCGGGCAACTTGAGAGATCACGTGCACAGTGTGACCTTTGACTTGGGGTTGCTTCCGAGGTCTTGCATTCCTTCTCCGCTGATTCTTCCCTTGGGGTGGGCTGTCTGCATGTGCAGTGGCCTGTCAGCACTTGGGAGGGGCTGCAAGCAGTGTGTTTACTGAAGTTGTGCGCATGCTCACTTGAGGCGTTTTTCCTCTTACCAGTCGCGTGTTTCTAGAGGAAGGTCATATACCAGTTACTCCGCCATTTTGCCTCTTTAGTGCACATGCTTGAGCCCACTCGCCCAACTCCTGAGATCTTATCAGGAAGCTGATCACCAGTTTACGGTTTTTCCTTTTTTTTTTTTTTTTTTTTGAGAGAGTCTTGCTCTCTCGCCCAGGCTGGAGTGCAGTGGCGCGATCTCGGCTCACTGCAAGCTCCACCTCCCGGGTTCGCGCCATTCTCCTGCCTCAGCCTCCCGAGTAGCTGGGACTACAGGCACCCGCCACCACGCCCGGCTAATTTTTTGTATTTTTAGTAGAGACGGGGTTTCACCGTGTTAGCCAGGATGGCTTCCATCTCCTGACCTCCTGATCCGCCCGTCTCAGCCTCCCAAAGTGCTGGGATTACAGGCGTGAGCCACCGCGCCCGGCCAAGGTTTTTTGTATCGGGAGACTGCCGTTCCCTGGTGCCAGCTGCAACCAATTATTACTTTAGCGATACAATTAAAAACTGCCTGATCATCACCTGAAAGTCGCCTGACATTTCTGGTGGATGGCGAAGGGCCCTCTTGGCCGCCTCATGTCTGCCTGACTAGCTACTCTAACAGTAGTACTCATCTGTCATCTCCACCTAATATGTCATATATCTATTTGTTTATCTTCCCACCCAACCCTGCCATTGTCTCCTTGGTGTCTACAACAGTGTCTGGCTTGTAGTAGGGACTCAATAAATATTAATTGAATGAATGGGCTTTAGAGTTAGACGGACCTAGTTGAAATCTCAGTTTTTCTGTTCCAGCTGTGAGTCCTGCAGCCAATGACATAACCTTGCTGGGCCACAGTTGTTCCTGTATGAAATGGGAATAATAGTACTTACCTCATAGGATTGTTATGAAGACTAAATGAATACTGTATATCGTGTATAGACAAGCACCCAGCACATAGAAAGCACTCGTTAGAGGTAGCTGTTGCTGTCCATCATTGTTATTATTACAATCCCTGTCATCATTATTTATTCACAGGCTGAGTCACATGGTCCCAGACCAGTGCCCCACCCCAGCCTCCTCAGCCTCTTCTCTCTAGCCAGAGGTGGGGCGGGTGATTCAGGTGGTGGCAGCCTGCCCTGTGAGTCAGCCCTGAGCCCCGGCCATGTTAGGGTCCCCTGGCACAGGCTGCCTTGGCCAAGGGGCCCTTGGGTTGAGTCATCAGGGCCGTGATTCCAGTGGGGGATACCTTGGCAGTAGAGTTTGGCTGGTACAGCTTGCCCTCCCGGGTCCTTCCAGGACTGGGCACCTGCCCCGTGGCACTGTCAAGACCTGCACTTTGCCAACTCAAGCCCATCTGTCACTGGAGTTTGCAAAAGACCCAAATGAGGGGAAGTGGGGAAGGGAAAAGACAGGAAAGAGAAAAGATAGGGAAAGAGAAAAGTTGCCTCCATCCTCTGCATTCAAACCAGGGCAAGTGGACAGGTCATGGGGTTCTGAATTCTCCAGACCCAGATTCACATCCTCATTCCTCCACTTACTAGCTGGGTGCCCTCAGGCAAGTTCTCCAATCTCTGAGCCTCATCCGTGAAATAGGAAGGACAACATCTCCCTCCCAAGATTGCCAAGAGGCTCTACTAAGTGGACATGCACTGTCTTCATATCCCTAATCTTTCACAAAGCCTTCTCAGATGTATCCTACAGGGTTTCTGAACTTCAGTAACATTGTAAAGAGGAAGGAGGAATTGCTTCTCTCCTAATTTTCCTCCTAACTCCTCATTCCCTCACTTGCTCCAGGAAGGAGAGGGGCCAATCTAATCCTTCTTTCTTTTATTCATTCAACAGCTATTTATTAAGCACCTACTATGTGCTAGGTGCTCTGCTAAGCCCTGGGTAGAGAAGTCATAGTCTAGTGGAATAGGCAGACAATGCAAAAGCAAGCAAATAAATACATGAGTTAGAAGCTCAACTTGGTACTTCTTGTTGAGAAGAAGAGATTGTTAAAAGAGAGAAAAACACAGTAGAACTATCAGAGAAAAAACTTCTGACCTGATGACACTTACACAAAACATATGAGAAGTGACAACAAGCCAGCCAGGCACAGAACAATGGAGAAGAACTTTCCAGGTAGAGAGAACAGCAGATGCAAAAGCCCAAAGGCAGGAAAGAGTTTGGGTTGTTTAGGAAGTGCCGGATCAGTAAGTTGGAGTGTCACGGACGAGGGCAGAGTGGCATGTGACGAGGCTGGGAAAGGTGCCGGGTGAACACGAGGCTCCTCTCCCAGTTCCCTTCTTCTTAGGATCACAGCCTTGCATTGCCTATTTCTGCTGCCTAGAAACAGTTGCTTCATAAATTATTTCCAGTTTTATGGTTGTTTACAGAGACAGGGCTTGTCTGGATACGTCATGGCCAGAGGCCCATCCAGTTGTTTTGAAGATTAACTGAGATAATACATGTAAACTGTGCAATACAGTTGCTGGCACATAGTTAATGCCCAATAAAAAGCAGGAAAGAGATGTTGAAAGAATGAGTGTGAAAATGAGATAAAGCCTCATGCCAGCACCCACTGTGAATTATTATTTTGCAGGTTAATCTCCATAATCATTACCAAGAAAATTCAGGCGGACTCCATCCCCTCACCGGGGAAGCCTTCTGCGCCCATGTCCCCTCCCCTTGTGAATCAAGGTCCCTCAGCCACGTGCCCATTGTGGTGCTGGTCACCCTCTATAGAATTATCTGTTCATGTATCTGCCTGTCCCATGGACTGTGAACTCCTTCATGATAGGAATGGTACCTTAATAATCTTTTTAATACACCATTTGAGCAACATTTTCTTTTCAGATATGTTTAAGGACTATTCTAAAGAGCGAGCTTACTCTCACTAACTAACCCACCTTTGTATGCACTAAGAACGTGGTCCTGATGCATCTGTCTTGAACAGAGTTTATACCATCTGAAAAAGTTTTAATTTGCCTAAAATGTGGACTTTTTTAAAGTATAGATTGCCAGGCGCGGTGGCTCACGCCTGTAATCCCAGCACTTTGGGAGGCCGAGGCGCGTGGATCACAAGGTCAGGAGATCGAGACCATCCTGGCTAACACGGTGAAACCCCGTCTCTACTAAAAATGCAAAAAACTAGCCGGGCGTGGCAGCGGGCGCCTGTAGTCCCAGCTACTCAGAAGGCTGAGGCAGGAGAATGGCGTGAACCCTGGAGGCGGAGCTTGCAGTGAGCCGAGATCGCGCCACTGCACTCCAGCCTGGGTGACAGAGCAAGACTCCGTCTCAAAAAAATAAAATAAAATAAAATAAAAAATAAAGTATAGATTGACTAGGCTGGGTGCAGTGACCCACACCTGTAATCCCAATACTTTAGGAGGTCAAGGCAGAAGGACCATTCAAGGCCAGGAGTTCGAGACCATCCTGGGCAACACAGCAAGACCCCATCTCTTAAAAAAAAAGATACAAGAAAACTATAGAATAGGTCATGGGGTATACCTCCTCCCCCCACCCGCCCCCATAGGTTTCTCAGACCTATGTTTTACATGAGGAGCAGTCAGGCTTTTTTCCCTGGAACATTCCACCAGAGACTTCTGTTATTTACTGTTAGGGGGGAACTCCAAAAGCCATCACATTAGGGCTCCAGTTCCCAAACTCTACACTGAGAAGTCCTGGAGTGCCACAGACTCATGGGGGTAGCACAATATACTTTTTAATTTTCAAGGGAAACATAGCAGTTCTCAGCGTCTGTCAGACGCCATGCAAATTAATGGCCGAACTAGTTTCATTTCTAAATTAGATCATATGTTTCCTTCAGTGATGTTGCATCTTTGTGAAGCTGAGTTTTTGGTGGTGGTTGTGCCAAAAACTAAGTACCATGTGAAAATCACGTGGGAGAGGAAATGAGGAAAATGGTGTCCAATCTGATTCTAAGGTTCAGGAATTTGTACACTGCCCAGCAAGCACACACATCCCATTAGTAAGTAATTGTAGTTACTTAGGAATGAAATAAAAACATTCTGTACTTTTTTCAAATGGTTACTAAATCGTTAGGATGTAAACACTTACGAAGCTATTTCACTCGAACTACTTAATACTTGAATCTGCTTAATACTTCTTTGGCCCTAAGAATGCCGTGAAAAAATTCTTGAGATGGTCACCATAAACCAAGAAGGCTTGGGAACCTCTGCTTTAGGGTTTTTACAAGTCCCCGTTGCTTCTTCTGAGTCTTTGACGGTGAACTCGGGAATTGATTCTGAGCGAAACTCTTTGAGCATGACCTGGTATTAATATTAGTCACACAGAACTTATACTTAATTCTGTCTTGAGAGTCTGGGACATGCAGGCTGGTTAAGAATTTCCTGGGAGGTAAAACAGAGATTTAGTCCATCCCTCTTGACCCCATCCGACTAGTTTCTTAATGAGCTGATACCACTTTGGAATGAGCTGGATACATGCCTTCCTGTTATAAAAACAGGAAAACAAGCATCCATTTGTGTGCCTGGGTTATGGTTTTATTATCTCCAACTAGGAGTGGCCTGAACATCCAGTTGGCCCTGCCAGCTAATTTTTGCCAGAAAGAAAGGCCACAGAGTGACTGTTCTGAACCTATGGTGATTATTTTTGGTATGTGTTCTGCTGACTTTTCACTGATTTGTAAATAACCTGGTTCAGTAAATTACCTCATGCAGTTATCTTTATTTAAAAAAAAAAAAAACAAACAGTATGTCCTGGCCATCACACCAGGAGGGAGCATGCTCCAAGCTGGGCCTTCTCTGGAGACTTGCTGGAGAGAAACTCAGCAGGGTGAGCAACTGGTCACGGTTGCCTTAAATGTTTTCTGGGTGATTGAAATAGGGCAATAAGCTTCAGTTGCTCATGTGTCTCTGTATCAGGATTGATTCCAAATCACTTTCTGGGAAGGATCTTGGCCTCATTCCTTGTGTTCCTCTCTCAGGAGAGATGGGATGCCCCCTCTTTAAGCATTATTCCCTATTAGCCCTCAGCTTTCACAAAAAGATGTTAAGACCCAGTTTTCTGTTAAAGCTTGTGAGTTTCAGCATCAACCTCAGGGCTATTGCACCTCCTTTTTTCCTCTGCCTAGACTCTCTTCCCTCTGCAGTTCTCATGACTGGCCCCTTCATTCATTCTTTCAGCAATTATTTATAGAGGACCTACTATGTGCCAGGCCCTATGCTGAGTGCTAGGGGTATAAGAAGGAATAGTAATGATAGTTATAACATTTATTCAGCATTCGTGATGAGCCAGGTGCTCTTTTAGTGCATTTACGTGTAGTATCTCATTGAATGCTCAACAGCAATCCAATGTTCAAGTTATCCACATTTTGTGGATGAGGAAAGTGAGACACAGAGAGGTTAAGTAAGTTACCCAAGGGCATGCAGCAAATAAGTGATGGAGTTGGGATTTGAGCTTGCATTTTTTTTTCTCAGCAAGGCAATTTTACTTCTATAGAAGGGTGCATCTCGCAGATGGAGCAATGGTGAGAGCATACCAGACAAAGGAGGGAAAGGGGGTCTTATTCCTAATGCAGCTAGTTCCTACTGCAGCTAGTTCCTACTGCTGTGTCTTTCCTCTGTTGGCTAGGGTTGGACCACACAACCTAAGAATTAGGAACTAAGCTAATTCCGATTGGCTATTTTAAAGAGAACAGGAGTACAACCCAGAGTGGTGGGGTGAGTAGTTTGGCGGGAAGGACAGTTACAGAGCAGGTGACTAAGGATGCCTAAGGACAGAGAGCTTGCATTTTTAAACACCCCTCCCTATAGAGGAGGATGCCTCCCTAGCAAGACACTGAAGGTTCCTAGTCTTATGGGCTTATATTTTAGTGAAGGAGAAAGGTAGTAAATATATTAACAGACAGGTAATTTCAGAGAGGTGAAAGTGGTAACAAAAATGATAATAAATCAGGAGATTTCAGTAGAGACCTCCCAGGGCAGACAGGGAGGAGTGGCCACTGTATATCAGGTACTTGGAAAAAGCCCCTGTGGAGGGATCATCTGGGCTGAAACCTGAAGCAACTAGCCATGGACAATATTCAGGAAAATTGTTCCAAGCAGCAGGAATAGCAAGTGCAAAGGCACTGAGGCCAGGACCAAGTTTGGCTGAATGCAAAAGAGAGATGGCCAGACTCCATCTCTCCAACCTGGGCTGCACACATCTGCCTGCAGAGCTTCAACAGACAGTGGTACCTCTAAAGATTTTGAGGAAATCAGCCTGAAATTTGGCCTGGGCAAGGGGAATTTTCAAAGGAGATGATGGCCGTAGTCCAGTGAGGGATGGTGATGGTGTGGACCAGGGTGGTGACAGTGGAGGTGGTGATGTCTCTCCTTCAGCTGCTGCTCCCCCATGTACGATTTTTAAGTGGCTAAAAGCCAGCCTTTCTCCCATACAACCCAACCATAGTCCACAGGAAGCATTTGCATTCTGGGCCTGGATAAACTCTGGGATGTGGGCTAACCCCAAAGGCTGGGATCCTCACCTACAGATGCCCTAGGGATCAGTACCAGTCCACCAGGCCCCACCTCACTGGGTGTCCCATAGACTCTCTTACCAGACCTATCCACCAAAAGGCCAGAGTAGGCTGGCACAACATTTTCCAAAGAAACCACCATTTCAAAAAACTTCCCTTATCTCCAGCAACCTAACCTTGTTATATAAACATGGGTGAGTTGGCTAGGTCTTGACTATAGCAGTCTCTCATAGCACACTTTGGGAAATAGCAACTTTGTCTTCTTGATTCATCTCAGACTGAGACAGAATGAGACCAATTTTCTATCACCTTACATTATTATATTTATAGAATATTTCCAGACAAGTACAAAGAAATCTTATCACTAGGAGGCTTGAAGTTTAGAGTAAGACAGAATTTTTTCTCCAGATTTCCTTTTTATATATTTTACTTTTTTGCCATGTCTATATATAATTTTTTCAAGTAAATAATAAGCTTTATTTAAAAATGGATCAAAGTGATCACTGCATTGCATTTATTGGCCATCTGCAAACTGCTTTCTTTGAATCATGCTTTAAGGAGAGGACATGAAGACATGAGATGCTGTGGACTGAATTGTGTCCCCCATAAAGCCCATATGTTGGAACCTTAATCCCTAAAGTGATGGGATTTGGAGATGGGATCTATGGGAGGTAATTAGGTTTAGATGAGGTCACAATGGTGGGGCCCTTATGATGGGATGAGGGTCCTTATAAGAAGAGATACCAGAGAGCTTGCTCACTCTCTCTCTCTGGCACATGAGGACACAGCAAGAAGGCAGCAGTCTGCAAGCCAGGCAGAGAGCCCTCACCAGAACCTGACCATGCCAGCATCTTGATCTAGGACTTCCCAGTCTCCAGAACTGTGGGAAATAAATGTCTGTTGTTTAAGCCGCCTAGTCTCTGGTACTTTGTGATAGTAGCTCCAGTAGAGTAAGACAGAAGCCTAACTAAGTGACATTATAGGAAACAGCCAATCATCAGAGAGCACTGTTGAGGCTTACATTTGTTATATATCACAGTGTCCTCTATAGGAGGAGCTCAGGAGAAAAACCATACAATTTTATTGCAAGAATGGGTTGTAATTCTCTTAGATACCTAGTGCTTTTTCCTCTTAGGGAGACTGAATCATATTACTGATCAAAGTTTCTTTTCTTCAACAGACACACAAAAAGGGGTCACATCTATATCCAGACATAACCACTGTTAACTCCAGTCTAAATACAATTTTATGTCCTCATCTTTGTTTTTCTCCTTTAGTCCTGCTTGTTTTTAACCTTTTATTATGAAAAGTTTCAAATATACACAAAAGAAGAGAAAATGGTAAACTGGAACCCCATGTACATTTTAGCTCACACTAAAAAAAAAAAATAATAAATAAATAAATAAACCTTTGACTCAACTTCAGTCATTATCCACTGATGGTCAATTTTGTTCTATGTACATCTCAAATCTTCCTCTCAAACACCTCTGGATACTTTTTTCAGATCTAATTCTCATGCTATAAAATTCACCCTTCTAAAGTGTTTTCAGTTTTTTTTTAATTAATTAATTTATTTTTTCGAAACGGAGTCTCGCTCTGTCACCCAGGCTGGAGTGCAGTGGTGTGATCTCAGCCCACTGCAACCTCCGCCTCCTGGGTTCAAGCGATTCTTCTGACTCAGCCTCCCAAGTAGCTGGAATCACAGGCACCCGCCACCACGCTCAGCTAATTTTTGTATTTTTAGTAGGGGTGGAGTTTCACCATGTTAGCCAGACTGGTCTCCAACTCCTAACCTCGTGATCCACCCACCTCGGCCTCCCAAAGTGCTGGGATTACAGGCGTGAGCCACTACACCCGGCCTTCAGTGTTTTTTAGACTATCTACAAGGTGGAACCATCACCACCATATAATTCTAGCACATTTTCATCATCCCATGCCAATTAGCAGTGACTACCCATTCCTCTTCCCCAAGTCCTTGGCAGTTGCTCCTCTGCTTCCTCTCTCTATACATCACTGGAATATTTTAAAGCAAATCTCAGATATCAAGTCATTTCACCCATAAATATTACAGTGAGTATTTCTAACACATAAAAGCTTCTTTTTTTTGGTCTCTAATGTAGCCAAAGACCTAAAAACATAATAATAATTATTTAATATCATCTAGTATATCATCAGTGTTGAATAGCCTCCTGTTAATTGATGTGTTCCATTGTATGCAGACAAGGCCTTCATATTCATGTGGTTAGTATGACATAAGCCTCTTATGATCTACAACAGTTCCCTTTCCTCTGTTTTTTTTGTTTTTTGTTTTTTTTCTTGTCATTTATTTATTGGTGGGGGAGACCATTTTTCCTGTAGAATTTCCCACACGCTCATTTGGCCAATGGCAGCTCCATGTTGTTCCTCTATCACCTGCCTTCCCTGTAAACTAGTAGTTAAATGCAGAGATTGTTATCTGAATCAGGTTCTGGATTCTGGCAAGAATACTTCCCTAGTGCAGGGTGGGGGTAGGGGCTATTATCTTGCATCACATCTGACTGACAAGTCTCTCTGTTGAGATGTTAAGATTGGTCCTTGAGCTCAGGTATCGTCTGCCTGATCCACACATTATCACGTTTCCCATCAGCCTTTCCCCAGTGGCCCTGGTATTGATCAGCATTGCCTCAATCTGTTACTGCATTAGGGGCTGCAGAAGGATGATGTTCTAATTCTCTTGCTTTTGCATTTAGTAGCTAGAAATCATCAAAGAGAACATTTCTTCTTCACTGTTACTTAGTCATCTTTTTGGAATAATCAGATAGTGTCTTAGCATCCTCCAAAGATAACCAATGACCTTTTTGTCATTGGTTATTAACAATTTAATATATTTCAATCTATTGAAGTCACTATTTTTTCTGATACTTAAGTTATCCCATCTGTGGCTAATGGGAGCCCTTCTGAGTTGATTTATATGTCTTCTTGACACGGTAGCTTTCCTTTTACTAGCATGATAAGATGTTTTGAACTCATCTTGTACATTTTCTGCCCAAACCTGGAATCAGTCATTTCCCCAAGGAGTCATGGAAGTCTTTCAATAACATAATGGTTTTTAGAGACCACATCTGGATGCTAAATACGTTTATTCTTATTTTTTTGGCCTTTCTGGGCCTTTTTGGCAGACACAGGAAAAAATGTATATATGTTTTTAAGAGAAAAATACATCATAAATTCATCCTGATATCTTGAATTCAAATCTTAGATTACAACACTTATTTATTTTATTTTGAAATTGTATCCCTTTTCTCTTACATTTAAAAATATTGGGTCCTAATAGCATTATTACTATTATAATGGCTTTAAAATAGCAATACCATTATTATTACTAACAAGTTGAATAAAATTTTATATTTCTTAGCAGTTTTTAAAAATCTTTTGGATATTTTCTGCTAGGGATGTATAGTTACTGTTGTGTTGATTTTTTTTTTTAATCTGGTTAAACATGTGCCAATTACTGATCAAGCTGTTAAGAAATAAATTCTAGTGTGAAGGACAGTCAAGTAAGTATATCATAATACTGTGGGTTATAAGTAATAGTAAGAATTTATTTATCTAAGAAACGGAATAGCACAGAGATCCACGTTCTCAGCTTTCTGTTACAAAGTCTCTTGAAATAATTCCTCTCTGTAAGTTTAAGCCACCAGCCTGATATATTGTTAGACTGAATAACTTTATTTTGTTTTCTATTTTCAGGAAATTCTTTTCTCCAGTTGATTTATTTTGTTTTATAGTTAATAACCACTTTTGCTTTCTTCCAAAGTCAAAATTATAAAAACAAGATATATACAGTGAAGACTAGCTTCCATCCCCATCATCTCCTGCTTCCCTTCCCTCTATAGGTAACATTCTCATTTGTTTTTGGTTCATTCCTTCATTGCATTTTTTTTTTTTTTTTTTTTGAGATAGAGTCTCGCTCTGTGGCCCAGGCTGGAGTACAAAGGTGCAATCTCAGCTCACTGCAACCTCCGCCTCCCAGGTTCACACAATTCTCTTCCCTCAGCCTTCCAAGTACAGGTGCACACAACCATGCCCAGCTAATTTTTGTATTTTTAGTACAGACTGAGTTTCACTGTGCTGGCCAGGCTGGTCTCAAATTCCTGTCCTCAAGTGATCCACCCACTTTGGCCTCTCAAAATGCTGGGATTACAGGCGTGAGCCACCGCACCCAGCCTGTATTTTTTAATCAAATACGTGCATTGCCCTGCCCACAAAAAAATTCTTGATAAAAGTTTGCATGTTGGCTGGGCATGGTGGCTCATGCCTGTTATCCCAGCACTTTGGGAGGCCAAGACTGGAGAATTGCTTGAGCCCAGCAGTTTGAGACCAGCCTAGGCAACATGGTGAGATCCTGTCTCTACAAAAAATAAAAAATTAGCCAGATATGGTGGCACATGCCTGTAGTCTCAGCTACTGGGGAGGCTGAGGCAGGAGAATTGCTTGAGCCCAGGATGTTGAAGCTACAGTAAGCCGTGATCATGCCACTGCATTCCAGCCTGGGTGACAGAGGGAGACTCTGTCTCAAAAAATAATAAAAATAAAAATAAGGATTGCATGTTATCCTCATTATTCTGCACCCTACTTTTTTCACTCCATAGCAGTATGTAGATCCTCCTCATTGCCTTCTCGTGACTGCAAAGCATTCGATTGTATTCATGGAGCACCATGGATACAGCTCTCCCCTGCTGAGGAGCACGTGGGACAGCAGTCAATGTACCATCCCGGTGGCAGTCCACCCTAGATACCTTCTTATCCCAAAAGCCTCCTCTGGCCAGAGGACCATCCCAACATCCCTCCAGCTCCATCCACACCTCTAGGCCGCCCACCCCTGTCTTCAGGGTCTCATCTAACTCCATCCTGTCCTTAAGGCTTATGGTGGAGCTATAAACCTCTGAGAGTACAGAATATGGCCCAATTGTTGACAAAAAACTTTCTTTTTTTTTTTTTTTCTTTGTTTTTGAGACGGAGTCTCGCTCTGTCACCCAGGCTGGAGTGCAGGAGCACGATCTCAGCTCACTGCAAGCTCTGCCTCCTGGGTTCATGCCATTCTCCTGCCTCAGCCTCCCGAGTAGCTGGGACCACAGGCGCCCGCCACCACGCCTGACTAATTTTTTTGTAGTTTTAGTAGAGACGGAATTTCACCATGTTAGCTAGGATGGTCTTGATCTCCTGACCTCGTGATCCACCTGCCTCGGCCTCCCAAAGTGCTGGGATTACAGGCGTGAGCCACCGTGCCCGGCCAAACACTTTCTTTTACATGTAGTGCTGCAGTAAACAGCCTTGTGTGCATACCATGTCATGTGTCTTCCATTGTATCTTTAGGATGGATTTTTAGGAATGCATGAATAAATAAATCTAATCATCATATCATAATCAGATGAATGGCCATTTTACCCAGTCATTTGTTTAGCCTAGGAATATTTATAAGAACATCTAATGTGTCCCAGAACCTCTGCTATGAGCTGGATAGGCATTGGATAGTCCATGGATCACAGAAGAAATATGGGAGTTGAATGATTATATGGGAGAAAAACTTGTAGCTGGATGAATAATTGTGTAAAAAAAAAAGTATTGATTGATTGTTCAATTGATGGTTCAATGTCAGCAAATAATCCCAACAATTAATTAAAGAGAACCAACGTTTATTGAGCACCTGGTAGGTGCTAGATGCTATGCTAGGCCAGTCCTTTGACATTCATTATAATTTCATTTAAAAATCATAATCCTGGCTGGGTGCAGTGACTTACGCCTGTAATCCCAGCACTTTGGGAGGCCGAGGCGGGCAGATCACGAGGTCAGGAGATCGAGGCCATCCTGGCTAACACAGTGAAACCCTGTCTGTAATAAAAATACAAAAAAAATTAGCCAGGCGTGGTGGTGGGGGCCTGTAGTCCCAGCTACTCGGGAGGCTAAGGCAGGAGAATGGCATGAACCCAGGAGGCGGAGGTTGCAGTGAGCTGAGATCGTGCCACTGTACTCCAACCTGAGCGACAGAGTGAGACTCCGTCTCAAAAAAAAAAAAAAAAAATCATAATCCTGCCAGGTAGTTGTCATTATCACACTTAACAGATAACAGATCAGGAAACTGAAGCTCAGAGAAGTAAGGTTGAACAGCTGAAACTAGGTATAGGAGAGGTCCTCCGAAATCCTGAGAGACACTGAGTGACTCATAGAGCTGAGAGGATGGTTAACAGATCAGATGACAGAACCAATGTTGGAAGGCAGAAAGATAGACGAAAGCATGAGAGCAGAGCTGACCATGATCAGGTTGAATGTAAATTCCTCCTCTGGGAGTTGTGGATTATCAGAATCTTGTGTTTAAAAACGACCTGAGAGGCTGGGCACCGTGGCTCACACCTGTAATCCCAGCACTTTGGGAGGCTAAGGCGGGCAGATCACAAGGTCAAGAGATGAAGACCATCCTGGCCAACATAGTGAATGCCTGTCTCTACTGAAAATACAAAAATTAGCCGGGCGTGGTGGCGCACGCCTGTAGCCCCAGTTACTCAGGAGGCTGAGGCAGGAGAATCACTTGAACCTGGGAGGCAGAGGTTGCAGTGAGCCGAGATTGTGCCACTGCACTCCAGCCTGATAACAGAGCGAGATTCCGTCTCAAAAATATAATAATAATGAATAAAATAAAATAACCTGAGGCCAGGCACCGTGGCTCACGCCTGTAATCCCAGCACTTTGCCAGGCCAAGGTGGGTGGATGGCTTGAACTCAGGAGTTTAAGACCATCCTGGCCAACATGGTGAAACCCCATCTCTACAAAAAATATATATATATAATAATAATACAAAAATTATCCAGGCATAGTGGTACACATCTGTAGTCCCAGCTACTCAGGAGGCTGAGGTGGGAGGGTCACCAGAGCCCAGGAGGTCGAGGCTGCAGTGATCTGTCATCATGCCACTACACTCCAGCCTAGGTGGTAGACTGAGACCCTGTCTCAAATAAATAAATAATAAAAATCACCTGGAGGTATTAGCTTAGGACAAGCCCATATGGATCTTAGAAAAGCCAACATTGTATTAAGCTGCATTCATGGAAGCAAGATAATTAATAGGTTCAAAGCTCCATTTGGACAAGAATCACAAATCTCTTGTTCTCAGTTGAAACCCAGGCCCCAGCAAATATCTAGAAGAAACACTCAGTAATTATCTGGATATAATAGACATATCTGTAAATATTTAGGTATATTTATTCAATCATTAAACAAATGTATTGAGCACCTGTTGTACTCTGAGTGCTGTTATAGGTGCTCAAAATACAGCTGTGCCCTTGAAGAGTTTACGTTCTAGTAGAATGGCAGGGAAGAAAGACAGCAAACAGATAGATAGGTAGCAGTGTGAAGTGGTAGTGGAGGATTTATGGCGAGAAATAAAGTGGGATGAAGGGGGTAAGGAGAGCTGGGTGGGAGAAGCAAATGATGACAACTCTCACCTAGAGTAGCTGGGGAAGACAGGTCTGAGATGCTGATGCCGGACAGGATCCTGAATTAAGAGAGGGGTGAGCCGTACAGGCCAGGAACAGCACGTGCAAAGGCCCTGAGGCAGGAATATGCCAGCTGGATTCTGGATAGAGGGAGGGGACAGTCTTATCTGATCTCTGCTGCTGAAACCACACCTGGAGTCTGTTGTGTAATTCTGGGTACCACATAGTTTAAGAGATTGTCAAATGTGGGCATTTCAAGATGGTGAAGGGCCTGGAAGCAGCTCGTATTAGGAATGGGTTAGGGAAGGAATGACTTGTGCACACCTGGGTGGCTCCATTCAAGTGGATGAAGTGCAGACACAAGGCAGAGGGCTAAGACTTGCTCCATAGGATAATGAGGGCCATTCATTCATTCCTGGTGTGATATACAGCAAAACAGGTTAGAGGTTCCCTAAAGGGGAATGAGCTGCCTTGCCTGATAGTAAGCTTCCTGCTACTGGAGATATTCAAGCAAATAGCAGACAGTCTACTAAGTATGTGGATGACTTCCCCATCCCGGGTTGGATTTTGAAATTTGGAACAGGAGACCTCTGAGCTGAAACCCATTCAGAAGATTTGGAATTGCATCCTGACTCCTCTCTCCAGTTTCTCTGCCTCTGTTTCCACTCTCCCTCCTTGCTCAGCCTCAGGACAGAGCATACATGCATGCATGCACACACACATACACACATGTGTGCACACAAGCACACAAGAGGGTAAAGCAATTCAGAAAGCAGGAGAGGAGAAGAGTATGAGAACCTGAATGGGGGAACCATGAGGGGAAGGAGGCAGGAAAGGCAGAGAGGAAGGAATGAAGAAGAAATGAGATGCAGGAGAAGAATGGCAACATTGAAAAGAGGTCAGGAAAACTGAAGGAGACAGAGTAGGAGGTGGAAGGGAGAGGCTGGAAAAAGACAAGACAAGAAAGTAAGCAACAAGGAAAAATTAAGGAGGAAAGAGGTGCAAGAGGAAGACGGATGACATTAAAAGTAAGAGGAAGAGTGGCCGGGCATGGTGGCTCATGCCTATAATCCCAGCACTTTGGGAGGCCAAGGTGGGAGGATCGCCTGAACCTAGGAGTTGGAGACCAGCCTGGGCAAGGTGGGGAAACTCCATTTCTACAAAAAATACGAAAAAGAAAAAATAGTCAGGCATGATGTCTTGCGCCTATAGTCCCAACCACTCAGGAGGCTGGGGTGGAGGATTGCTTGAACCTGGGAGGCAGAGGTTGCAGTGAGCCCTGATTGCACCACTGCGCTCCAGCTTAGGTGACAGAGCAAGAGTCTGTCTAAAAAAAAAAAAAAAAAAAAAAAAAAAAAAAAAAAAAAAAAAAAAAAAGCAGAGTAAGAGAGAAGGCAAGGAGTGAGGAAAGGGGAGAAAGGGGAGGGAGGAGAGAGTGAGAAGGCAAGGAAGGAAGAGAAAGGAGAGAGAGAAGGCGAGAGGAGATAAGAGAAGGGAGAAGAGGGGCGAGGGAGGCTAGGGTGTGGGTGGGTCTGTTTTGGAGAGTTCACAGTGGCCCCATCATAGCCCCTGGACAGCGAATGGGTAATCTTGAATCACAGCTCATTGAGGGCTTCCTGTTTTCAGCTTGTCTTTGTGAACCCTTGGAGGGATTTCCAGCCAGTAAATAAAGCAGAGTGCCAAGACTCCCTGCCCAGGCCAGCAGCCATTTCACCATCCTCAGGACTGTGTCCCCAGTGCCCTCTCACCCCAACTACCCTCTCTGGCCTGAGGACCATCCCAGAGTCCCCTCCAGCACCCACCCACCCAGGTTCCAGACCACCTGCCCCCTTCGCCAGAATCCCGGAATCCTTCCGGTTCTCAAGAACTTGTGAGGAAGGCAGAAACCCTCAGAGAACACAGCACCCACCCAAGAATGCACGGAAATATCCACCTTGTAAAAGACAAGTTTCCTTGAAACACAGTTTCTTTGCCTTTTTGTGGAACTCCCTTGTTTTTCCTTCCAGTTTCTTGCCCCCCTTCCAAATTATTAGCAGGTCTTGATCCAGCCTTCTTAAATTCAATCCAGAAAACTCGTGTAGAGCATGTGCAATGTGCCTGGCACCAGTGCAATAGCTGGGGACAGCACTCATCTGTCCTCAAGAAGCTCACAGTCTAAAGGGGAGACAGAAATGGTGGTTCGAGGGGTAGAATCGGTTTTTTATTGCCCAGGTGTCATACAATGTGGGAGGCCCTCCGTAACGAAAAAGAACATAAAATCAGCTGGATGTGGTGGCACCTGTAGTCCCAGCCACTCAAGTGGCTGAGGTGGGAGGAATGCTTGAGCCCAGAAGTTCAAGGCTGCAGTAAGTCATGACTGCACCACTGCACTCCAGCCTGGGTGACAGAGTGAGACCCCGTCTCTTTAAAAAAAATATATAAATATAAATATAAAATAAAATAAAAAGGAACATTTGGCCAGGGCCTTTCCTGAAGCTTTGAAATGCCTTTGTATAAGAGACCTGGGCTCACACCTGTAATCCCAACACTTCAGGAGACTGAGGTGGGTGGATCACTTGAGGTCAGGAGTTCAAGACCAGCCTGGCCAATATGGTGAAACCCCATCTGTACTAAAAATACAACAATTAGCCAGGCACGGTGGCACACACCTGTAGTCCCAGCTACTTGGGAGGCTGAAGCAATAGAATCGCTTGAACTCAGGAGCCCGAGGTTGCAGTGAGCCAAGATTGTACCATTGCACTCCAGCCTGGGCAACAGAGTAAGTGAGACTCTGTCTCAAAAAAAGAGAGAGAGAGAGAGAGAGAGAGACCTGGGTTCCATGCTCACTGTTGGAGAGAACAGAATGGGACCCCAATGCACAACCACTCAAACGAAGACAGAAGAGAAGGGTTCCCGGAGGGTGGCTGCCCACTCCGGAATTAAACCACTATCTCTGTGCTTTCTCCCTTTGCTCTCTTTGTCTGCTCTGTGAAAGAATGCATGATGTATTCCACAAAAATTTACTTCAGGCTTATATAATAATTGGGATACATTTCAGCTGCCATAACAAAGACTTACAATGGTGTAAACAAACTAGGACTTTCTTTCCCTGCTCTGCACAAAAGCAGCCCAGGGCTGGCGTGGAACCACCATGGTTTCATGGCCATGGGCTTCTTCCATCTTATTGATCATCCATCCCTGGTGTATTGCCCTCAGCTACACTGTCAAAGATGGTCCACACTCCAGCCAGCAAGGAGAGAGAAGTGGGGAGTAGAAAGCCCTCCCCTGCCCTTTAACAGCACAGCCTGGAAGATCGTACACCTCTTCTGCTAACATCTTGTTGGCCAAAATGTGGCCACACAGTAATATGAAGATGCCAGGGAAAGGAGAGAGAGTAAAGTGTACCCTGGGTGGACACATGCCCCCCATATCAGGGTGTATCATGACTGTAAAGCAAGAAAATGATGCTGTGGGCAGCTAGACACCTCCGAAGTAGCCTGCTCTGTGCTCAGGGCTGTCTAGGAAACCAAGGTGCTAAAGAAGTTCTGGTTCTTCCCAAAGCCACCAAGGACAGAAATGTGAATTAAACAAGCCGTCCCTGCAAACGCTCACCCGATTCTGTCATTTTGGCAATTCCAATTCTCTCCACCTGACCCTGGATTCTGGTAGAGATGAAACCCCAGGACCATCAGAGGGGCATTGGAGAAAGAGGTGGCAACAGAGACTGTGAAGAAGTTGCCAGAAAGAAAGGGTGAGAACTGGGAAAACAGTGGTATGGAAATCGTATTACCCAAAGTTCACCAATTTCAGGTGCTACAGAGGGTCAACGCAGGGCAAGGACCAGAGGCATTCTATGGGATTTGCCAAAGAGGGGACCAAATCAGTCGCAGGGGAATGGTAGGGAGTGAAACCTAGAGAAAGTGGGTTGAAGGGCAAGTGGGGAATGAAGATGTAGAGAGAGACAGTGGAGACTAACTGAGGTTCTGAAAAGCAGGAACGTGTTGAGGAGAATGGTGGATTCTTGATCACGTTAATCCAAAGGATAAAGAATCGGTGAAAAGCAAGAGACTAAAAATAATGAGGAGAAATGTCATTTGGCTGCTTTAACGAAGACCCACATAATAGGGGCCAGGTGCAGTGGCTGAAGTGTGTAATCCCAGCACTTTGGAAGGTCGAGGTGGAAAGATCGCTTGAACCCAGGAGTTTGAGACCAGCATGGTCAACATAGTGAGGCCCTGTTTCTACAAATAATCAGAAATTAGCCGGGCGTGGTGGTGCACGCCTGTAGTCCCAGCTACTCCGCAGGCTGAGGCAGGAGAATTGCTTGAGCTCAGGAAGTCAAGGCTGCAGTGAGCCATGGTCACGCCACAGCACTCAGCTTGAGTAACATATTGAGACCTTGTCTCAGAAAAAAAAAAAGACCCAGAGAACAGTGGCTTAAACAAGATTAAAATTTCTTTCTCTCCCATGTAAGAGTCTGAGTCGAGGGCTGATAGGGAGCTTCACAGTGCTAGTGACCCGGGTCCTTCCAACTTTCTACTCAGCCATCCTCAACATGCGGTTTCCACCTCATGGCCCAAGATGGCTGCTGCTGCTCATACCATCATGTTCACATTCCCAGCCAGAGCAAAGAAGGAAAAAGGACGGGGAAGATTATCTTCATCTTCAGGGCACCACCCAGAGGTTGCTCATATCACGGCTACCCAGTTTTCATTGGCCAGAGCTTGGAGACTCGGGCACATCTACCTGCACGAGAGACTGCAGCAAAGTAATCTCTGGCTGAGGAGGCCAGGTACCCAGCTAAAACCAAGGGCTTAGAAGACCCAGAACAAAGGGAGGAGGCACACCACCACTGCTGCAGCCGGGAGGAAGAAGGTGGGGTAGCTGAGTTTGAAAAGGGCTGGAAAATAGGGAACTCTTGCCTGGTCATGTTTATTTTCTCTGCAAATTGAGACTTGGAGTCATCACTCAGAGAGCCAAGAAGAGAGGCGGCTTGTCCAGCCTCTCTCCTGTTGCTGTTTGTGTCCGTTATGGTAGAACAGGCAGGCACCTATGCACAGACCCCTGAGATGGTTCAAGGAAAAGCTGTGCCTTTGGAGTCCAGAGTTTCAAGCCTAGCTCTGGGCTCAGCTGCTTTACAACCTTGAGCAAGTCAAGAGATCTCAGTTTCCTTACCTGTTAAGTGACCACAACAGTGCCCAGCCTGCCCACAGTCCTGTTTGGACCCCACGGAGAGCTGTAAATACCCTGGGTAAGCATCGCAGCTGGGCAAATGTGAGTGGGCATTCTTGTGGGAGGGACAGAGTCGCCGAGTCAGTGCTGAGCCTCGAAGGGCAGGCAGAAAAGGGCTGAGAGGGAGATAGGAAGGACGTGAGATGGGGTGTGGCCGAGACCAACCCCACGCAGACCGCCCAGCACCCAGCCACTCCATAGGGCTCTGCCCGTCTCTGACCTAGCATCAGAACTCCTCTGCTGTCGGGGTGAGGGTGACAGGGAAGAGGGGAGCCGCTTCTGAACAAGCAGGGCTCCCATGGCCAATGGGAGGGAGCAACTGGCCCAGCTGTCCACAGCCGCTGGGAGTCAGCCTCTGTTCTGTCTTAAGATCACTATCACGGAGCCTTGGCCTCGTCCTCTGCGCTTGGCCTTAGAAGCTCTCCTGGGACATCTCCCCAAGCCCAGGACACCTCTGTGTTCCTGGCTCAGCCCAGTCAACAGTGTGAGTTTCTCTCCCAGTCTCTGGCCTAGCAAAGCCGGCCTCTCCAGTGTGTGGCTGTGTGCGCACACACACACATACACACACACAAACAGAAGCACCACATACTATACACCACATGTACAACACATACCACACACATCACACACCACACACACAAACAAGCACCACATACTATGCACCACATGTACAGCAAACAGCACACACAGCAAACACACCACACACATCACACACCACACACACACAGAAGCAGCACATACTACACACCACATGTGCAACACAGAGCACACACAGCAAACACACCACACACATCACACACCACACACACCACACACACATAGAAACAGCACATACTACACACCACATGTGCAACACACAGCACACACAGCAAACACACCACACACATCACACACCACACACACCACACACACATAGAAACAGCACATACTACACACCACATGTGCAACACACAGCACACACAGCAAACACACCACACACATCACACACCACACACACCACACACACATAGAAACAGCACATACTACACACCACATGTGCAACACACAGCACACACAGCAAACACACCACACACATCACACACCACACACACCACACACACATAGAAACAGCACATACTACACACCACATGTGCAACACACAGCACACACAGCAAACACACCACACACATCACACACCACACACACCACACACACATAGAAACAGCACATACTACACACCACATGTACAACACACACACACAGAAGCAGCACATACTACACACCACATGTGCAACACACAGCACACGCAGCAAACACACCACACACATCACACACCACACACATCACACACCACACACACACAGAAGCAGCACATACTACACACCATATGTACAACACAGAGCACACACAGCAAACACACCACATGTACAACACAGAGCACACACAGCAAACTCACCACACACAAATATATCACACACTACACACACACGCCCCCATGTAAACACACAAAGAACATACCACACGTAGCATACATCAAACACATGCAAACCCACCACACACAGGTATCTCCCACAAACTCCACAACACACACCAGCATACACGCTCCCTACACATACACACCACACACACATGCACACTCCCTTCTTCCTAACTGGACCCTCTGTGTCTCATATCGCACCCCTCCATTCCATCCTCTACACAACTGCTTCAGTGATTTTGTTAAAACGCAAACTACGCCATTTCCTTGTTTAAACTCCACTCCCTCTTTCAGCGGCTCTCCAGAAAATTCAGGCTAAAATCCTAGCTCCTTCCCAGAGACCGTGGCCCTCCAGTCTGTTCCCCGATGGCCCGTGCAACATCCCCCGTCAGCGAGCCCGCACCACCTGCCCTTTCGCCCACTGTGGGTTCCTCGCGCATCTCTGGAGGATGGCCCCACAAACTCATCCATCTGAAACGTGTTCATCCTTCCAAACCCAGTTCAGAGCTCACCTCTTCTGTAAAGCTTTCTCGACCACCCAAGCGGAATCGCTCCCTTCCTGTCTGCAGCTTGTGTGGTGTGTGGTGGAATGATTTGCTTCCCGTGTCTGTCTCCCCTGCCAGCAGGTGACCTTCTGAAGGGAATTCATGTCTATAGACAGAGCACTTGTTCCTGGCATGGGGTGGGCTCAGTGAACACGGGGTGGATGGCACTCATCCCCCTCGTCCTCCCACACAGATCAAAGTGGAAAACCAGCTTGACTTCCAGGACATCACCAGCGTGGTCGCCATGGCCAAAACCTACGCCACCACCGAGGCCTTCATCGACTCCAAGTACGACATCCGCGTCCAGAAAATTGGATCCAACTACAAGGCTTACATGTGAGTCTCTGGGGCAGGGGCTGGGGGAGCGTGGGAAGGGAGCCCAGAGGTGCATGTCCAGCCACTGTCTCCTGCACCCAAGGGCGCATCATTATCCTCCATCCTATCTCCTTACTGCCTTTCTTCTCTGGCCAGTGCGGCCAAGGGGCTAATACTCAGTCACTGCTTATCCCCAGGCAGATATTTGCCTACCCAAGCAAGGGCTGTTTCCTCCAGAGCAAGAAAGGTGCTTGGCACGTCTAGGGAACTGCACATACACACAGGATATATGTCTTTGAGAGAGAAATTTGGGGACAAATCAAGGAGGGCTTTGAATACCTTGCTGAGGGTTTTGGATTTTTTTTCCTCTTCTGAGCAAAGGATCTGTGTTTATTAAAAGGTGACCATGAGGCTGTGAGCTGCCAAATGGTTTCTCTGAAGCCAATAAGACCAATGAGGAGGTTACACCAGATTTCTCTGCCTGCAAGCAACAGAAACCACACATCATTAACTTAATGGGTTTTTTAAAGGGAATTTATTAGAAAACTATGGGTTATCAGAAACTTAAAAAAAGCAAACTAAAAAATCTCCCAACTCAATTATCAGTTTTGGAAGCATTAGGATACAGAGCAACCCAGGAATGTGGGCAGCCAGAAATAATAATAAACAATTTTCACGGCATCCCCACCGGTAAATGAACCTGCCCTAGTCATTTTCAGGGCTTAACTCAAGATTGCGATTCCATGGGAAAAGGTACTGATTAGTCCAACTTTGACTGTGTTTTATTGATTAGAGAAAAGCAGTATGGAGAGTCCCACCATGAAGGCATGCAGTGTGGGCAGGGCCATTGCCTAGTGGAAATAGAGGTGCTGAATCTAAAGGAAAAGGAAAGAATGCCAGGTGGGAAAAAGCAGCCCGCCTTCACCTGGGTGGTTCAACAAAGGATGGATTACATGGGGCTGTGGTTATCAGGATGAATGGGGACTTCTGGAGTAGGTGGACTGTCTCGTCCTTGGGAGAGGTCTTCGCTCCAAGCCCTCTCTGTGTTTCACTCTGGAATGTTATTGTTAGTTCCACTTGAAATGATGGGACCCCAGAGGGCCAATCGTTGCCTGGTTGACAAGCATTTATGGGGCACTGACTGTGTGCAGGGCTCCATATGTGAGGACTGCAAGGGTTAGCCCTGGACAGCCGGAAAACCCCTCCATCCATAGGCTTCTGTGTGGGTAGCTTGTGCTTTAAGCTAGGGGTTGGCAAACCACAAGCACAGGCCAAATCCAGCTGCCACCTGTCTCTAAATACAGTCCTGTTGATCACAGCCTTGCACACCCATTTACGGATTGCCTGTGGTTGCTTTGGCACTACCTGGATTGCCTAGACCAAGGGTCAGCAAACTTTTTCTGTAGAGGACCAGGTGGTAATTTTAGGCTTGACGGGCCATATCGTCTCTGTCGCAACTACTGCGCCCTGTCATTGTTTGTGAAACTAGAGGAGGTGCAGGCAGTTGCCCTAGAAGGAAGTATTCGCAGGAAAGGGATGGAACTCATTTTCAAGGAGTAACTCTGCCCTATTCCACCAATCAACCTCTTCCTCCCACGAGGCAGGCCAGACCTGCCCCTGCTCTCAGATGGCCTTGGGGTGATAAAGTCACCTCCTCCCTGCCCACCGTGAGTTATGGCCCATTCCAGTGCATTCCTGAGGCCCCCGCCATAGTTCATGATATCATTTCCCTCCTCTCTTCATTGTTTCAGCTTCCACTTGACATTGACGACACCTTGTCCCAGTTTTTTTCTGGTTTTTTTTTTTGTTGTTGTTGTTCTTGAGGATTACCTCATTGCCGCATTTTTTCTGCGGAGCCTCCCTGGCCTGACAGCTCCACTTTGTCATGACTTACGGAGTTTCCTGGACCTTGGCCTGGCCCACCTCCAAAGGAGGGGGTTCACGTCAGAGTTCAGTGTAGAATTTCCCCAGCCGTTCAACCTCCTCTGGCCCCACTCCCTGCCTTGTACTCGCGCCTTTGTGCTTGTCGCTGCTGGGCTGTCATTCTTTCTAGGTCCTAGCAGACACAATAAGGAAATACATGAGTGTATCCTTACCCATGTATTCATACATATCCATAATTATTTCCGCATATCCCCATCCACATCCCTATGAGGCTGAACAGAATCCTATGGATGTCCCGGACCTTCATCTGGTACCACTTGGTTCATTTTAGCCTTTCCTGGTTGCTAATCTATAACTTCCCACTCCAACAGAGAAAAATCCGGCTCCCCCACTCACCATCTATCCACTTTTTTGGTTCCGTTTCAGTGGATGCGCCCAGTCTCAGAACTGCTCACCTGTAGCCTCATGGGAAACAACCTTGCCAACTATGGTGCGGTGCCTTATGGCTCCTGGTGGTCATCTATTCTCAGCATTTTTACATTTGATTTTCTCTTTTACAATGATACAGTTTTGCGTCAATTCCTCTCCCCAGTTCACCCTTTGATCTCAACCACATACCTTCCGTTGACCATAAGACAAATAGCTTTACCTACACCCCTGTGCTTAAACTTGTTCAGTCTTTGCCGAGGCCAGATGCACCGTTAGGGATAGGTAGCTTGTCTGGATTCTCCCCCAGTGTGCACAGTTCCTCACCCAGTAGGTACCTACTGGGCACCTACTGCCTGCCAGGTCCCACTGGATACTGGATATACAGGGGATGAAGTTAAACATGTCCCCTACCCTCAGGGTTCCCCTCCATCGGAGAAGAGAGGACACTAACGCAGTCATCAGAAGGGAGATGAGCATTCCTGAGCATTCGTGTAGGGTGTAGCACCGGGCAGTCTATTTTTGCTGGGGAAGGTGGGCTGTCAGGAAGTCGTATGTCAGATGAAACCTGAAGGATGAGCAGGACTTAGGGAGGCGAAGATGGAGACAAAGACTCTATGGAGTAAAGGGAAGAAGGCATGCAGAGACTGTGACACTGGGAAAGAGCCATGGGCAGCGGAGCACCGGAGGAGAGGTCGGTTGTTACTGGAGCAGAAGAGGCAAGGAAACAGAGAAGGATGGCAACACAGTCAGAGACCAGAAGGCCTTCCTAATCTTTACCAGAAAAAAGTAGTCACTTCTCTCTAAGGATCACTTTTCTAACATTTTGGGGCCCTCAAAAGATTCCGGAATCATCAGGGGCTACACACACTGCCCTCATTCTCCTCAAAAACACGCCAAAGTTTGGGGGATTTCATCAGATGATATAGGCATTTTTTAATTCAATCTTTCAATTTCAAAGATGACTTAGAAAACAATACCTAAGATCCAACAAATAAAAAAGGCAAACAGCATGAAGGGAAATAAACATAGGAAAATATAGTTGAAGATAAAGTATGTACCTAAAAATACATGCCATTACGTGAGCCAGTCATTTGAGTCAGAGCCTCCTGACAGCCAAAGCAAAGAAGGAAAGCAGATCAGTGACAAGCATCCCTAATTCCCTCAACGTGTTATTTGTTCTGGTACAGGAGAACCTCCATCTCTGGGAACTGGAAGGCCAACACAGGCTCTGCCATGCTGGAGCAGGTGGCCATGACAGAGAGGTAAGAGACAAAGGAGGTGTAGGGAGAGGTGCTGGCCATGATAGGAGCTGAAGGGGGAATGCAACAAACAGCCCTGAAAAGAAGGCCACTCTGCCCTCCATCCAGTGCCTCACCATCCACAGAGCACTTTTCTAGGTATGATCATCTTCACTGCCCACAACAGCCTACAGGACAGGCATTAAAATAACCCCATTTTACAGAGGGGAGAAGAAAGCTCAGAGAGGGGAAATGATTTGTCTAGGACCACAGAGCTAATTAATGACACAGCTGAGAGTAGAACCCTGCTGTCATGACTCCAAGTCCAGGGTCTTTCCAGCCCTGACCAGCTGCTGTAGGAAGAGGTCAGGAAGCCCTGGCCAAGCCCTCCTGTTCGCTGACAGCTGCAAGGAAGCGTTATTAGGAGACCAGGCATATTGGAGAGTCCACTTCTCTCTCAAGCTTCTTTCCATCTCAGTATGAACAGGGAGAGGTTGATGTCCCCTGAATCGTGCATATTTTAGGGATGCTTTCTGGCTGAAGGTTTTTTTCGGTCTTTCTCCCTTTAGACACTTTGTGCCAGCCCCGCTTAAGGAAAGGCCGGCCGGGCGCGGTGGCTCACACCTGTAATCCCAGCATTTTGGGAGGGCAAGGCAGGCAGATCACCTGAGGTCAGGAGTTCAAGACCAACCTGGCCAACATGGTGAAACCCCATCTCTACTAAAAATACAAAATTAGCTGAGCGTGGTGGCACATGCCTGTAATCCCAGCTACTTGGGAGGCTGAGGCAGGAGAATCACTGGAACCCGGGAGGCAGAGGTTGCAGTAAGCTGAGATCATGATCATGCCATTGAACTCCAGCCTGGGCAAGAAGAGTAAAACTCTGTCTCAAAAAAAAAAAAAAAAAAAAAAAGGAAGGGCCGAAGGACCGAGTCAGCTGGTCTCAGGGCCTGCCACATACATACCTTCTTGCCTGCATGCCCTGTGACCTCTGCCAGCAGCCACACAATAGCAGTGGACAGAGCGTGGGCTGTGAGCTCAAAAGCTCTGTTCAATAAACACTTACTGAGTACCTACTGCAGGCCATGTTCTGCTGAGCACTAAAGGATGAAAAAATCCAATCCTTCCCTCTAAGAACTCTGTATCAGTTGCAAGGGCTACCACACAAATCAAATTGATTGGCACAGAAAGGGGGATTTACTGGCCCATGTCACTGACGACTCCAGATATACAGTGTCAGGTAAGGCCTTGAGGCTCCTCTGCCCAGCCTAGTTCAGCTTCTTTCTGTGTTGGCTTCATCCAGGAGGCTCTTTCATTTTATGGTGGCATACAGTGGCTCCAGGCTTTCATCCTCACAGTGCGTTCAAAAGAAAGAAAATTTCTCTTTCCCAATCATTTCAACCAAAGCCTGAAATTGAGCCATATGTAATGATTGACCTGGCTTAGGTCACGTGATCATCCCTGAACCAATCACTATGGCCCAAGACACTGCAACGCTGTGATTGGAGGCCTATGTCAGGTCTGCACCCCTGGAGACTGGAGTGGGACCACCCCCTACAGCAATAGAGACTGAGTGTGACCTTGGGCATGTTCGGGAACATTTCTGAGCTTCTTCAACTGCAAAATGAAAGCAGTAATACCCAAGTCAGAGTGCAGGTGTGAGGACTGAATGAGAGGGCTGTGAAGCACCTAATCCAGAACCAGCCCCTGGCAGGGAGGCGCACCTGCCCTTCCCATCAACCCCAGGGGGCAGCTGCCACCTTTAACCTGGGAACCCACCTGTGCTAATAAGTCTCCTGGAGGCTGCGCTCGTGACCTGGCACAACTGAATCATGTGCCTGAGGCAGTCACCTCCTTCCCCCAACAGGTGTTCACGGGACAGTCGTGGCCGTCTTCTCTATGGCCCTTCCCGAACGTGAGCCCAGCCTTCCCCAGTGCCTCCTGAGCCACTCACAGATGTCCCCAGCACGCCACCTATCCCTGGCTCTGCCAAGTCCCAGGTTGCATGGGCCATCCCTGGAGGAACCTACCATGGGAGTGGGCCTGCCCAGGCCTGGAATCCACTTTCCCTTTTCCAGTCACAGGCGGTACTCCAGGGTCTGGGCTGGAGAGATTCCCCACAGGAACAAAATCCATACAGGGACTCATACACAGGGCCTGACCCTGCCCTCCACCTGGCTTGCCTGCTTGCCAGGTGGCCTGACTCCTGGGCAAAACCAGTGATGTCACTCAGTTGGTGCTAGTCCCACCTGGCAGGAGGAGAGCAGGGCCCCCCATTTTCCAAGCACTCTCATGCTGCTGTACGCCTGTAGCCCCTTCCTAGACCCTGGGATGCCTGTGTCCTATGGGGTGCAGCCAGCAGGGGACCCCAAGGTTCATCCTTTCAAAACAGCCTCTGGAAACAGCTGCCTCTGGACCTCGGCTCAGATTTCCATGTTCCATTGAGAAGATACCTGATTTATGAGTGTGTCTCAGGGCACAGCTCACCCTAAGTGTGTGGCGCCCACAAGTCAGCCACTGGGGCCGAAAACGAGGACCCTGATCAGAGATTCCAGAGGACTCTTCAAGCTCCAAGGACCCAAGGTTGTCCCCAAACGTGGCCACATAGCAGAATCGCATGGAAAGCTTTCAAAAATTACAGAAATTACTCTAACATAGGGCGGAGCCCCAAGTCTGGCTGTTTATGCATTTAACTCTCCTGGTGATTCTGAGGTACAACCAGAATCAGATCTAGGCTTTCCCATTTTATGATAAGAGGGAGAGGCTTCGCCAAAAGTATTAAGGAATTAACAGCAAGAAGGTAGGTCCCTGGTCTCCCATGCTGAGTGAGAATGGATGTTCTGGGGCACCTTCAGAATGAGAGGAAGAGTGGCTCGCTTGGAATCTGGAATCAGACAGGATCTAGGTTTGGAAGCTGCACAGTCACTTCATCATCTCGCTGAGCCTTCTCCTCCATTAGTAAGACGGGTTAAAATCTTCCTCACAGAGTTGTCCTGGGATCCGAGGGGATAAGGAGTCAGCCCCCAGGCCCAGAATGTCTGGAACATAGCAGGAGCTCCATGGGTGTGAGTTTCCATCCTTCCTTTGACTTTGATGATACCACATGCTCCATGCTACAGCTGAATGAGAAAACTGGACTGAGAGTCAAGGAGATCGAGGTGATCCTGGTGTTCTTACTGCCTTACTGTGTGAGCTGGACCAGCCAGCCTCCCTCTCTGGGCCTCAGTAGGCTTTGGTGGATGAGATGAGAATCCATTCTAAGAGCATTCCAGTCTCAGTCCCTCCTCATCCCAGCACTTATGGCTCAGACACGCAAAGCGATGTGAGAGTAGGCATGCCCTGCATGACCCTGGAGAGTGAGAAGCAAGAACATTGACACAGAGTCCCCTGTGACTCCCAAATCCAGCCCACAGGGGAAACTAAGTGCAAGCCGGGACGGTTTCTTCACATACAACCACCTCCTTGTTGCAGGGTCAAAGTCCAGCGCTGAGATCTGTCCCCAGCAAAGCAAACTGGCCTTGCAGACATCAAGTGGCTGGAAGGGGAACAAAAGCAGTGGGTCTAGAGGGCCAGGCCCCCTGGGCGAGGCAGAAGCAGCCTGCCAGTCTCCCCAGCCCACCCGCCCTGGGCCCGGGAAAAATGCACCCTTTGTCCTCCAGAGCCTCTTGTCCGGCCAGGGCTGGGACTGGAAGGGCGGCCTGGAGGGATTTCTGGAGCCCTTGGAGCAGCTTTCCCAAGGGAAAAGGGACACAGGGGTAGCTGGGTGTCCAGGATGACTCCGGATGGGGGCAGGGTAGGCTCCCCATTACTGCAGAGCCAGCAAGTCCTGGGGTTGGGGGAGACGTGTCCCAACTCTGGTTCCTTCTCTCCCCCACCCTGCCTCTCTCCCCTCCTTCCTGGCTCTCTCCTGTCCTTTCTCTGGGTCTCTGTCCCACTGTCATTTGTGTCCCTGCCTCTCTGCCTGCCTGTCTCTGCGTCTTGGACTCTGACACTCTCCATCTTTCTGTCTCTCTTGCTGCTTCTCTGTCCCTCTCCATCTCTGTCTGGATGTGTGTATCACTGTCTCTCCCTGTCTGTTTTTCCATGTGAATCCACTTCTCTCGTCCACCCTCTTCCCCACTTTCCCAGGCCACTTCACTGTCTGTCCATCTGTCCCTGCAGGTACAGGCTGTGGGTGGACAGCTGCTCGGAAATGTTTGGTGGCCTGGACATCTGTGCCGTCAAGGCCGTCCACAGCAAGGATGGCAGAGATTACATCATCGAGGTGAGGGATGAAGCAGGCAGTCCTCCTGGCCGGTCCAGCCTGGCAGGCGTGCCAGGGGGAGGGAATCCCTGCATGATCTTTGGCACCATCAGCTGTGTCCTGGCTCCAGGGCACACGCAGCCCAGGCCTCAGTGAGCTGCTTCTGGAGGCTCCTTCCCACCCTCAGAGGCATCGAAAGGCTTCATGCCTGGGGACTCGGAACTCAGTCGAGAGACCTCAGGGCACGAGGTTTAACAACCTCCCTGACCCATAGGCCTAAGGAAAGGGAAAGGGCATCTGGCCAAGGGTCAGCAAGCTACTGTCCCATAGGGCCCCTGCCATTTCCTCAGTGTCCAAGCATGTAAACTGGGCACCCTTCCTTGGTTACCATGCAGACAGTCCCTCATTTGTTCATTCAACAAACATGGCCTTAGGGGGCTCCCATGGGCTAAGCATGGGTGTGGCTCTGGGGATACAGCCATGGACTTGATAGACATGGGTGTGCAGGCTGGCAGGGGAGAGGGTGAGAAACAGTGGCAGAGCATTGAGGATTTGGAAGGGGAATGGAATGGTACAGGGGCATGAATAGAGGGGAAGATGGAGGGAAGCAGAATGGTAAGAGGGGGTTCACAGAGGGCTGTGGGTTCCAGGATCTCTCTCAAGACCCTCCAGCAGCCCGTGCCTCTCCCCATCCTACAGCCCTCCCAGCCCCGCCACTTCCTCTCCATGCTTACCGTATCCCACCACCCCCCACCTCTCCTCCATGTCTTCCCGGTGTCTCTCATGGTCCCACAGCCCTCCCGTCCCCTCCCCAACTCCTCTTCCCTGCCCCCCACCCCACGCCCCGTGGCTCTCCACTGCTTTCCCCTGAAAAGGCCCCTCTGGCCTCAGAGTCCTCCATAACTTCCCATCTCCACACTCACAGCTCCAGTGCCACGTTCAGCCCCCTCTTTCCACAGGCGGTGCTGACACAAGGCCAGGACACGTGAGGGACAGCCCTGCGGCTGTCCCCTCCCCGGGGTGTGGGCGGCTAATGGGAAGCACATGGCTGGGGTGACCACAGGAGCCAGCCGGCCCTCCCATCCCTCATGTCTGCCTCACTCCCCAGGAGCCCACGGCCGAGCAGGACCAGGTGACTCAGTGGGTGGGAGCCCAGTCATGCCAGGAGGGTGTTCACCCCCAGGACTTGGAGGTAGGAGGAGGGAGTCCAGGATGAACATGGCCCCTCTCTCCTCCCCAAAGAGGCCAGGAAGCTCCAGCAGGAAGAGCTGTGTCTGTATTGGCAGACCCAGTCCCACTCTGAGAACAGCTCTCCTCTCAAGGCCCGCAAACACCTTCCCTCTGGCTGCCACCAAACCTGAAATTCCCCAAGTAGCCCCTACTTGGAGGAGCCGTGGAAGAGGCTGGGAACAGATGCCTTGACCTGTACAGTTGCTCCCTGGAGGAGCTCATCCTTCACCTTCCTGGGAGCTTCAGCCCAGAGGTGGGGCAAGAACCCCCAGCACAGCAGCTCCTCAGACCCCACCAGGTCCTCCTGTCTCCGCATCCCCTCACGGGGACCACCAGACATGAACCCAGATTTGGCACACAAGCACTCATTTATTTATTCACTGAGCCGCTGCTCCGGGAGCCAGCCCCCAAGCCAGGTGGACACAGTGCAACCGCAAACACAAGAACAGGGGCCCTGTCTCCTAGAGCCCCTGGACTCCCCTGATCCCCAAAGGCCAGCTCCTCCCTTGCACCAGCAGTCTCTGTGTCCCCCGTGAGCCCCTGCCTCTCCGGGTCTCAGCTTTCACTCTTAGGGGGAAAAAAAAAAAAAAAAGAATCCGTGCTCGTGGGCCCAGGCTTCCTGCCTTCAGCCATTCAGAGGGTTGGGGATGAAAGGCCTTTCACATAGAAAAAAAAAAAAAAAGTAAAAGTAGTGGGCTTGGACTTCAAAAACACAAGAAGACAATGTCTCCCGGGAATGTTCCAGAGGGAAAATGAAAGATAGCTTTTCAGATTTTTGTTCCTCGCAGAAACATTCCGGAGTTGTTTCCTTTGCTTTTGAGTTTGGAGTCGGGTCAGGGGAGATGGGAAACTTGTTGCCAAAAATATAAAAGGTGTTTTCCCCGAGTAAGGGAAAAAAAAAGGCAGAAGAGGTCCCAAAACACTGGTTTCTTCAGCCACCTCTACGGTGAGAACTGAAAATGTGTGTGAAATGTGTTGTGAAGAGGCTCACAGTCAAATACTCGGGGAAAAAGACCCTTGAACTTGTCCTCTGTGACCTTGTCCGGGGAATGACATTGCCCACTGGAAAATGTTTCCCTGGGGAGACCAGAGCGGCCACTTCCTTTGGCTGTGTCTACCGTGGGGATTCCAAAATGAACCTCAGGTTCCTTGTGGTGGCTGTTTTCCACGGCAGGGAATGTAGGAAACAGAGACCAGAATAAAATGGGGTGGGCAGGGGCAGGGGGAGAGAGGACAGGCAGGGTGCAGGACGCCTGTGTACCTTTGGGGCAGACTCCACCGTCAGAGCTCAGCCAGTGGTGACTGAGTGACTGTCCCTGCCCGGAGCACTGGGATCCAGGAGACCTCAGTTCCAGGTACAACTTGCGCAGAGCTCAGGACCCTGCTGGAAGCAGTATTCACATTCTTAAGCTAGCTTTTCAGTTTCCTAATCAAAGTGGGTGCTAAACTCACAGATCCCTACAAGTCCCAGCTGGAAGGGTCTTAGCAGCTGCCCAGATCCCTCAGTTCACTGTTGAGAAAAACAAAAAACACCCACAGAGGAAAAGAAACTTTGACCAAGATCACAGAGCAAGTCCACCGCAGAAGCCAAGCCTGGAACCCACGTTCCCTCTTCCCAGTTCCTACCCTGTTGTGCTGTTCCAATGCTTGCTGGGAATTAGCCTGATGCAGTGGGAGGACCATGGGTTGCCAGTGCTGTGTCCTTGACCTTGCCACTTCTTTGACCCTCTGCTTCCTCATCATTACAATGAGGATAATAGTACCTGCCTCAAAAGCTATTCTGAGGTTTATGAGAGATCCTCCACACCCGATGCTTACAATAGTGCATAGCACATACGAAGTGCCCAATAAATTACGGCGCTTCTCATTATCCTTATCCTTATGAGCCGGGCTTTATCGCAAGGGCCTCTTATTCCTCCACTAAACAGGTGTCTGTGGAGGGCACATCTGTTTAGCAGGACACAGGGTCCATCCCTAACCTTGGGGGCTCCCAGTCTGGTGGTGGAGACATAGTGAGCAGGGGGTGACAGTGCTGTGGATAAGCTGTCCAGTGTGAAACCAGGTGAGGACGGCAGGATACAGATGCGAGGTGGCTCGTCAGAGCTTGCACCATCAGAGAGGGCTTCTTCGAGGAAGACCTAGTTAGCGGTTCCCTCTTGGATGAAATGGAGTTGGCCAGGTAAGGAGTGGGTAGAGGGAATACTTAAGAACCTGGAGGAGGCCGGGCGCGGTGGCTCACGCCTGTAATCCCAGCACTTTGGGAGGCCAAGACGGGTGGATCACGAGGTCAGGAGATCGAGACCATCCTGGCTAACATGGTGAAACCCCGTCTCTACTAAAAAAAAATACAAAAAACTAGCCAGGCGAGGTGGCGGGCGCCTGTAGTCCCAGCTACTAGGGAGGCTGAGGCAGGAGAATGGCGTGAACCCAGGAGGCGGAGCTTGCAGTGAGCTGAGATCCCACCACTGCACTCCAGCCTGGGCGACAGAGCCAGACTCCGTCTCAAAAAAAAAAAAAAAAAGAACCTGGAAGAGAGAGAAAATCTAATGAGTCCAGACCGTGGGAACAAGGGAGACAAGACGGTGAGTCTGATGGAGTGGTGTGGGTGAATGCAGGCCGCCGACTCCTGCAGTGGAATAGAGAGGGTGACAAGGCCTGAGAGACACCCCTTCCAGACCTCCCATAGCTTCCCATGCCCAGAGAATCACGTGGAGCATTGGCCTTTGTGACCTTGGGCAAGTCCCCTCCCATCTCTGGGCCTCAGTTGCTCTATTTGTAAAAAGAGCAGAAGGGGAAACTAGGATCCCTCAGGCTCCTCCCCATAGAAGCACTTTGAGAACAGCCCAGCTCCCTGTGGAACGCGTTTCCCTCCCACCTGTGTTTTGCCAGGGCCCCGGAAAACAGACCTTTCCTCTTTCCTCTTTCCTCTGAACCCTGGGTCAACTCTATGTCATATTTTTGTCATGATCAAGGCCCCCACCTTTACTGTTTCTACTTTGCGGAAAGCCTTGAGCTAGGGCCAAAGGAGAGGTGGCCAGCCCCGACCCTGGGAGGGGGCCAGGGTGAGAAAGGAGGGGACGGAGAGCGGCTCCCCAAAGAAAAGCACAGAAAAGGTCGGCAGAGGCTCCCTGGCCCTTGTCGCGTTGCTGTCATCCAGCAAATGTGGGCCGAATTGAACTACATCCAGGGAGTGGTTGAGACTGAACCGAAGCGAGCTGGTGTCGCTGCCGGCCAGTCCCAGCTGGAGGTGGTTTGCATGGAGGACATCGCCATCTGGTGGTCACTTCTGTCCTGAGCCCTGAGTCCCCACTTCTGGGGTGTGATGCCCAACGGCCAGTCTCTCCTGGCATGGGGGTCCCTCAGCTCTCCCGTCCTCCCCACAGGTAATGGACAGCTCAATGCCGCTGATTGGAGAGCATGTGGAAGAGGACAAACAGCTGATGGCCGACCTTGTTGTCTCCAAAATGAGCCAGCTCCTGATGCCAGGAGGCACAGCGCCCTCGCCCCTGAGACCCTGGGTAAGACCCTCATGATCAAAGGAGACTTTATAGCCATGAGAAATGCCAGGCTGTCTGGAAATGGGGAGCCCCTGGATCCAAAGGAGATACCCCCAGGAAGAAACCACCTTGGGGAGAAGGAATGGGGGTGTGGGTGAAGGCCAGACATCAGGGAGAGCGTCCACAGCCTGCCCCAGTGGGTGAATTTAGGAGGCTTTCGGGGGCTCCCTCCCTTCTTCACCATCCTGGGGAGAACAATCTTGTCTCAATTGGCCTTTGGGCACTGTGGGGAGAGATGATTGACTGCTGTCCCTTCTGTGCCCTCGGTGCTGGGCCTGAGCAGGATGTGTGTGCGTGCGTGTGCGACAGCATATGGACACACAAGCCCTCTGTGTGCTCCCAGGGAACCGGTCAATGGACGCTATTGTGTCTCCCATTTCCCCCAACCTCGATGAGCTCTCACGTCGCTCCTCCCCTCCACAGTTCCCACCATGGATGACCAGACTGCTGTCCAAAGAATTTGCCAGCTCCTCAGCTTTATGTAAAAGCAAGTCCCCAAACTTCCACCTCCCACCCCAGATTTCCCCATGGAAAGTAATCTATGATAACAGACATCAGAATCATAGTTACTATACTGGGGGACTGCTGTCTGGGAAGGGGTATGAGGCAGGCTTCATCGTGGGAAATGGCCTGTGTTTTGATCTGGACAGCGGTTACACCGATGTGTACACATACAGAACTTCACTACACGGTACACTCCAGAACTGTACACTTTATGTGTACGAGTCTCTTCTCAATGATAAAAAGATCTTCATAAATGTTGCCCTCTCACCCAGGAAGTAAAGGGCTGTGGTGATACCAACAGGCTTCTTTTCTCTTCTGCTCTAGGCGCCACAGATTAAATCAGCGAAATCCCCAGGGCAAGCCCAGCTGGGGCCTCAGCTAGGACAGCCCCAGCCACGCCCACCTCCGCAAGGTACGACCCCGGACGCGCCACTGTGAGAAAGCATGCAGTGAGGGTGCTGAAATGCACTGAGGATCCACACGTGATTCCCACAAGGGGCTCCGGGAAAATGCATCTGAATACTTTATCCACAGAATGAATCAGACTATGGGGTTGGTCAACCTCTTTAAAAAGTCTAGAAAGGAGAAGGGAAATAGACGGTTAATTTATTAAGAACCTAATATGCACCAAGCACTGTGCCAGGGAATGTCCCACCTATTTTCCCAGCCATCGCTGGGAAAATAAACGTCAGTATTTCCTTTTTTTTTTTTTTTTCCTTTTGAGACAGAGTCTTGCCCTGTTGCCCAGGCTGGAGTGCAGTGGCGTGATCTCGGCTCACTGCAACCTCCACCTCCCAGGTTCAAGTGATTCTCCTGCCTCAGCCTCCTAAGTAGTTGGGATTACAGGTGCACACCACCACGCCTGGCTAATTTTTGTATTATTAGTAGAGATCGTGCTTCACCATGTTGGCCAGACTGGTCTCAAATTCCTGACCTCAGGTGATCTGCCCACCTTGGCCTCCCAAAGTGCTGGGATTACAGGCATGAGCCTTTTTACAGCGAGGTAAATGTTGAGGCTTTGCCCAAGGAGGTAGAAAATAGTAGATTTACAAGTCTGGCCTTTCAGACCTTCTAGAAAGCGTTTATTCATAGCAATGTGTGGTGCCTGATGATAGATTTGTGAGTCAACCAGCTAGAGAAAGAAAGAAAAATGGAACATCATCTATAAAACCTTGGCCATTGAAATTCTTCCTCGAATATATTGCAGCATTACTGCCTTCCACCACTTATTAGAGAATGGACAAACTATTGATGAAAAGATGAAAAGCAATCATGGCAATCATGGCAATAGCTAACTTTCTCAAAGAATGTCAGCTGCTCTGGTATTCTTGCATGCGGGTCTGGAGACAAATCCGCCCCATATCCTCTCTTGCAATCAAAACCTCCTGAACACACTCACTCAGGCACCAGCAGGAGCTTCAGAGCACCTGTGCACCAAGAAACCAAAGCAGGCAGTTTCGCTGCAGTCTTTTAAGGATCTTCTTAAAAACATATCAGAGGCTGGGCGCGGTGGCTCATGCCTATATCACAGCACTTTGGGAGGCCGAGGTGGGTGAATCACGAGGTTAGGAGTTCGAGACCAGCCTGGCCAATATGGTGAAACCCCCTTCTCTACTAAAAATAAAAAAAAATAAAAAAAAATAGCCGGGTGTGGTGGTGTGCACCTGTAATCCCAGCTACTCAGGAGGCTGAGGCAGGAGAATCGCTTGAACCCAGGAAGTGGAGGTTGCAGTGAGCCGAGATTGCACCACTGCACTTCAGCCTGGGTGATACAGGGAGAGTCCATCTCAAAAAAAAAAAAAAAAATATATATATATATATATATATATATATATCAGAAAGAAAGAAATATATATCAGAAAGGAAGATATATATATATCAGAAAGAAAGTATTACTGTCATGTTGTGACCTTCCCAGTCACTATGATTAAAAGCAACAGATTCATTACTTCCTGAAAAAAAGTCAACCTTGGCCACCGAATGGCTTTCTCTTCCACAGGTCTTAGATAAAATGCCCCATTCATTTTTTTCATCTGTGTTTCTCTTTCTGGAAAAGCAGAAGGTATTTTTAAGAAAAGAGAAATTGTATAATTGTACACAACTGTGTACAGACATACCTCAGAGATATTGCAGGTTCAGTTCAAGACCACCCCAGTATAAAGTAAGTATCACAATAAAGTGAGTCACACACATTTTTTAGTGCATATAAAAGCTATGTTTACACTATACTGTAGTCTCTTAAGTGTACAATAGCATTATCTCTGGAAAAAAACAAAGTACATAGCTTAATTATAAAACACTTTATTACTAACAATCGTCTGAGCCCTAGGTGAATAGTAACGTTTTTCTGATGGAGTCTTGCCTCAATACTGATGGCTGCTTACTGATCAGGGTACAGGTTGTTGAAGCAAGGGGTAACTGAGGCAATTTTGTAAAATAAGGCAACAGTGAAGTTAGCTGCATGAATTGACTTGCCCTTTCACACAAGATTTCTCTTCAGTACGTGATGCTGTTTGATAGCACTTTACCCATAATAGAACTTCTTTCAAACTTGGAGTCAGTCCTCTCAAAACCTGCTGCTGCTTTATCAACTAAGTTTATGTCATATTCTAAATCCTTTGTTGTCTTTTCAACAATCGTCATAGCATCTTTACCAGGAATAGATTACATCTCAAGAAATCACTTTATTTGCTTATCCATAAGAAGCAGCTCCTCATCCATTCAAGTTTTATCATGAGGCTGCAGTGATTCGGTCACGTCTTCAGGCTTCACTTCTCATTTTAGTTATCTTGCTATGTCCACCACATCTTCACTTACTTCCTCCACTGAAGTCTTGAACCCCTCAAAGTTATCCATAAGGATGGGAATCAACTTCCAAACTCCTGTTGATGTTGCTATTTTGATCTCCCCCAAGAATCCCAAATATTATTAATGGCATCTAGAAAGGTAAATCCTTTCCAGAAGGTTTTCAATTTCCTTTGTCAAGATCCATCAGAGGAATCACTGTCTATGGCCATTATAGCTTTATGAAATCTTGTTTTTGTTTTGTTTTGTTTTGTTTTTTGAGACAGAGTCTCACTCTGTAGCCCAAGCTGGAGTTCAGTGGTGCAATCTCAGCTCACTGCAAGCTCCACCTCCCAGGTCCTGGTTCGAACAGTTCGCCTGCCTCAGCCTCTCAAGTAGCTGGGATTACAGGCACGCGCCACCTTGCCCAGCTAATTTTTGTATTTTTGGTAGAGATGGAGTTTCACCGTGTTGGCCAGGCTGGTCTTGAACACCTGACCTCGTGATCCACCCACCTTGGCCTCCCAAAGTGCTGGGATTACAGGCATACAAGTATGAGCCACTGCGTCCAGCCGAAATGTATTTTTTAAGTAATAAGACCTCAAATTCTAAATTACTCCTTGAGCCATGAATTGCAGAATGGATGTTGTATTAAAATACATGAAAACAAAATTATCTTGTACTTCTCCATCAGAACTGTTGTGTGGACAGATGCGTTATCAATGAGCAGTAATATTTTGAAAAGGATCTTTTTTCTGCACAGTAGGTCTCAACAGTAGGCTTAAAATATTCAGTAAACCATATTGTAAATACTATGCTGTTATCCAGGCTTTGTTTTTCCATCTACAGAGCACAGGCAGAGTAGATTTAGCATCCTTCTTAAGGGCCCTAGGATTTCCAGAACGGTTAATGAGCACTGGCTTCCACTTTAAGTCACTGGCTGCACTAGCCCGAACAAGAGAGTCAGCCTATCCTTTGCAGCTTTGAAGCCAGACATTGACTTCTCCTCTTTAGCTATGAAAGCCCTAAATAGTATCTTCTTCCAATAGAAGGCTGTTCCATCTGCACTGAAAATCTGTTTAGCACAGCCACCTTCATCAATGATCTAAGCTAGAGCTTCTTGATAACTTGCTACAGCTTCTTCATCGGCTCTCGCAGCTTCACCTTGCAGTTTTTGTTATGGAGTCAGCTTCTTTCCTTAGACCTGGCCAACCAACCTCTGCTAGCTTCCAACTTTTCTTCTTTAGCTTTCTCACCTCTCTCAGCCTTCATAGGACCGAAAGTTGTTAGGGCCTTGCTCTGAATTAGACTTTGGCTGAAGGCAGTGTTGTGTCTGGTTTGATCTTCTTTCCAGACCACTCAAATTTTTCCATACCAGCAATGAGGCTGTTTTGATTTCTTATCATTTATGTGTTCACTGCAGTGGCACTTTTAATTTCCTTCAAGAATGTTTCCTTCACATTCACAACTTAGCTAACTTTTTGGTGCAAGAGGCCTAGTTTTCAGCTTGTCTTGGCTTTCAACATGCCCTCTTCACTAAGCTTAATCATTTCTAGTTTTTTATTTCAAAGTAAGAGATGAGTGACTTTCCCTTTCACTTGAATATTTAGAGGCCATTTTTGGGTTATTCATTGGTCAAAATTCAATATTGTTGTGTTTAGGGGAAAGGGAGGCCCAAGGACAGGAAGAGAGACAAGAAACGGCTGGTAAATGGGGCAGCCAGAACATACACATTTATCAAGTAAGTTCACTGTCTTTTTTTTTCTTTCTTTTTTTTGAGATGGAGTCTCGCTCTTTTGCCCAGGCTGGAGTACAATTGTGCAACCTCGGCTCACTGCAACCTCTGCCTCCTGGGCTCAAGAGATTCTCCTGCCTTAGCCTCCCAGGTAGCTGGGACTACAGGTGTGCACCACCACACCCAGCTAATTTTTTTGTATTTTTAGTAGAGACGGGGTTTCACCATCTTGGCCAGGATGGTCTCGATCTCCTGACCTCATGATCCACCTGCCTTGGCCTCCCAAACAGCTGGGATTACAGGCACGAGCCACCACGCCCAACCAGTTCACTGTCTTATATGGGTGTGGTTCATGGCACCCCAAAACAATTACGAATACAATCGTAGTATCAAAGATCACTGATTACAGATCACCATAACAGATATAATAATAATGTAAAAGTTTGAAATTTGTGACAATTGCCAAATGTGATGCAGAGACACCAGGCGAGTACATGCTGTTGGAAGGATGGCATTGACAGACTTGCTCAATGCAAGGTCGCCACAACCCTCCAATTTAGAAAAAACACAGTATCTGCAAATTGAAATAAAATGGACCACAATAAAACAAGGTATACCTGTATAAATACACGTTAGTATTCTCCTTCAGGCAGATCTAGTGTGTTTGAATCCAGTTCCATGTCTCACTGTCCTTGCAGCGTTAGGCAAGTCACATTACTTCTCAGGGCCTCAGTTTCCTCAGTGTAGAGGAGGAAATAACAGCTTCCATGTAAATGCAGGTGAAGCAATTAGCAAAGTATCAGACACAGAGATAGTGCTTAGAAGGTGTTAGTTCTTACTACTAATAATTTACTATTAATAACTATGACATAATGCTTACTATTAATAATGTGTGTCTTATCTATATTGCTTTTCTTGGTTATTATTAACAATCCTTATAACTAACGCAGTGCCCCCTTACCCAGCAATAATTCTGTAGTAATAAGTGTTCCAAAACTACATATTCCTCTCTCTACCAGGCTTCTGGCTGTGCCTCTGCCCCACACCCTCCTTTCCCCTCTGCCCTGGGACCTACTTTTTAAAAGCACATTTGAACAGAGCCATTTTAAAACAGAGAGCTACTGTATTCTGATTTCCTCTCTGGCCCAGAGTAAAACATGCTTGATAAAGAGATATTATTTTAAGGGAAATGAGGCTAAACACACTTTTAGTGAGTTGAAAAACAATCAATTTAAAACCAATTAAGGTAATTAAAGAAAATGCCCAGTGAATTAACGCTCAGATTAAAAAAAATAAGGCTAATTAAAAACAACGCTTTCATTGAGTTCCCCAATTAACAAATCACATTATTATTTTGAACTTGCTGTTCATTTCAACTCAGTAAAAGTGAAATTTTCTTTTAATAAGCTTCATTTCTGTGCTTAGGCAAATACTTTCTATATATAAGTCAATATTTTGTGTATGTATGTGCTCATATAAAAAATATTAAATTGTTTGCTTTGCCAAGAAGCTGAAAGAAATAACTAGGGCAATGGTAATGGTTACCACTCTGGTCACTGAATCCAGTAACTACGGTGTCTCTTGATAAATCCCAGGTGTATGATAGGGACTCAACAAAGAGTTACTGAATTAATGAACGGGTATCCAGATTTTCTAAGATATCAGCCTGGGAAGGGGGGGCAAGTCAGGGAAAACTGAAGATAAAAGTAGAAAACAAATATTTTATTTGAACTGCGGTGGGTTTAGAAAACCCAAAAGTAACCAACATTTAAAAATCAGTTCAACCATTATGGAAAACAGTATGGCGATTCCTCAAGGATCTAGAACTAGATGTACCATGTGACCCAGCCATCCCATTACTGGGTATATACCCAAAGGATTATAAATTATGCTGCTATAAAGACACATGCACACTTATGTTTATTGCAGCACTATTCACAATAGCAAAGACTTGGAATCAACCCAAATGTCCATCAGTGACAGATTGGATTAAGAAAATGTGGCACATATACACCATGGAATACTATGCAGCCATAAAAAAGGATGAGTTTGTGTCCTTTGTAGGGACATGGATGCAGCTGGAAACCATCATTCTTAGCAAACTGTCACAAGAACAGAAAACCAAACACCGCTTGTTCTCACTCGTAGGTGGGAACTGAACAATGGGATCACTTGGACTCGGGAGGGGAAACATCACACACCGGGGCCTATCATGGGGAGGGGGGAGGGGGGAGGGATTGCATTGGGAGTTATACCTGATGTAAATGACGAGTTGATGGGTGCAGCACAGCAACATGGCACAAGTATACATATGTAACAAACCTGCACGTTATGCACATGTACCCTACAACTTAAAGTATAATAATAATAAATAAATTAAAAAAAAAAATCAGGAGATGAGCTGGGCGCAGTGACTCACACCTGTAATCCCAGCACTTTGGGAGGCTGAAGTGGGGGGGCGAATCACAAGGTCAGGAGTTCAAGACTAGTCTGACCAACATGGTGAAACCCTGTCTCTACTAAAAATACAAAAAATTAGCTGGGCATGGTGGCAGGCACCTATAATCCCAGCTACTCGGGAGGCTGAGGCAGGAGAATCCCTTAAACCTGGGAGGCAGAGGTTGCAGTGAGCCGAGATCGCACCACTGCACTCCAGCCCGGGTAATAGTGCGAGACTCCGTCTCAAAAAAAAAAAAAATCAGGAGGTGTTACTTAAACATCTAGATTTCCAGCATCTCTTGATAGCACAGAAGCTCTAGAAACAATGGGCCTGCGTTTCTATACAGCAACACAGGCGTTACTAACAGCGGTTACTAACAGCGTTACTGGTGTTACTAATAGCGGCTCCCTTGATCAGAGCAAGGGCTCCTAGGGGCTCCTGTGTTTGCCTCCAGCCCTACTCCTCATTTCTATAGTGACAGTGAGGGGTAATTGCTATGTTTTGTATGCTTGCACCTCTTTAGAGAAATAGTTCTCTGGAATGTTTTTGTCTCAAGTGGGCAAATTTTTGAAAGCCACATTACTTTTCATATATTTGCCTGCTTTATTTAGTTACGTACCTAGTTGGCCCTAGAGGTGTTTGAAATAAATGTGACTGCCCATCTACTGGGATATACAATCATGAAAGAGGTAATGAATCAAAGCCATGTAATACAATCAGATGCTAAACTGGTACCACAATTTAATCCAATTTAGTGTTCCGCAACCTCACAAAAATGTTCAGATCAGGAGGGATGTTTGATGTACAGTCCAATGGCCTTATTTTACAAACAAGGGCCCGGAAGCCCAGAGAAGGGGAGTGACTTACCCTCGGTCACACAGCGAGTTAATGGCAAGGCTTAAGTCAGGACCTGAGGCTCCTGGTGCCAATGTGGAGTCAGGGCCACCAGACTCCACAGGTCATGGAGGTTACACAGGTGGCATGTCCTCTGAAAATGTGCTCAGCTGACATGGCATCTGATAGGGGAGGCTGGCTGAAATCTAGTCCTTGCCCCGCTGGCATCTGGCTCAGAGCTGCTTCCGCTGAAGGAAGCCGCCTTTTCTTAATTAGCAAAAAAGATGTTATGAGGACTCAGGGGAGCCTGCGTGGTGTAGTTTTCATAAAGGAAAAAGAAACAAGACAGGGCGTTTGAGTCAAAGAGATCTAAGTTTGAATCTTGACTTGTCCCCTTATTTGTAATGACATCTCAAGCAAGTCACAATATATCCGGGTCTCAGTTTCTCTGTAAAAATGGGGCAAAGCACAGTGGTTCACACCTGTAATCCCAGTACTTTGGGAGGCCAAGGTGGGAGAATTGCTTGAGACCAGAAGTTCAAGACCAGCCTGGGCAACATAGCGACACCCTATTTCTAAAAATAATAATAATAATGAAAAAGTGGTGTTGGGCCTGTAGTCCCAGCTACTCTAGAGACTGAGACAGGAGGGTGGCCCAGGGGTTCACTGCAGCAGTGTGACCATGCCACTGCACTCCAGCCTGGGTGACAGAGACCCCATCTCTTCTATAAAAAATTATATCTATACATACATACCTATATATGCATACACACACACTATTAAAATTATGTTCACCTATTTCTTTTTACTTTTTAAAATGTGCCTACTAGAAAATGTATAATTATACACGTGGCTGTCTCTAGAGTTCCAGGGACAGCACTCCCATGGCTGGGGGTAGGGGATGAAGAATAATGCCTCACCCACAGAGGTGTTGTGAGACTGCCCAGTCCTAAAGCTGGTGACATAATAGATACTCAGTAGAGGCCCCATTGTTACAGAGTCACAGAGGTGGGTTCCAGCACCTTTTAGTTTTCAGTCTCCTAACGTGCCCATAGTGTTCTCAAAAAAACGTGGCAAGAATCACCCCAGCCCAACCCCACTCTCCCAGCAGCGGCGTGTCGCAGGGAGAAGAGATCAGTGGGCAGACAGTTGGCTTTGGCAAAGTGCAATTCACCATCAACAGCCCTGACACCCAGAATTTGAGGGTGAGGAGAGTGCACCTCGATTGTTGGGGGCCTTGGAATTCTACTCAAAGTCATTTCTGAGTGGCTACAACATCCCCAAGCTTAGAAGCCCCTTGGCTTGCTTGTGAAAGCCTGTGTGCCCTGTGCGGTGACAGAGAGAAACCAAGATTCTCTTTGAGCTTTCTGTGGCTCCTCTTCCAATTGGGAAACCTTAATAAGACTCAGTCTCCACCTCTATGTGGTGAGAAGAGTGGTATCTTCCCTACTGACCTCTCTAGATCGAGTGATATGTTGCTTTTAAAAGTTCTTGGAAAAGTTGAGAGAGCAACCCAAAAAGTAAGAGTTAATTCTTGTCATTGTTTCCAAAGAAACACATCTCCAGTGTGGAAAATACCCGTGAGAAGAAAAAAAAAGGAAATTAAAATCCTTCATAATCTCACCACTTTAATGATTATTTAGTGTCTCATTACTCAAAGTAGGATAAGCTGGGAACCCATTAGAAATGCAGAATCGCAGACCCCGCCTATATTAGTTTTCTCAGGCCACCTTAATAACAAAATGCCATAGACTGTGGGGCCTTAAACAACAGACATTTTTTCACAGTTCTGGAGGCTGCAGGTACAAGATCAAGGTGCTGGCAGGGTTGGTTTCTGGTACAGCTTCTCTCCTTGGCCTGCAGATGGCAGCCTTCTTTGTGTATCCTCCTGTGTCTGTTCCTCTGTGCCTGCGTGTGTACATGACACTCTGATATTTCTTTCTCCTCTTATAAGGACACCAGGCCTATCAGATTAGGGCCCCACCCTATCACCTCATTTAACTTTAATTACCTCTTTAAAGATCCTATCTCCAAATAGAATTGCATTGAGGGTTAGGGTTAAGGCTTCAACATATGAATTGGGACAGGGCGAACACAATTCAGTCCATAACACAGCCCGAGACCCACTCTATCGGAATCTTGATTTTGACCAGATCCCCAGTGATTCATATGCACATTAAAGTCTGAGACACACTGGTTTTAGTGTACAATCTTCCAGTCCTTTTTATATATGTTTTTACATATGTGCCAAAATAAAACCATATGTACTGTATTCTAAGCTATTTTGTTCAGCAGTATAATATTTAGCATATGTTATCAACAGTATCCTATGTCATTTAATATTAGTCAGCCACATCCTATGTGATGACCACAGCATATTCCATTATACAGATGTATCTTAATGTTCCTAATTACTTCCTTATGCTTAGCTATTTATATGGCTTTCAATTTTTCACCGTTATAAGAAACACTGTAATGAACCTCCTTGAAGCAACATTACTTATGTACAGCCATATCTATCCTAAGAAAAAAAATTGAACTGAACCTTTTTTTTTCTGGCCCTTTAGGAGGCCCTCGCCAAGCTCAGTCTCCTCAGCCCCAGAGATCTGGAAGCCCCTCCCAGCAGAGGCTCTCCCCACAAGGCCAGCAGCCCCTGAGCCCCCAGTCCGGATCTCCACAGCAGCAAAGGTCACCAGGCTCTCCACAGCTATCCCGGGCATCCAGTGGCAGCTCCCCAAACCAGGCCTCCAAGCCAGGTGCCACCCTCACCTCACAGCCCCGGCCCCCTGTGCAGGGCCGTAGCACCTCCCAGCAGAGTGAAGAGTCCAAGAAGCCAGCACCACCCCATCCGCATCTCAAGTAAGTGCTTTGGGAATTGGAAAAGGTATAGGATCGAGCTGGGGTGTAGGCAGGGCTTGGCTGATTCAGGGTTAGGGACTTGGAGACAAAGGAAGACCCAACGAGGCCTTGCCTAGACTTCAAATAGGTAAAAACAAGACTAGAGGATGGAATTTGCTGGGGAGGCCCAAGAAGGTGAGAGTATAGATTAGACACCACCGTGACCCTCCATGTATACACATATCAGTTATTTTTTGCCGCATAACAAACCACCCCAAAACTTAGTGGCTGAAGAAAACAATCATTTTCTTTGTCCGTAATTTTTTGGTTCAGCTGTCTGTTCTGAGTATAGCTCAGTTGGGAGGTTCTTCTGCTGGTGTCTCCTATAGCGTTACAGGATAAAACACAGGATACCCAGTTAGATTTACATTTCGGATAAAAAACAGATGATTGTGAGTGTAAGTATGCCCCAAACATTGCATGGAATATACTTACACTAAAGAAAAGTCTTAGCTTTTCATCTGAAATGCACGTTTATCTTCCTATTTGTATTTGCTAAATCTGGCAACCCTACTTTCCTGGGATCACTCATACAACTGCAGTCATGTGGCAGCTTCACTGAGGCTGAATGGTCCAGGAAGGCCTCACACACACATCTGGTTGCTGGTGCTGGCTGTCAGCTGGGGCCTCTCTCTCTCCATGGGGTCTCATCCTCCCCAACGCTAAGCCAAGCTCTCTCACATGGTAGAACTGCTTTTAAAAAGGGAGAGAGTGCAAGTTGCAAGGCCTCTTGAGGCCTAGCCTTGGGAGTTATGAAGTGTTATTCTATCACATGCTTTTAGTCAAAGCAAGTCACAGGGCCAAACCGACATTCAAGAGGTAGGAAATAAACTCTTGGTGGGAGGAGCCATGAAGTCACATCTCAAAAGGGCAGGCTACAGGGACAAGAGGAATCATTGCAGTCATTTTTGTAAGCCATCCATCACAATACGCATATACATCCTGTTTCCCCTCAGGCCCATCTCTTGGTTTGAGGTCCTAAAGAGAGGTCCCAAGTAACTGTTCTTTGGAAAGCTCTACCTTCCTTCAAGGCCAAATGTTGATCATCACAGTTCACAGCTAACAGCTATTGTCCACTTACTATGTGCCAAGCACTTTACTTACTTGGGTTTTTTTAAGTTCTCACAAGCTTAGGAGTTAATAACTATTTCTTATCCCCATTGTACAGATAAGTAGCAAAGAAAGATTAAATAACTTTCCAAAGGTTCCAGTTAATAACTAAAAGAGCTGGGATTAAACCCAGGACATCCAGTCCAGGGATCATGTTAACAACTATTTTTTTGTATAGGTAATATATTCACATGGTTCAAAGATCTAAAAGATATCAGGCCAGGTGCGGTGGCTCACGCCTGTAATCCCAACACTTTGGGAGGCCAAGGTGGGTGGATCACCTGAGGTCCGGGGTTCGAGACCAGCCTGGCCAACATGGTGAAACACCATCTCTACTGAAAATACAAAAATTAGCTGGGTGTGGTGGTGCACGCCTGTCGTCCCAGCTACTTGGGAGGCTGAGCTAGGAGAATCGCTTGAACCTGGGAGGTGAAGGTTGCAGTGAGCTGAGATTGTGCCACTGCACTCCAGCCTGGGTAACAAAGTGAGACTCCATCTCAAAAAATAAGTAAATAAATAAATCAAAGATGTATGTTGAAAAGCCTCATTGCTGCCTGATTCTCATCCAATGCTTTGCTGCCCTGTTCCCCAGAAATGACTTTTGTTAGTTCCTATGTGTCCTTTCAGTGCTTCCTTATGCAAATAAAAAATATTTGCATAAATAATAAAAATGTTCAGCTCCTTGCCCTCATTTTCTTACACACACAGGAGTATTCACTCTCCACACCATTCTGCTCACTGCTTTTCATGTTTAATAATAAATCCTGGAGCACCCCCAGTTCCTTGGAATTTTATTTTTTATGGCCATATAGTATTCCACTGTACAGTTGTACTATAATTTATCTAACTAATCCACCACAAATAGAAACTTGGTTTGATCTTACAAATAATGCTGCAATTAATAAATCTTAACATATACTTTCATAGTTGCAAGACTCACTCTAGAGAAAATAACCTGACACGGTATTGTTGGATCAAAGGATAAATGTATTTTTAGTTTGACAGACACTAGCAAATGGCCCTCCTGGCAATATGGAATAGTAGCTGACAGCACAGACTCTAGAGTCAGACTGTCTGGGTTCAAATCCTAGTTCTACCACTTAACTACACGACTGGCCGGGCGCGGTGGCTCAAGCCTGTAGTCCCAGCACTTTGGGAGGCCGAGAGGCGGATCACAAGGTCAGGAGATAGAGACCATCCTGGCTAACACGGTGAAACCCCGTCTCTACTAAAAAATACAAAAAACTAGCCGGGCGAGGTGGCGGGCGCCTGTGGTCGCAGCTACTCGGGAGGCTGAGGAAGGAGAGTGGCGGCGTGAATCCGGGAGGCGGAGCTTGCAGTGAGCTGAGATCCGGCCACTGCACTCCAGCCTGGGCGACAGAGCGAGACTCCGTCTCAAAAAACAAAAAACAAAAAACAAAAAAAAAAGATACGCCCTCACATAAGTTGCCTAACCTCGCTGTGCTTCAATTTCCTCACGTGCAGAATGGGGACAATAACCCCATGGGGTTATTATAAGGATTGCAACGAGTTTCTTGCAATGCTGCTGGCACCATAGAGGCTTATCTGTGTACAGCCCGTCACCACATAAGAAGGTCAGTCCAGCTAATCACAGGACAGACAAGGGCTCTGGGCCTTAAACCAGGTTTGGTCACTGACCTTACAGTGTTCTAGCTAAAAACACGTAAATTTCCTGACTTACTGCTTTGAAGAATTTGGCTCAATTCAAGTCAGCGGGTATTCACCAAATACCTACTCTGTGCCTTGTTCTAGATAAGACTTTCCGAGGGGTAAGAAGGAGTAAAAGACAGTCCCTGCTTTAAAGTCCCGTTTTTAATGTGATGACCGCATCACATGCAGAGCTCTTAAACTTTTGACACATTTACATCATCTCTTCCTATGTCTGTTGCCTCCCCTCCTATGACTGTAAGCCTCCCGAGGCAGGGCCTGAATCATATTCATCTTACACCCCTGTCCCCTAGCACGGGGGAAGTGCTCAACAAGCAGTTGCTACAGGCTGGCATTTGGGAAGCACTCAGAATGGCACCCGCCATTCAAAAAGTTGGCACTAAGAGAATTCCAAAAGGGGGTGGGGGGCAGAATTGGCCATAAAGACATTGGAGAGGAGATGGGGATTGAAGTCCAGAATGTCAGAGCCAGAAGAGGCCTGAGGGTCAGCAGGACGAACCCTTCGCTCTACAGATGAGATAAAGAAAGCCCTGAGAAGGTAAGTTCCTTGCCCAAGGCCACAGACATCAAAGAGCAGAGAAGGTTCTAGAATACAGGCCTCCTGATACCTAAACTAGTGCTGGAAATAACTATAACCTGATGTTGATACAGCACATTGCAGTTTACAAAGTGGGTTTGTACCCACAGGCAGGAGAGCAGCCAAGCTACTACTCCAGCAATGCCTGCTGCCTCAACAGCCTGGCATAATGGAAAGAATGTGACCTCTGGGTGCTCCCCCATTACTTGCTGTGAGGACCTGAGCAAGTTAATTGACTCTGTGAACCCCTATTCCTGAACCTAAGAAGTGAGGAACAAACCACCTTGCAAATTATGTGTGTAATGTACCTAACATCATGTTAAGCATTGGAATGCCTGGTTTCTGACCTTAATAACCTTATGATGATTGGGGTAGCCCATCTGGCTCACAGGCAAGCCCCCAAGACCCATTTCTTTGATAGTCTATGCCTTGTCTTCCTCAACCCCCTTGCCTTTCTGTTTCAGCAAATCTCAGTCCCTGACTAACAGCCTCAGCACATCTGACACCTCCCAGCGTGGGACCCCAAGTGAAGATGAGGCAAAGGCCGAAACCATCCGCAACCTGAGGAAGTCTTTTGCCAGCCTGTTCTCTGACTAACACCATCCAGGCTGGGAGGGGAAGAGTGCTCTGCTACACTCGTCCCTCTCCTGCCTCATCTTCCTTCTCAGCCTTGGTTCCTGATGGGAACAGAATGGAGGGCCTGAGAACATACTTTCTAAATGCCTTTGACCCAGGAACTGATTATATTTGTTCCCATTTCCCTTTACCGTGACATTCCAGCATTGTCTGACTGAGAGGTGGGCCTTTGAGAGCCTCCAGGTTCCTCAAAACAGGCCTGAGAGACGGGCGTCACATCCCTCTGCCTACCCACATACCCCGCCTCCCTGCCAGATAACCAAGTGAGATGTCTGCGAGTGGCTAGTTTTCACATCCTTATTAGTGTTTTGCTCACCTTTGGGCAAAGGCCCCCTCTAGGCCTTGCCCTACCTCCATCAAATGCAGACACTGTAGTCGGACCTCAGCAATATAGGAGGCAATAATCTTTTAACAGTGTTTTGCAAACAAGAAAAGAGAAAATCCCAGCCAGGGGAACTCGCCACCTGCCCACGCTAGTTCCATCCATGTTCAAGACTTGCCCTTAGACCAGACAGGCAAAAGCCCCCGTCACACTTGACCACTAGTGGGGTCCTGAAGCCAAGAAAGAAATGAGACCCTGTATGACAAGTGGGGTCTTTGAGAACACAACAGAAACAGAGGGGTCCTGGTAATGCCACTCATCCTCAGAGCATTATTCTTATTTGGACAGCCGAGAGCAGATCACAGGTTCTTCTAGGAATAAAGACGAGTTCACAGAGGAGAAAGAGGCCCGGGACCTCCCAAGGAAAGGGTCAGGTTAGGATCCTGTACCCATTCTGTTACACCACTGTTTGGTCTCTCTGGCCTCCCACCAGGAAAGCCGTTTCCTTTTTACGGATCTGTTGGGAACCAGAGAGAAGCAACAGATGAATGACGTAGGATCTGAAGTGCAATGGCAGTCACTTCTAGTTTGGCATCTCACAAACTCTGTACAGAAAGATGTTGGCAGGTTACTCAATTTTAAAACAGGCCCCATGGTCAAATATGTTTAGGAACTACTGTCTGTATTTCTTTTTTGGAGATGCATTGTATATAATATATGTCAAAGGCTTTTGGAATTCCTGCAGGAAAGAAATCAGCTTTGTTAAATCCAAACTGATTTGACTCAGTAAGTTAGCTGCAGAACTGGAAAAAGTAGACTAACTCCCTTCCCAGTGCTCTTTCCCCTGTACCAGCCTGCCCCTCATGCTTAGATAGGGTTCGGGGTGACCTAAATCACCAAGCACCTGGTGCTAGAAACATAGTAGGTGCCAGAAGCAGCCTCCTGGTCTCGAAGAGAGCCCACGGTATTAGAACATAGCTATGTTAGCCCCTTGCCTCCCACTTTGCAACCCGAGATATGTCTTCCCTTTGCTGTCCACGGGGAAGGGAGAGAGAGAGGTAAAAATGGAAGTGGCTCTGGCCTGGAGCAGCTTCTAGTTATGCGCAAGTAATGCAGATTGCTTGGTAATCAGCTGAGATCCATCCAGGTTCCCAGGAGCATAAAAGCAATCATCTCCTTTTTGGTCCTCCAAAACCAAACTGGAGTGGTGACATCAGGGCCAGAGACCCTCTCCTTCTGTGGGCATTGGGTCACTTAGAACTCTCAACCTCAGAAAAGCCTGCCTTCAAGCTGGCTTTTGACAGGTTATTGGCTGGAGACTGGCTCAGTATCGAAAGTGCTAGCTGTGCTTCTGGCTGTCAGAAAGCCACTTGGCCTTTAGGGCGGTCCTCTTCACATTGCCCTCTTCCCTCACTCATGATCAGGTCTGGATTTAAGAGCAACAGACCCCAGGAAAATTCAGAAGTCCTCTCTCTCCTCTTGTTTAAGACCCTTGGTCTGGGATTCAATAATAAGTAGCAGACCTGGCATAAGAAAGATCAGATAAGTCAATTGCCAGTGACCATCGGGAGCCATAATTTGGCAGGTGGAGACTGGTAGGCGCAGGTCAGATTAACACTGGTGAGGATCCGCAGCAAATAAAATAGCCATTGTGTGAGGTGAGAAGTGAACAGCTGAAGGCCCTGTACTCTTTCTAGTGCCCAAAAGCCCACCACCCTTACTCTATCTCCACGCTCGGCTGAGTTCCGTGTTATAGGACAGTCCCTGCATGTCTGGAGCTCACTCTGCCCAGTAACACATCTCCCTTCTTTTTGCTCAATGCAACAGAATAGTCTGGCCAGGAGCTGCCAGAATCCTATGCAGAGGCAGCTGAAATGATGCAGTGGGCAGTCAGACACATGAAGCTGCTGCTTTGCAGGCATCACTCTCTCATCATCATATTCTTCTAGACCCCCAAAGTGGGTGGAGGTGGGGGTCCTGGGATCAATATCCCACAGTCATGCCTGGGGGAGGTCAGGTGATGGCAAGGAATAGATCAGACCATTTATAATCCGGTAGAACTTTGCTTCGTCCTCCTGCTGCTGCTCACTTAACCCTTTCACTGCTCCCTTGCAGCTTCTGAAGAAAGCCAAGTGGGGCATGAGGAAAAGAGACAGGAGGTGAAACTCAAAACGTCAGATGCGGGTACCTTTTAAAGCTATTCTGTTAAAAGAAATCTAACAGAAGAGAGTATAAATATTGATTAACGTAAGGTTTGATGATTAGCCAATGATTCTAGGAGTCCCATTACTTAAACGCACACACACGCACACACATACACATACATGCCTGGATAATAACTGGGAATTGACAAATGCACATCCTAAAATCCTGTCACCTCGTGATCAGTTCACAGTTGTCTGAAAACCTGCTTCAAGAGAATGGCTTCCCGACTTGTCCCCAAGAAGATAGGGGTCACTAGTATAAGTCACACGATGAGAGAACCAGAATATCAGCCTCTCAGACTTGAGGGTTCCTGGGCCCTTCCGCCTTCTTTCCTGACAAGGGCAGGTGAGGCTTCCCCATTAGAAGGACATGGGGCACTGCTTATAAGAGCAGCCTATTACAAGATCCAAGCACAGAGAGCTATAGGAGTTGAAGTTTGGTTCCTTCCACTTGAAAAAAATATATCCACCCTCCTTTCTCAGGGGTAGACCTTTCAAATATTAATAAATAATGCTATGCGACATCCTGAATAAACGGGTAAAAGAAAACTTGTAGGGCAGGATGTAACCACGAGGTCCACAAGTTTCAGGAGATTAAGAACACAGGAAACCCCTGTGGCAATCGTCCCTCTTCAACAATCTCACCCAATTTTCACTTAGTAATAAAAGACAGCTCAAAACACACAACTGAATGGTAATAGGCTGGCCAAAGTTTCTCAACGTGTGGGCCATGGCCATGGGCAGAGCTAGTTACAAAGGCCGATGAAGCTTCATTTCGGACCAAAGGAGTCAGAATTTCTGGTCACAGGACCCAGAACCTGCATCTTTGTCAATGTCCCCACTTTGAGTGCACTTTGAAGTGAGACCAGCAACCTGAGCTGGGCTGTGTGGGAAAGCCACTGCATGAGAAACAGTACTGGTATGGGTGTGCTATAGTCTCCAGCACAGCTAAGAACCCACTCCTTTAGTGAACAAAACTAATGGCCCCATGAACAATGACCACATGGCCTAAATCCTCCCATATTCCTATATTCCATCCTTTGTCCTCAGACACACCTCCGCATTCAAAGGATAGCTCCCAGATACTCCAGTATCTGCGTACAACAGCAGCAGAAACTCCTTCCAAACTCCAAATCAGCAGGTATCCTGATTTTTATAACCATGCACAGATATATCCAGATCCATGACATAACACTAGTTTACAGTCAACATGTTTAAATAATTTCCCCACTGGTCTGTGTATGAACATAGAAACCAAGGGCACATAGGTCTCATGGTGACCCCAAAATGGTTGTTTTGTCACACAGGCAAGCACGTGTTCCTTCCAAATATGTAACCTTTAATAATTGTGACATTTTGAAATGGGAAAGGGCAAAAAGGAGGGAGAGGGGAGTCATGCTATATAGACTCTAAAATGTTATGTTCGTTGTTTTGTTTTTTTGTTTTTTTGCTTTGTTTCGCAACTTTGAGCCAGAGAAAGGCTAGCATTTTCCCTCCAAGCTGACTCGGGGAAGCTGAAACACAACAAAGACCTATTTGATTTGTGCACAATGAACAGGGATTTAAAAACGCAGCCTTAGTGGACAGCTCTACCAGCCAGAGAAAAGTTCTTCCAGATCTTCCTCCCGTCAGCATGATAAAATGGTACTATACTTTGGTTAAATGTAAAATCAGCTTTCCAGGAACAGTAGAATATCCCTTCTCTTCCATCAGTTCCCTAGATTCTCTTCGTTACTACATTCTGTAGCCTAACATTCAGTCCTTGCTGAATTAACTAATATTCAGATACATTCAAGATAGAACTTACACTCAGTTCTATCTTTCCAAAATTTAAGAGGATGAGAGGTCTTCACTCGCATGGTAACAAACACAGCAGCAAACCCCATAAAACTGAACATCAACTGCCTTCTGGAAGTTCTCATCTGGCAAGCTAGTGCAGGTATCTTGTGCACGGGTCAAGAGAGTGAAGCTCAGAGCACACTGCTTGGCACCCAGCAGGTGTTCAGGACATGTTTTAGCTCAGCCCTCCTAGAAAACTATGAAATAAAATCCAAACAAAAGTATTAAGATTGAAATAAAAGGATGTTTTTCTAAGAGTATCAATATATGGAAGTGACTTGCCCAAGAATAGACTCAAACCAACCGAAACCCAGTAAAATGAGATAATTGAGAAAGCAGCAGCAGAAAATCAATGTCAGGTTTTCCACCTCAAAAAGACCTCTTCTAAACTGAATCTGAAGAGGAATGGGAGGAGGCAGAATGAGAACATGAGACTACTCCTCGGGGTCTACAAGAAGGTTAAGGTGACTGCAGGGCTGTGAGCTGTAGGGGAGTTGCCATTGTCAGCATCGGTCAGGGAGGCTGGAGTGGGCAGACCAGGACAACTCCACAGCTTCGGCAGCAAAGGTCCAGGGCCAAGGAAAGCAAGTACACAGATTGTGCTTCACACAACAAACACAGCGGTTTCCAAACAGCACGGCCTCAGTTCGAACCGGCCCAGGAGCACACCATGTCCTTTCAGGACCTGCCCCTTCCAGTGCCCTAGGGCAGACTAATCTCTTAATGCTTTATTCAACTTCGTAAAACACTGGTGGCTTATTTTATGTGTTTTGAATTGGTGAAAGGATGCAGGTTGGTCACGGGTTAAGCTCGGTAAGTCAGCCTTGCAGATACAAGTGGCAGCTTAATTATCCTGGAGGCAGAGCTCATTGCCTAAGAGCACTTTCACACGAGTCTCTGCTTTTCCTTTATCCTAGAGGGCAAGCTGGCTGGTTACTAATTATACCATCAAAAGCTGTCCTAGGCTCCTAAGTTGCTGCTGATATAAGTGTTTCAGCCTAATATTTGGACTCTAATAGAAGGCAGCACTTTTGGTTTGGTAAGAGACAAACTGGAAGGCTGGGCAACAAGTAAGTTAAAGTTGTCCATTTATCAAACACAATGCCTAAGAGACACAGAGGCTCCCTTCTGTTTCCATGCACTGGCTGTTTCCACGCAGCTGAAAGAGATGAGCTGTGGACACTTAGACCTTGTATTGAGATGAATTGACTGGCCAAGAGGAAAAGAAGAAAGTGGTTGGGAAATATTTTTTGGAACTGGTGGGGCATTCCTGTAAGGGAAATCAATCTAAAACTAAACATTCTTTCTACAACATGTGTATAAAATATACTTTTTTTAAATATACAGACACGGTCTTGCTATATTGCCCAGGCAGGTCTCAAACCCCTGGCTTCAAGCAATCCTCCCACTTAGGCCTCCCAAAGTGCTGGGATTACAGGTGAGGGCCACTGCACCTGGCTACACATTTTAATCCTTGAAAATCCTAAATCCCTTTCATTGTTTTTACACTGATTAATCTTCCCAACTGTAATTTGTTTCCATCCTCTCACATTCTAAGTGTCTGCTCTCCATGGTCTTTCACTGAGTCTAGAGCAGAAGCAAGATCACAATTCTTTGGCACTCAGTTAACGTACTATGTTTTGCTATGGATTAGCAGAAACTAAATGCTGTAACCTATTGGGGAATCTCAGGAGTGACATTTAAGCTAGTCAGTTTAAATCAAATCCTTGTTCTATGTGACTTACCCAGTACTTCCCAATGATCTTATCCAGTCATCTTCTACAGTCAACTGAAGACTACACAAAGAAGCACTGCTCATGCATATGGCACAGCAGAGCACTGGACCCGCCCAGCTCCTCTCTGAAGCTCTGTAATTGGGCCGCTACTGCCTAGAGTAGGAGAGAGGCAAGCCTTAGTGCTGGGCCCTGAGTCTAGTGAGCAAAAGAAGAAACGTCCAGCTCCATGAAAGAATAACAGAGGTAATAAGCAAAGCAGTGGTCTCAGGAATTGGAAAGACCCAAGCAAGAGTCAGAATTCAACAGTTTTTACACAAAGAATATCAAAATCTTAAGTTGGAAGGACACCTTCCATGATTTGATTCCCAGCCACATCAAACTTCCATTTATAAATGAGGGGAATGGGGCAGAGAAAGCTCCTGTTAATAAAAGAGGAGGCCACGCACAGTGGCTCACACCTGTAATCCCAGCACTTTGGGAGGCCAAGGCGGGCAGATCACGAGGTCAAGAGATCAAGACCATCCTGGCTAACATGGTGAAACCTCGTCTCTACTAAAAATACAAAAATTAGCTGGGCATGGTGGTGCGTACCTGTAGTCCCAGCTACTCGGGAGGCTGAGGCAGGAGAATCGCTGTAACCCAGGAGACAGAGGTTGCAGGGAGCCAAGGTCATCCACTGCAGTCCAGCCTGGCAACAGGGCAAGACTCCATCTCAAAAAAAAAAAAAAAAGAGTAAAGGGAAAATAAGGGGCTACAGTAAGGCGTAGGACATATCAATGATGTCGAACCACATCTTACTAAGATGCGTTGCTGTGGCACTCTAAACTCTTGCTTGCTTCCATTACAATACATCCAGGTGATCTCAGAAAATCGTGCAGTGAACAGGCTACTGCGAAACTACGATTTTCCTCTCATTATACACCAGCAATACATACAGCTCAACAGTCTCAGTTTAATGACAAGAATGTAGGACTTCACAAGCTTCTAACTATAAATTCAGCTTTTCAAGAGGAAATGCTTTGAGGATTGTCTTAAGAATTATTAAAAAAAACTATTGTGAGAGATCTGCAAATTTAGGTTTAGGCATACTGCCAATATCCTAAACTAAGCGAGATTTGTAATGTCTGCCAGTTAGTCTGAGGTGAGGATGGAAAGCAGCACCAGTATCCACAGGACACCAGCACCATCCATGGAGTTCTCAAGGGCCACTCAAAAAAGACTGCATTCTGAACACTTGTTGTTTTATAGTATTTGGTGCTTCTGGTCGTCACCATGTCCTCCCACACCCATTACACACATACACACATCCCTTGCATAGTGCAACACAACATTGCAAAGCCACAAAGAAATGTATCAGAGAACTAGTATATGGACCCAACAAAGCTTCAGGAGGACCTTGTTATACCCAATTAAAGCCATATGGCATCTAGTGAACACATTTTTAAAAGGCTGTCCTGTAGCTCAGATATTACAAAATACCACAGAAACAAATGTAAACAACTCCAATCCTTTACTATACATTAAGCTACTAAAAGTAACAGGCCTCAAGAAAATCATATTATTGACTGAATTTTCTTCACTGTGATGATAAAAAAAAAAAAACTCAATATACATGTGTAGCAAAAAAAAAAAAAAAATTCACTTGTATGTAGGACTCAAAATATTCTTGCAGCACTTAACATTCCAAGCCATTTCCTTATATGCAAAACAATTTTTAAAAAAGCAGGAAGACATTGGCAATATTCCTATTTTCTGTAGATGCTAGTAGTGGTTTATTCCTATGTTGTGAATCAGATTTTGTCACTATAGCATGTTTCTATAGTTGTTTGTATAAGTCATTTGTGTTTGGCCTTTTTCTTGTTGTAGAAAAAATAAATCTTGAATTTTGTGTATTTAAGTCTGAAAAGCAAAATGTTCTTCAAATAAGAGGCTATCTTTGAAGAACAATACCTGATTAGCACTCAAAGCAGTAAAACTTTTTTAAAAGATATCATCTACTTAAATTACAAATTAGGAGCTAAGTGTTCAAAACACAAGGAAAACAAAATCATAACCACCTCATCCCAGGAGCCACAAACAGGAGTCCCTAATACCAAATGGCCTTTGAACAACACTGCTTCACAGCCCAGAAAGTTCCACCACAGAACCCAAGAAAGAGCTGCAGAGAGAGAAGAGGTGGGCCTGAGTGGCAAACAGGAGTCCCTAATACCAAATGGCCTTTGAACAACACTGCTTCACAGCCCAGAAAGTTCCACCACAGAACCCAAGAAAGAGCTGCAGAGAGAGAAGAGGTGGGCCTGAGTGGGTGTGTGGCCAAAGCACCCACCCCAAGTCCAGTTCAACCAAACTAGCTGCTTTCATTTAGTTCATAAATCAGGCCTTTGAAAAAGATAGAGCACTGCTAAAATGAAAAAACAAAACAAAACAAAAAAAAAACAAAAAAACAGAAACCCCTTACAAAAATTATCTGCCTATGCTATGTTCTGATAATTCTGAAATGTCCAAATAACATTGTGTATCTGTTCTGAATATTTATTACGTATCTTTCTGTAATAAAAATCAAGACCACCATGTCATTTACACTTTTTTTTAATCTGGTAAGAACAGCATCAGAAAACAACCTTCGATCTAGAGGAGAACCAAGAGCAGGGAGATCAGCAGCCAACTATTCCCAAGGCCAACCTTGCCACAAAGGAACCTTTGGGTCACACCACCCCTAAGGGCTGTAAATATATCTCTTAAAAGGCTTCTGGGAGTGCAATTCTCACCACTACAATCAGAAATAACACTCGAGATCAGCACCCCAAGGAGTTGACATCTGTAGTTTAGAAACAAAAACAAATGGAGCTCCAGAAATGAAATTACAAATCAATCACATGAATGACAGGCGGCCGTCAGTTGGCCGACCCCTACTGGGTCTAAAGGGAAATCTGTCATTGGGGCCGCCTCGCCCTGGCAAGATGGGGTTAGGTCCTGGGAGTGGGCCAATTGGATCAAAGCGTGGTCTGAGTGGAGGGAACTGGCTGGGCGTCTCCCCAGGACCAGGAATGAGTGAATTGATTGGGTCTCCAACATAGGGAAGTGTTGGTCTTTGGTCATATTCACCCCCAATAATTCCTGGAGGAAGGCGGGAGCTAGGAAATGGCCTAGGGTGCAAGGGGTTGGGATAGAATGGAATGCCGTGAGTTGACGATGGCAGGAGCATCACAAACCGCCCTTTGGGGGATTCTTTTCTTTGTATGTGCCTCTTCCTGTACAGCTGTAGAAAAAAGAAAAATAAAAGAACAAGATAAGGTAAGTGATCTGGATGTTTCCCTGTAGTTCTAATTTGCTTTCATAGTAAAGATCTATAGGTACACCTCAGAGATATTGTGGATTTAGTCCCAAACCAATGCAATAAACCAAGTCACACAAATTTTTTGGTTTCCCAGTGTATATAAATCCTACGTTTACTATACTAAGTGTGCAATGGCATTATATCTAAAAAGACAATGTACTTAAAAATATTTAAAAATACTTATTGATAAAAAATGCTAACAATCACCTGAGTCTTTAGCAAGTTGCAATCTTTTTGCTAGTAGAGGGTCTTGCCTCCACGTTCATTGCTGCTGACGGGTCAGGGTGCTGGTTGCTAAAGGCTGAAGTGGCTGTGGCAATTTCTTAAAATAAGACAACAGTGAAGTTTGCCACATTGACGGACTCTTCCTTTCATGAAAGATTTATCTGTACATGCGGTGCTGTTTGATCGCATTTTACCCACAGTAAAACTTTCAAAATCAGAGTCAACCTTCTCAAACCCTGCTTCTGTTTTGTCAACTAAATTTATGTAATATTCGAAATCCTTTGTTTTCCAGGAATAGATTTCATTCCAAGAAACCACTGATAAAGAAAAGGGGGTATATGTATACCATGGAATACTACTCAGCCATAAAAAGGAATGAAATAATGTCTTTTCCAGCAACTTAGTTGCAGCTGGAGGCCATTATTTTAAGTGAAGTAACTCAAGAATGGAAAACCAAATCTTGTGAGAGCTAAGCTATGAGGATGCAAAGGCATAAGAATGACAAAATGGACTCTGGGGACTTAGGGGGAAAGGCTGGGAGGGAGGTAAGGGCTAAAAGACTACATCTTGGGTACAGTTTACACTGCTTGGGTGGCGGGTACACTAAAATCTCAGAAATCACCACTAAAGAACTTATCCATGGAACCAAAAACCACCTGTAACCCAGAAACTGACTTTTTTTTTTTTTTTTTTTGAGATGGAGTCTCACTGCTCTGTCGCCCAGGCTGGAGTGCAGTGGTGCGATCTCGGCTCACTGCAAGCTCCACCTCCCGGGTTCACACCTTTCTCCTGCCTCAGCCTCCCAAGTTAGCTGGGACTACAAGCGCCTGCCACCACGCCCGGCTAATTTTTTGTATTTTTAGGTCAGATGGGGTTTCACCGTGTTAGCCAGGATGGTCTCAATCTCCTGACCTCGTAATCCGCCCACCTCGGCCCCTCAAAATGCTGGGATTACAGGTGTGAGCCACCACACCCGGCCGACATTTTTTTTTAAAAAAAAAAACCACTTTCTCTCTTCATCCATAAGAAGCAAGTTCTCATCCATTCAAGTTTGACTGTGAGATTGCAGCAATTCAGTCCCAACTTTAGGCTCCACTTCTAATTCTAGCTCTCTTGCTAGGTCCATCACATCTGCACTCCTCCACTGAGGTCTTGAACCCCTCAAAGTAATCCATGAGGATTGGAATCAACTTCCAAACTCCTGTTAATGTTGATATTTCATCTCCCCCCCAATGAATCCTGAATATGCTTAATGGCATCTAGAAGGGTAAATCCTTTCCAAAAGGTTTTCAGTTTCCTTTGCCCAGATCCATCAGGAATCACTGTCTCTGGCAACTATGGCCTTACAAAATGTATTTCTTAAATAATAAGATTCAAAGTCAAAATTACTCCTTGATCTATAAGCTTCAGAATGCAGTTGTGTTTGCTGACATGAAAACGTTAATCTCCTTGCACATCACCATCAGAGATGTGGGATGACTGGCTGCATTGTCCATGAGCAGTATTTTAAAAGGAGTATTTTTTATAAGCAGTAGGCCTCAATGGTGGACTTGAAATATTCAGTAAACCATGCCATAAACTACGTACTGTCATTCAGGCTTTGTTGTTCCATTTACAGAGCAAAGGCACAGATTTAGCATAATTCCTTTTTTCTTTTTTTTTTTTTTTTGAGACAGAGTCTTGCACTGTCTCCTGGGTTGGAGTGCAATGGAGCGGTCTTGGCTCACTGCAACCTCTGCCTCCCCGGTTCAAGTGATTCTCCTGCCTCAGCCTCCTGAGTAGCTGGGATTACAGATGCGCACCACCACACCCGGCAATTTTCTTTATTTTCAGTAGAGACAGGGTTTCACCGTGTTAGCCAAGATAGTCTCGAACTCCTGACCTCAGGTAATCCGCCTGCCTCGGCCTCCCAAAGTGCTGGGATTACAGGCGTGAGTCACCGCACCAGGCCTGAGTAAGCATAATTGTTAAGGGCCCTAGGATTTTCAGAATGGTCAACAAGCACTAGCTTCAAAAATCACCAACTGCATTAGTCCCTTAAAAAAGAGTCAGCCTGTCCTTTGAGGCTGGGCACTGACTTCTCTCTAGCTATGAAATAGATGGCGTCGTCTTCCAATAGAAAGCTGTTTCATCTACATTGAAAATCTGTTGTGTAATGCAGCCACCTTCATCAGTGATTTTAGCTACATCTTCTGTATAACTTGCAGCAGCTTCTCCATCAGCACTTGCTGCTCTACCTTGCAGTTTCTGTTATGGAGACATTAGAATAGTACCTTATGAAACAGTATAATATATTCTTTTCATAAGGTACTATTTTAACTAGCTGAACAGCTGATGACTACTCCAGCACAAAGACAATTCATTTAAATTTTGTTGCAACAAAAGAATGTTTTACAATAAGTAAAGATGAGAAATAATCATTGTGTTAACATTTTTTCCATATAAGAAAATAAGGACTGAGTCTAAAGTAAAAGTTGAAAACATTTTCATTTACTGAAATTTAGCAGTAAATTAAATGAAAACAGATTTCATTACATCATATAAAAGTGAAAATATACCCTTAATATATTAATTCACTAGTCATTTCTGTGTTATGGACATTAGCCTTAATATTTAAAAATACCTACTTCTTTCCAATCTGTGTCTTGAACTCTGACAGTATTGTCTGCAAAGGAAAAATGAAAAATAAGGATTTAAAAACATTTCATTCATCCAGCATTAAACAATGGGTTTTGTTTTTCTCCTAAGAAAAGTGAAACTTACCCATTAAGCATGAGAAAAAAAGAAAATAAAAACTAATCATTTATATAACACACACTATGTCATTCGTATTTTCTTATCTAATTCAAACACTTTCTTGATGGTTAAGGGTGATCACCGCTGCTCTGTGCTACCCAGTAATTCAATGCAGTGACTCCTCAGGGACTATGGAGAAACATGTGGCTACTCTCTTCCTCCATTAACTGGTTCTACACTGTATCTTCTCCCCCTAATCTCATTTAGGTGTGTCACCTGCTTCTAATCCAATGTCTCATGTTATACCAAACTGGGTAACCTCAGAGTTTCTGTATTACAGCCCATGTTCATTACTGGAGGTCACGCTGACTTAGTCTTTCATCCATATTCCGGTTACACTATTTTCTCCCAACCATGTCCTGAATGACTCAGCTATCAGAAGCATGACCATAACTAAGTATTTTTTAATGTACTTATTTATTTGAAATATGTGAAATGGGGAAAAAGAAACCCATTCAACTTTAAGTATACGAAAGTGTTTGGACAAAAGATGATGATATCTTCTCTACAAGTTACTACATTAGCAAGGAAGTAAGGTTTATAAAAGCTCTGGCCCCATAACATTGTATCTATAGAAAAATCTGAACAGCTTACAAATGAGCTTGTGGGCCACAATCTAAAAATTAAAGAATAATTGTGCTTTAATCCTAAACTTGAATATACAAGTGAAAGGATATTTGTTCCTTTTATGAGTATTTATATCATACCCTGCTTTTTCTCAGTGCTTCCACATACATCAGTCATTCTGCCTTTTCTTTTTTACTATATTTTTAATTCTTTTTTGAGTTGGAGACCAGCCTGGGCAACACTGCAAGACTTTGTCTCCACTAAAAATAAACAAACAAAAAAGTTGGCCAGGTATGGGGGCGCATGCCTATAGTCTCAGCTACTTATGAGGCTGAGGAGGGAGGATCACTTGAGCCCAGGAGTTGGAGGTGGCAGTGAGCGATGACTGCGCCACTGCACTCCAGGGCAACACAACTAGACCCTGTCTCAAAAAAAATAAAATAAAATAAAATAAAATGAATTATTTTTTGAGATGATGCTTTCTTGCTGCCAATTGAGACAAAATAACATTTTAAATGTCAAATACAGGGACATAAAAAAAGGAAAAAGAGGACCTCAGGAATCAAAGAAGAGGAAAAGGAACAAACCAGGTCATTTACACTTCTTACATTTTGAAATTTTAAAAGAAAAAAACGTAAATAGGAATGCTATTTATAAAATAAATATGGATTTTTCCATTGTGGGTTTTTTTGTAACACGACCCATTAAATGGATTTCATGACCCACCCCAGGGTCAAACAATCTGAAAACACCAATATGTGGCAGCAGAAAAAAAGTTCCACAATCAGGTTTTTGGCCTTGTAGCAGGAAATCCTGATGCACAAGTTCTACCATCATCAGTGCCACAATAATTACCAGGTCACCATAATGTGACCATACAGAAATAAAGCTGCCCTGGCAACATGGAACAGGTCAACAAAACTCTCTTAACTTACACACTGGTCTCAACCATGAAAGCAGTTCAGAAATGCCAGCTCATTTCTAAGTCAGATGTTGACTATTGTCTCTAGCGAGAAAATAAGCCTGTCTTACTTTCATTTTTCTATCCTGAAATAATCTTCTTACACTAATGAGCGATTTGTGTTGTGCAAAATACAAAAACGAGAGGGTTTTAGGGACACAGGCAAAGGTATATGAAGCTTAGAGTCAGTCTCTTTAAGGCCATTAAAATTATTTGCAACAGAAAAATCCTACAACTAAAAACTTTTGGTGAGCTGAGTAATTAAGACAATAAGAAAGAGCCTTTTCTTGTGAATATGTCATTATGGAAATCACCTCGAAAATCACGCAGATATAAAAACCTCCACAGAAGCGGGTCATTTGAAGCAGTAAAGAGGTCACGACAAACTGCAGACAAAGACAAGACGGAACGAACATCCAGAAGTCGGAAGATCCGTAGTTTCAGTTCCAAGGGGAGGACGACCAACCCAAATACATCTGGTAGGCTCAGTGCTAAAAGGAAAAAAAGAGAAGTAACAGGTATTACTGAGTAAAGAACATCTGGCTTTCTCCACACAGTCAACAAAGTTGCCACTTGTTCCTTTCTAAAGTGGCAAAAATTTAGATGGTACTCTTAATTATTCCCAAGTATGCATCATCTACAACGAATTTTTAACCCCAGCTTGACTATAATTACTACTAACTCATGCAACTCTAGGCCCTTACTCCCTTGATGTTTTAGTAGAAAGACAAATGCTTTTTAATATAAATCAAATAACTATAACAATTGCTAAATTCTGGCCAATGGCCTCTTCTGTCTCAAACATTATTCAATACAACAATATTTCTTTATTCAACTACAGAAAATGAGTAATTCTTGGCTTTTATATCTGATTCCCTGCCAGTTATTAACTGTGTGCCTTTGGACAAGTTATTTAAACTCTAACTTAATTTCATCTGTAAAATGGATTAATATTACATCCCACCGACTTCAATGAGTTGTTGTGACAAGTAAACGTATTAATACGTATTAAGTGCTTAGAACAATGTTTGGCACACCAAGCATAAGCACTCAAGTGTTAGCAAATTACTATTACCTGAAGTCTAGCAGGCTAAAAACAGATAGATAAATTCAGAAACAAAGCCAAGAAAGGAAAAGAAAAATAATATGTTCCAAGTTCAGTGAAAATTATGTTTTGGTTATCAGCACCTTCAAAATATTTGTGATACTATTCTCCACTAGCAAAAATAATCAAAATCCAACAAAGACATATCTATATGTGTTTTTCAATTGACATTACTTCCTTTCCCTCATCACCAACTACAGAGAAGACTACTGTTATAATAGACATGCCACCATTCAACTTGACACCAAAAATGTTACTTACTTCTCCACACACAGAGAGCAAATAAAAGCCACTATCTGTTCACATAAGTCAGAAACTACCTACTAGTTGGAGACTTGTGGTAGATTGTATTGTGGTTCTCAATCACTTCCTACACATAATTATACTTCCCCACCCCACTACCATTAGGCTTGGCCATTTTTGTCTTATTTTTGCAATAAAATGTGAGTGGAAGTGACATATATAATTTCTGGGCAAAAGCGTTGAACCAACACATAATTGGGCCACTGGCACACCACAAGAGGAGCACGTCCTAGATAAAGACAACGCCTTCAGCCAAAGCAAACCCACACACAACATGTACACGAGCGAGAAGTAAATGTCACTGTAAGTCACTGAGATTTAAAATTTTTTTAACTGCAAAAAAAAATAGTAAGAGAAAGCTAATATAAGGATCTTGAGTGAATTATAAACCTTACTGAATTATGATTTCATCATGTATAAAATAAGTACCATAAAATTTACTTCAAAGTCATTAGCAGTAAATAAGAGTGCATGTGAAATATCCAACAAAGTGCCTGCATAGAGCCTCCAATAAATGGTTTAAAAAAAAAACTCAGATCCAATTACAGACCATATATTATTTATGTGTGTGTGTGTATATATATACACACACATACATATATATACACACATATATATAAATATATGTGGTTCTCATATATATATAAATATTGTGGTTCTCAATCACTTCCTACACATAATTATACTTCCCCACCCCACTACCATCAGGCTTGGCCATTTTTGTCTTATTTTTTCAATAAAATGTGAGTGGAAGTGACATATAATTTCTGGGCAAAAGCCCAGAATATAAATATATGTGTGTATAGAGAGAAAGAGCATCTATTATGTACCTGACCCCATGCTAGACAACAAGAATACAAACGTAAGATATATTCCCTACCTTCGAGATATTCCCAACCTTAGGTGGAAAGAAATCATATCAACAATTATAGTCCATGGAAAAGAGTCTATAATAAAAATATGTACAAAATAGCATTGAGATACAAAGAGCAAGTAAATAGCACTTAAGGAATATTAAGCTTAGTCTTAAAAGAGGAACATTTAGCTAGGAGCAGAAAAGAGGGCAGTCAGATGTCATACCCACCAAGAATACTAAGTATACTTATATTCTTTACAGTCCCTTGAACTGAGACAGTATTTCATCTCTTACCTTGTCGGGTAAAAGCCAGAAGAGGGTACACCAGCTGGTCTTTAAAGAGGCGAGAGAGTTTCTGAAGATCTTTGTATATCTTGGCTACATGTTCCCCTAGAATATTTTTTAATGAAAAATCAAAACCCAAAATCAAGTGGAAAAACTGTCCTCTATTTCTGCCAAACACAATCAACATGGCAAATAAATATTCACAAATAATTCACAAAGATAAGCATGAACCAAATTCCTTCATGGAAGAAGTACAGTGCAAGACTTGATAAAACTGAATCTTAGATATAAAAGCTAAAAATTCCATGCTACCACATTAGTAGAGTTGTGCCCAACCTCTCTAGCTCATAGGCTGCAATTGTAGAAAAAGCTTGTGTGAGATTCATACACAGGAAGATTTCCTGAATAGCTATCAATCTGTGCTGGGCACTGAGGATACAGTGGAGACCTGCTCCTGTAACGCTTAGAAGCTGGTAAATTAATAGCATTTATCACATGATGACTGTGTATCAGCACCTGTGTCAAGCATTTTTCAAACTTTCACATCAGAAGTTCTTTCCTAAGTAATTACTATCTCCATTTTAAAAACAGGTCAAGGTACAGAAAGCCTGTCCAAGGCCCATGGTTAGTGGCAGAACAGTGCACAAACCCAAGTCCGTGTGGCTCAAAAGCGCTCATTTTTAGCCACCACACTGCTACTGCAAATGTGGGCAACAGATCACCAGAATTGACAATACCTGGAACTGTTTAGAAGTACTGAATCTCAGGCCCGCTGCAGACCTACCAAATCAGAACCTGTAGCTTAATAAGATCCCCGTGTGACTCATATTAAAGTATGGACGCACTACCAAACTGCAGCCGAGGTTCCCACTTGTTTTGCTATTTACCAAGTGTATAGCCTTGGACAAATAACCTGCCCCTCTGATCCTCACCTTTTTGCTCCACTGTTTAAGGGAGACGCCACCACTACACCCGATAAGGCTGTTATAATTGAGAGCTCCACGAGCAGTGCCTAGTGTATCAGTAGACAATTTATGCTTGCTCCTTGCCCATTCCATATTTATGTATTTCACTATCTATAACAAATAAAACACTCAGTATAACGGGATCGATAAGAAGAAGGAAAGAGACACGCAGCTAATGTCTAAATCTTTGTTGTGTGACTTGCAATCTTGAACTGAAATTTGCTGTCAAGGTATCATTTTTAAAAATCAATTTGGCTCAAGGGCTTTTTTCAAATGTGAAAACTGATTTTCTTTAAATGAATTTTTTTACTTCAGCAACCTGGTATGTAACTATTTAATTAGAAACTTATGAATAAAAGGATAAATAACAGTGCCTAGCCTAGTTGTAGTTACTAGGTGCTATCAGCCACAGTAAAAATTCATTAAGATGACTTGCCAAATGAGCAGCATATTCCTACTCAACGTAAAAGACTTTATTAAAAATACTTCATTATAACAGTCCATAAAGTTGTAACTTAACAGTATTTAACATTCCTCCTCCCTTCCATTTCCTTTTTCCTTATTTAAGAGAAAGCAGATAAAGAATAGCAATCGGAGCTACATTCCTGTAAAAGTTGTTTTAAAAGGCTGGGAGTCAGCCAAATCTATTCCAATCCTGTATTTCACCATTGATTAGCTCTGTGACTCTTAAGTAACTTAGCTTCCTCTAGATCTGTTTCCTGATCTAGAAAATGGGCATAAGAGTGTAGAGTATTTCTACTCTCCATAACAAGGTCCTCCCTATACGGTGATCAATACGGAGTGTCGTAGCCAAGGAATTTCAAGTTTTTCTGACCCTAATGATAAAAGCCATCTATACAGATTCATCAGTCCAGTTTATGCAGTTTCAACAGGGGCAAAAACTGGTCCTTGACAGGTTAAAAACTATTATATTGGTTTGTGATCCTTCAAAGGGTCACAGTACATAAATAAAATATATTTGTGGTATTAAATTTCATGAAGGAGAGAGACTGAGGGGAAAAATCTCCGAAGGCTCCTTTGGGAAGTGATAATAAAAAGATTGAGAAACTCTGGCCTAGTCTGACATTAAACGTTCAACTCGGCCAGGCGCTGTGGCTCACGCCTGTAATCCCAGCACTTTGGGAGGCCGAGGCGGGCAGATCACAAGGTCAGGAGTTCGAGACCAGCCTGGCCAATATGGTGATCGCCTGTCTCTACTAAAAATACAAAAAAAAATTTCACGAGGTCAGGAGTTCGAGACTAGCCATGGTCAATATGGTGATATCCTGTCTCTACTAAAAATACAAAAAAATTAGCTGGGCGTGGTGGTGTGCGCCTGTAGTCCCAGCTACTCGGGAGGCTGAAGCAGAATTGCTTGAACTCAGGAGGCAGAGGTTGCAGTGAGCCAAGATAGCACCACTGCACTCCAGCCTGGTGACAGAGAGAGACTGCATCTCAAAAAAAAAAAAAGAAAAGCTCAATTCACCTAATGCCCAAGTTCTGATTCTACGTCCAACCAGAGACCATTATAAATATGTATTCTGCTGTCTCCTTTTCCTATCAGTTCTAGTGAGTATAAATCAATCTCTAAGGGCTGATCTCCCCTAGGAATGAACAAGAATAAGTCTTTAGACCTTCAAAGCAACGATGTCAATCTAGCCAGCCTTTCCTAAAGGACTGCTATAAATGCCATCTTCCCACTGTACCACAACATTCCCACTAGGCTCTTAAAACCCTCCTAAGTTTACTAAGAAGATTAAATGGAATAACATATGTACAGACACAAGTACAGAATGAAACAGGCACTTAAAAAATGTCAGTTCCCCTCCACCTTATCTCTTCTCCTCCAACCACCTGTAACTGCCTCTCACAGTTTGGTTTAACTGAAAAATGATAAAAAGGAAAATCTGTCTTCTTTCCATCTATTAATAATTTTATAGAGTTTAGGCAAAACCTTACCTAGAATGCAAACTTTTGGTAAAGTATCAATCTGTATAAAACAGCAATCAAATTTATGTAGGTTTAAACAAAGATTTTGATTGCAGTTTTTCCTCCAATAATCTTTAATAATGAACTTGAATTACTTCCATGAAACCCAGATCTCCATATTGGTTAAATATGATACCAGAGAGATCTCCAAAGATTAGTACAGAAACTATGAACTATCATCAGAGTGTAATAAATTACATACTAGTGTTATCTCATAACAATATAATTCAGCACTCTATGACTCTAAGAAAAACAGGAAAGAAACAAACTCCTCAAATTATAAGCAAAATTTTCGCATTTTTTAAACCTTTGCGTTCTTAAGCAAACCACATTATCTTCAATATGCTTTAATCTCATATAGAAATTTTCTGTCTTTTGAACATTATCTTTCAGATTTTTTTCTTACATGAATTTCACAGAGTTTCACTCCAAAAGTTACATAATGTTTATATTACCTAGTTTCTCTTTGCAAATAAAAGACTCTGGTAGCAGCTGCAGTCTTTTCACACTTCTAATCTCATTGTTGATTTTCAGTGTAGCTGTAAATAAACAAAAGATGATAAAAAATGCTGTCACTTCATCAACTGCCTTTCTTTTTTAGTATGGGCTTGCATTTCCTTGCTCCTAATATACTAAGGACACATTATACAAAACAAACTGTTCTTCGCCTATTTCTTTCTCTGATAGCAAGTTCAAAGTGTAAACCTCGCATCACATGAAGTAAAATCACTCTACAACACCACCTTTAAAAACTACAGTAAGCATCTTTATATAAAATCTACTAGGCAGCAGCTTATTAGTAATTGAAAGATACGCAACAAGGCTAATCAGAGGCAACTAAACACAATAAAACATTATTTCTAATGAAGTCACTAAAAACTCCATTTATCTTTTATTTAACCCTTGGCAATGAGTCTTCCCTTGTTCATTAAAATAATCTTGCTAGTTTTCAGAGCATCATCTCTCTTCCAGACCCAAAGGACCAATATTCTTGACATCACCAGAGGGTTCAATTTTAATCATGTATACAAAGGCGCACTTCAACTCATTCCATGAAAGAGCCCAGTGATGTGCTTATGCACATGTGCACCAAGCAGGATGCCTGGAGTGAAGGAAAGATTTAAAGACACACTGCTCTTTTCAAATAATCAATCCTGGAATGGCTGGCTGCCATGAAGTCTGCCAAGAGCTGATTTGCCAAGAACAGTAAAGAAACAAAGTATGAGAAATTAAGAAATCATCAAGACATTCAGTAGTTATTCTTTTTATATTAAGTATTCTCAATCTAATGAATACAGGTTATTATACACGTCATTAAGTGCTTTTATAAGAAATCAAGGCAAAATTTGCAACTACACATTGACTATTTGGTAACTTCAACCTTGCAAATTATGATGTGATATAGCAGAATGATGAGATGAAGGCAGAAACTGTTGACACTCTGTGTACGAGAATGCCAAACTAAAAGCTACATTTGCTAATTATGATGAACTGCTGAATAGACATTGCTAGGTCCTAGTGTCATCAGACAGTCATGTCCTGGCAAACGTGAAGTACCACCAAAGCTATTAAACCGAACGTTTTGAGACTTTTAAATAACATTTCAAAGAATCTTATGACTAAAGAAATAGAAATTTCTTAAGAGGCCAGGCATGGTTCACACCTGTAATCCCAGCCCTTTGGGAGGTCAAGGCAGGAATACTGCTTGAACCCAGGAGTTCAAGACCAGGCTGGGCAACACAGTGAGACTTCATCTCTACAGAATATAAAATAAAAAATAGCCAGGTGTGGTGGTACACGCCTGTGGTCCTAGCTACTCAGGAGGCCAAGGAGGAACATCGCTTGAGCCCAGGAGGTCAAGGATGCAATGATCCATGCTCTGGCTACTGCACTCCAGCCTAGGTGACAGAGCAAGACCCTGTCTCAAAAAAAAAAAAAGAAAAAGAAAAAGAAACTTCGTAAGAGGGAAATGAGAACTATCCAACATCTCAAAGATCAAGACAGCATAAGTCAGTAGCTTTCAAAATAGATTTTAGCAGGAAAAAAAGACACCATTTTTTTCAAACAGAATCTCACACAAAACTTCAATAAATGAAACAGATAAACATTTCGCTGTTTTAAGTGGTGATAAGGCTTCTACCTAACTTTCATCTAGGCAAAGGAGCAGCTGTAGAACATACTGAAAACCTGACCTAAACCTTTGACCTAAGGCAAAGCAACTTCCTTTGCTAAACAAAAGAGATGAGCTATACTGAATAAACAAAACAACAAATGCAGCCCTCCCAATCTTACCACACTATCTTTTTAACTAAAAGGATAAACCTCAAAAAACAAAACAGAATAAAAATGAAAGCTCCTAGTCATTCAAATGGATCTCCAGGATGTGTGATTATGATAGACCACTAGGAGTTGATACGAACCAAAGTGGTATCTGAACTAAAACACAAAGATGGAATGCCTTGCTATTCCAGTGAAATTTCTTAACATGAAAAAGGAGACAGGAAAAGTTATTTATGCAGAGTGACATTTGTTGGGGGAGGCCCAGCAAATAAAACACACACTTACTAAGGCCTCAGTAAACTTAGCATTGTTGTTGTGCATTGCTGGCCACAGAGATGCGAACTTGGATAAATGGTGACCCCAGCTCTAGTTCCCCATGTCTCAGTTCAAGACCTTCGTTAAAAAAATAAAGCCATCCACAGGCATAAAGAAAAAGTATTCTCCAAAGAGTTCATGTATAATAGGCTCATTTCACTCATATTATCAAATACTGATAATATTGGATAATATTAAATATTTAATATTATAATATTGGATAATATTATATTGGATAATATTAAATATTACCCCCCAGAGCAAAATATTACAAAGATTAAGACATCAAGAAAATGGATGCCCTAAGAGTGAAGGGTGCTGGCCTAAACAACCCAACAACCTCTTACTCTATAATCTTCCAGACACATGTTATCAGTGGTCTAGGAATTCAATAAAGTTGAGAAGGACTCACAACTGTATCATGATAGCCAATCACTGAAGTGGCTATAAAACATTTGGAAAGAAACGTCTAAGAATCCATAAACGAGCAACCATGACTATGCTATTCAATTACCATTTACAACAATCAGGTTTCCCAGAGGCACACAGGTGAGAGTAGCGGAGCTGCCCTCGCAGAGAGGATGCATGTACTGCAGCTTATACACCCCGCTCAACTTCCACTTCTCCGGCATGGACAGTGCTTTGGCTTCGATGCCCTGGGGAACGAAATGAAAGGGAAACAAATAATGAAGAAAGGGGTTACTCTCAAAAAGATTAAAAATCCAAAAGACTCCTAACTTGTTTGAAATAATCATTCCACATAGTCCTCTTAATACAATGCATCAAATCATTAATATTGCCATTATATTTTATATTGTAGGATAATATATTACAACACTTTTAATCAAAATTTTTGTTCAAACAGGTAAAATTGCGTCATGGAAACAGGGATTGATCTCTCTCTTCAAAGACTCACTTCTCTGCCTAGCAAAACCACATGATTATTTAAAACTCCAAAATAATCAAATATCACTTCCTCTGTAAAGCCTTTTTCAAAGAAAAATTGTTTGCCATTTCCTTTCGTCCCCTAACATTCTATCCATATTTCCGTTACACTTCAACTGTATTATTATCTATGTTTACTTGTATTATTTCTGATTATCTTTTTATTTGTCTCTCTCCTCTATTTATGTATGGACTCCTTGAGGACAGGAAATATCCCCATGTTTTTATATCCTAATTTCTGGGTCAGTGCATGGCATGCTGCAGGTGTGCACTGATCACCAAATTACTCTATATCTTTGTAACTTATAACATGGCTCGCAGACCAGCAACATTGGTATTATGCAGGAGTATGAAGAAGTACACGGTCCATTCTACAGTTACTAAATCAGAATCTGCATTTTAATAAGGTCCCCAGGTATTCCAAAGCACATTAAAGTTTGAAAAGCAATATTCTAAATGTTCTCCTCCATGAATTCCTGGCATCCTACATATGAATATGTGTCTCCCAGAACTTCACCAATATAGCACAGTGCTTTATATTTCTGTCTATCTCTGCCACTCTCAGACTATGGGCAATTTGAGAGCAGGAACCATCCACATGTATGAGCAATTATAAGATGTTTGTGTTTTGCTTGCAGTACTTACCTGAGGCATGTAACCTGACTCCAACATGAGAAGGTGTATCAACACTATCAAGGCATCATTGGCATCAGAACAGTCAGCTGATTGATACAAGGTCTCTAATGAATGTGGCACTTGCCCTTCCACCGATTCACTACAGAGCATGGGTTCTGAGGGATAGAAACCTGTGCCCTCTGCCATATCCTCAATATCTTGAATTGATTCAGCTTCAAAATTTTGACTAGGCCCTAACTGAAAAAGGAAAACAAAACAATGAATTAATTAAAAAGACTTATTTTTACACAATACATTTTTTGTATCCTAACGTGAACTAAGTGCTGAAAGTCAAAGTACATCATTGGGGTCAGAAATGGGAGACATTTTAAGTGAGTCCTTATAAATAAATAAGCCTGCGACCTACTCTTCCATCCTCAATTCCTCACCTGTTAATTCTAGCCGATATGTCAAAAACCTGGAAATCGTCCTAGACTCCTCCCTCTACCTAACTAAACCTTGTCCCAAATCTGATCAGTCTTCAAAGTTCCACTGAAACTAACTCCTAAACATGTCTAAAATTTGCCCCTTCCTGCTCCATTGGTACTTCAGACTCTCATCATGTATTTCCTGACATCCAACAAGAGCTTCCCTTGCAAGTATCCCTTCTTCAACTTTCTTGTCTTCCAATACATCCCATCCCCTGCTGCCAGTTTTCTTGACAATTAAAACTCCGATCATGTACTATGTCCCAGCTTAAAATTCACCAGTACCTCCCCAACACAGACAACAGCATTTCCCTCAATTGTGCCTTAGATGTTCTTAGGAAAAAAGGTGGTCCACATGGAATAAGTGTGGAAAATGCTACATGCTGCAGCCACCTAACTTCACCCTCCATAGTCACAAAATACTCTATTGGCATTATAAAAGCACTGAGGAGTCTAATAACAGTAATAATAGTGTGTGCATAACACTTTACCAAAAAACTCCATCTTCAACAGTCAGCATCCCTGTAACACCATCTCACGAAACTAGATTTTCAGAGGACACGGAGAAATGCAGGCCTACAAATGAAGCCCAAACTTCTAAATCCCTTAGCATACGAAGTCCTTCATCACCTGATCTCTGACTCATTACCAAGTTCACTTTCTGCCAGTGCCTTCTTACCCCAATCTTCTCCACTTCTTCAAAAGAGGTAACACAGACCACAACTCTGCCTTACAACGGCCTCGATTATTTAACCTTATCACACCGCACTGTACTGCAATTTTCTGATTACATATCTGCGTCCTTCCATGACTACAAGCTTATAAAAAAAACAGACTACATGTTACTCATTTTTGTAACCCCAGTAAAGTACCTAGCACAAAGCAGGTATTCAATGTCTGCTGAACAAATGCTGAAGGATAATACCTTACAACTTCATAATGTCTTTATTTTCAAAATGTTTTCTTATTTGTACCTTATAACAATCCTGTAAAATAGGCATGGCAGGTATTGCACTTTTTATAGATCCTGTAATTATAAATCTGAAAGATTAAATAACATAATGCAGATTATCAACTAATAAAAATTTGAAATGAACTCAGATCTCCAAACTTGCAGCTCAGGACTTTGAGATGAAAAAAAAAAAACAACTAAGTTACCTATATTAAGTTTGCTCAGAAAGTTTGTTTCCTAGGCATATGCCCAACTCTTAATGCAAAGCATAAGTTTCTTCTTTTTAGGGTTTGCATTTCCATTAAAGAAGGGGAAAAGGAAATTAAAATTACACAGTATATGTAAAAGGTTGGAGGAATGTAAGGGAGCCAGAGGTGACAGCTGTTCTTCCAAAATCTCTGAGGACCTAAGCCCTATGGCTTATGGAAAAGATCCAAAGTCACTTGTAAAAACCTAGAGGCCAATGAGAAGTCACACTACCCAAAAATGAGGTATGGCACAAAAATATTTCCGTATTTCCTGAGAAAATAGAAACAACTATATTAAAAACCACTTAACATCAAGCTAAACTATGAAACAATAGGTTTTGCTTCTTTACCACTATGTCTAACTTTTAGCCATTTACTACTTATTGGCAGTTGTGTGGGACAGAACATATGTGGAAAAATGAAAAAGAGCTACCCTAGGCTGAAGTACATGAGAAGGAGATATCAAAATCCCCTGCTGGGCTTGTCAAACCTTACTCCTACTCTATGGGAATCTACTGACATTCTCTGAGCTATTCTGATATGAGTATTTATCAAATTCTTCACATGTGTGAAAATGAAAAAAAAATGGTGAGCACCACACCTCTCTGAACAGATCATTTTGCCATATGTCATTTACAAAAGACTAAAACAAGTGACTAAGATGCATGAGAGCTAATATTAGATTCTGATACCTGCTACCCGTTTCTCATTCAAGACTTAAGAGGTACTGGATGAATTCCCAAATATGATGAAATAAGAAAATTGATATTTAATTACAAGAGTAAAATTTACCTCCTACGGTATCAAGTTTTACGCATCTATTTTCCTTTTCTAATGCTCCATTCTACATTAGAGAGTGTAATGTACTTAAAAGCATTATTTATGAGATCTCGAGCTCAGTTTCCATACTCTTAAGGTTTTCCTGTCACCCTTTACAAGTCTTGGAATACAAAACAATATGCAAAATCTTAGAACTGAAATTAGTAACTTTAAGCAACATTAATTTCTCAAAATTTTCCAAAAGGAAACTAGCCAACTATCACAAATACTATGAAAAGTTTCATCTTACTAGACAATTTTAAAGTACACAGAAGTAAAAGTAATGGGCCCTACTAAGTTATCCCAGAACAAGCCTATTAGCAAAAAAGACTCAGAAACATAATTTAAATATACAGCAAAATATTCTTACTCATTCCCCAGTTTACCTCTGTGAGGCAGAAATACACTGATACAACAATAATTTTAAAAATAAATTGAAATCCACATATCTGGACATAATTTTCACAACTTACCAATCTATTAAAAAGTATTTTTTAATATGTCTATACTTAATGCCATGACAAGTTACCATGAATACTTATACTCAAAAATGTTTAAGGCCAGCAATTAAGTTGAGGTGATAAGTGTACATACAAAAAACAATCAACAAGATGGCACGTGTATTGGTATTAAAAAAATAAAGGTGATCATTTGCACCATTCAAAAAATTAAAAGGTCGGATAAAGGCTGGGCATGGTGGCTCATGTCTGTAATCCCATTACTTTGGGTGGCCAAGGTGGGCGGGTCACTTGAGGTCAGGAGTTCAAGACCAGCCTGAGCAACACGGTGAAACCCCATCTCTACCAAAAACACAAAAATTAGCCAGGCGTGGTGGTGTCTGTGGTCCCAGCTACTCGGGAGGCTGAGGTGGGAGAATCGCTTGACCCCAGAAGGGTAAGGTTGCAGTGAGCTGAGATTGTGCCCTATACTCCAGCCTGGGTGAGAGAGTGGTACACTGTCACACACACACACAAAAAAAGTGGGAAAAATGATGAGGCATGTACAAGGCAATAAAGATAATCAGATAATCAATACAAAGAAATTAAAGAAAACTATTGGGCTATGGTTGGCAAGGGCTTAGGAAGATGGGTAGAAATATAGACAAGAGAGGGAGGAAAGGTAACAGGTTCCAGTCTGGGTGAACAGTAAGAGCAAAGTCACAAAAGCAGTCACTAGGTTGTATGTGTGCACATGCATGCAAGCAGGTGCATGTGCTGGCTGGTGGGGGTGGGGGGAAATGATGGTCTGTTCTGATTGGAGATGACAGTTTAAAGGAGGGAAGAACAGAAACTACCCCTAAAAAAGTTGAGTGGAGTAACTTTCCAGAAAGCCTTGAGCACCAGGTACAGGAGGACAGACGTCATTCTCCTCTTCTGTAAAATGACAGGGTTGAACTAGAGATACATGGTATTTTTCAGCTAAAAAATTCTGAGCACAAGTTTATGAGAAAGAGTTAATGAAAGACAGCAAGGGAACAATAGCATCAGAACCATGTAGGAAGAAGGCAAACCCAGAAAACAGACTGAGGAATAAAGCCATTGGAACCCGAAATGGAAAAGAAAAACTGACAAAGCTTATTAATGGGCTAGATTTAAGCAGTCAAAAATCACAGAAAACCAGCAGTGCCACTGACAAAGAAGGGAACATGAGCACACATATTTCCAAATTTATGTTGAACATATAAAGTCTGCAATGACAATTTAAAAATGCAAGTATAAATATCCTGCAAGTCATTTGGAAATAATTGGACCACATCCATAGCCTTAATGAGTAGACCAGATCAGAGAAGCAAGGCTAGGAATCATGAGCTTAGGAACAGTAATAGAAGTCAAGGGATAATTCATGGACAGTATGTGAACAAAACAGGCAGAAACTAGGTACTTTGGGATGCCAGCCCCATACTGGTATAGTCATTTAGTAGTTAAAAAAATATATTCTATAAAAATATAATCTGCAGCCAGGCGCGGTGGCTCATGCCTGTAATCCCAGCACTTTGGGAGGTCAAGGCAGGAGGATCACAAGGTCAAGAGATCAAGACCATCCACACCAACATGCTGAAACCTCGTTTCTACTAAAAATACAAAAACTAGCTGGGAGTGGTGGCGTGCACCTCTACGCCCAGCTACTTGGGAGGCTGAGGCAGGAGAATCGCTTGAACTGGGAGGCAGAGGTTGCAGTGAGCCGAGACTGTGCCACTGCACTGCAGCCTGGTGACAGAGCAAGACTCCGTCTAAAAGCGAGATATAAAAAAAAAAAAAATAGAGTAGGTGATATATATATATATATATATATATATATATATATATATGAAAAACAATGTGCAATCTATTGATGATAATTATCCTGACTGGAACAGAATTCAACTGAGGTGTTCAATATGACTTATCACCTACTCTATTTGATATATTGGTCTTTAATACCCACCGTACTGTCGTCATTCCAAACATCAGACTGGGCTGCCTGTCCTTGGAATGAATCACTCAGTTGTTCATCCTGTATGCTAGTCTGATTGGAGCTGGTGGCCAAAGAGGGTTGGTCATTATTCTGGAGTGAAGAATGCTCTGAATCTGTGGATGAAGGTAAATTAGGCGCTGGAATGTCATCTTGAAGAATCAAACATATCAAGTCCCCAGAAACAATCCCATAGGAAGCCAAGGTCTCTTCATCTCCAGTGAGGGCATCCTTGTAGTTCAATGTAATTGTAAATCGGGTATCAGAACTGCCAAGAAAGACGGATAAGCACAGTAAGAGCTACCTACTTCTGTTACCTTCAACAGCACATCTGAAGCATACATAAGCACACAGTATGACCCTAGAAGAACTAAGTCATGAAGAGACAAGGTCTCACTATGTTGTCCAGGCTGGTCTCAAGCTCCTGGCCTCAGGCAAGCCTCCTGCCTCAGCCTCCTGAGTTGCTGGGATTACAGGCATAAGCCACCATGTCCAGTTACATTTTTGTTTTTGTTTGTTTTTTAGAGACAGGGTCTCACTCTGTTGCCCAGGCTGGAGTGCAGTGGCACAGTGGCACAATCACAGCTCATGGCAGCCTCAAATTCCTGGGCTCAAGCAATCCTCTCACCTCAGCCTCCAGACGAGCTAGGACTATAGGCACAAATGACCCTACCAAGCTTAAAGTTTTGAGAAAATTATCAAAATTATTTATCAATGAATGCCTAATCTATAGATTTCTAATGGCCAAAACTCTCCACCTGGGGGACAGGATACAGTTATTCTCTATCATTAATCCATGCTTTCCTCAATTCTAAGATGTACTTTTTTGTATTTTGACATTTTTGGAATTAAGATGCTTCCTAGAATCAATCACATATCAACTGACAGCATTTTTCCCCTGCTGTTACATAAAACAATGTGTCTTCCAAGTGACAGCATGTAAGATTCAATGAAATACCTTTAAAATGCAAATTAGATCACATCATTCCTTCACTTAAAATCTTCTAATAGCTTCTATTTGGAATCCTTAACATAACTTCCAAAGCTCAACGTTTGATCTCTTCCCATTTCTCCTACTGCATCCTATGCCATCCGTCCTCTCTCACTGTTCTCTATTCACATGAGCTTTCCATCAGTTCCAAAAAGTAGATCAACTTTATTGCAGCTTTCGGGCCTCTGCATTTGCTCTTCCAGATCTTCAAATGACTGACTCCTCCTCATCATTCCAGTCTCAGCCCAAATGTCACCTCTTCAGAGATGCCTTTCATTCAGACTCCAGCACTCTCTATTCTGCTATGCTCTACTTGAAAACATCGTTATCTACTGATCTATTATTTGTCTACCCTACCCCTGCCACTAGAACTTCAGTTTCATAAGATCAGGGATCATGTCTGAACAGTTCAAACCATATCTTCAACACTGGCAAATAAAGTATTTGTGAAATAAATGCAACCACCAAACATTAGTTGGAAAGATCAAGATGAGTGTGAAATCAAGGATGTCTATTCAATATCCTTACAGGACAGTTTACTCACAATGGTCCCAAAAAACCAGATCCATATATTCATAATCACAAAAAGTTAGGGGAGTATATGTATATGACTGAGTATAAATTCATCTCTCTTACTGATGATGACAAGCTAAATTCACCCTTCTACTGACTGTTAGTTATGAGGCCTTTTAGTGGAACACAGCACAAACCCAAAAGCTCACTGCTAAACAAGCTCAGAATTCAAATAAGCCTGAAGCAACAAACTCCCATTCTTTCTGCATCACAGATTATTTGACATTAGAAGAATAAAATGTTTTTCATCACACAGTGGTGAGGAATAACAAAACATTATAAAACATTTTTAAAAACATTTACACTCAGCAATACTAATTTCATTACTTTTTTGAGACGTTAACAAAAGACGAACTCCTTTAACAATTATATTGTTTATTCTCACAATGCTGCATTTTGAAAAGTGCTCCAAATAATTCATGTTTTTATTTCACTCGTAAATATATTTTTTCTAAGTGTCCTTGGTAGAGAAATTAAAATTACTGAAATAGAAGCTATTCCTGTTTGTTAGAAAACAGTGGCCCTGCTTCTGTTTTCAAAATGCTTTGATAAACAAAATGTTGAAAATCTGCCATCTGCCCACAAAAACACCACCCCAACTTTGGCAGAAAAAGGAAAAACACCTCCAAAGAACTATGTGTTTATGGGTCATCTGTCACAGCAAAAGGCTGCTTTTTAAAACAGTATCTAGTACAATGTACGTTCAAATATCTGTTTGTAGAAAAGGTCATGGTCCGCTCAATAAATATACCAGCTTTTCCTCCCACTTTAGAAAAAGGGAAAAGCTATTTCTAAAGCAATATGTAGTTTTCCAGGATTCTACCTCTGATATTGGGGAGTTAAGAGAAGTATTTAATTCCAGGAAATGAAATTCTAGAAACTCCAGGCTTTTCAAAAGTATTTCATGGCTACTCTGTCTATGGAGTAGCCATTCTTTTATTCCTTTACTTTTTTAATAAACTTGCTTTCACTTTTCTCGTAAAAAAAAAAACAAAAACAAAACAGAAGCATTTCATGAGAATCCTAGCTCCACTTGCTCAGTAAAGATATTTTAAAAATAATATCATATGGACGTATTTTAAAACTGCACATTTATTAGAAAATGAGAATATTTTCAGAAAAAATGAGTTTACTTTCACAAGCTGAAGTTTACATTCTGTCCAGGTAACCAGCCTCAACCGTAAAAACAAATCTGAAAGAGAAACCAACGGGCCCTTTTATGCAAACAGTCATACTGAGTTTCACATCCTTTCAAGACTGCCTAATTTAAAAATAATAATATATATATATATATACACACATGGTAATACCTTTAAAAGATTAAGTCTGAAGATTTATTCAATCTTCTACTCATAACCTACTGGTAATGATGCCAGTATGTGAAACACACAGGTTTAACAACAAGAAATAACAGTAGGCATGTCACTTACCATAATGTTTAAAAGGAGTTATGTCAGCATCTTATTTAGGGTTTATTTTTTTAATCAGGAAAAAAACAGGCTTACTTTCAATCTAATAATGTTTTATCCAGAAAAATGAAAGGGCGAGAAGTTCAGAATAACGGTATCATTTTACCCAATTCCCTAAAAATAAGGTGAAAATGTAGGAAGGTTTTTGTTTTTGAAAAATTCACCTAAAAATCCTCGGGGAACATCATTTTTATTTTTCCTTAGCACACTCAAGTTTCAAATCCACTAGCTCAGTATTTGAAGAGGACCACTCTTACCGTGCCGCTTTACTCCCAAATTGTTGTTCCCCAAAAAGTATCTTTTAGGGAAACAAAGCAGCTTCATCTGCAGTCCCATAAACCAATAACAGAATATGATCCTTTCTCAACTTTACTGCCCCCGAACTGCAAGCTCTCAAGATCAACGTTTGCCTCAGTTTTAGCAAAAAAGCAACATTTCGCCCAAGAAAATCAAAGGGCTGAAACACGCCTACACGCTGTACTTTCTAAAACTTTTCAGCGGCTAAGTCCAAGCGCTCGCCGCGATGCCTGGCGCATGAACATAACAATCTAAAATTGCTGCCGCTTCACAGCAGCCATACAAGCTACCGGTGGCCTCGGATGGAGGGCAGATTTTTAACTTCCAGCAATTTCCAAACTTTTTCATTGAAATACTCCCAACAGCTGAAGAAATTAACTCGGACCCCTGACAGTCCAGAAAGGTTTAACCCAAGCCAAGCTCATCATTTCCAACTTGAAATCTAACCAGTTGTGGGAATTTTGCGTTCCCTCCTCTCCCCGGTTTCGTTTACTGCAAGACCAGAGGCCATGACTCACCCAGGAGGGGACCGGAGCCCCCGGGAGGCCGCGCCATGTTCTCCAGGAGCGGGACCCCAGCCGACCACCCGCGCGTCGAGTCGCCGGCACCCCCCGGCTCCGCGACGCCCGGAAGAGCCGAGGCCTCCAGTGAAGGTCCCCCCACCCCCGGCGTCCCCGCACCTGGCCTAGCGCCAGGCCACGCCCGCGCCTGCAGCCCACAGATGACGCCAACCCGCCCTGCACCCACCCCCAGCACTCCCCACTCCCCGCAGGCCGCCCAGCCCCGGCCCCCGCGTACCTGTACCCCCAGGTGCACAGCAGGGCCTGGCTCAGGTGCGCGCGCAGCTGCCCCAGCGTCGGCTCTGCCTCGGGCACCTCCAGCGGCCAGGTCCGCTTCAGAAGCCGCACCCGCAGCCTCATGACGGCGGCAGGCGGCCCGTGGGGCCTGGACCCGGAGGCGGCGACGGGGACAGCGGCGGGGCCGAGCAGCTCTCGCCCCAAACGGCTACAACCCCGGACCGGCGACTACCGGAGCTGAGGGGTTGCTGAGGCGAAACGAGGAAACAGCCCCGCCACCGTGGCCGCCCTGCCGGTCGGGCTCTGGAATATGAGCGCCCGCCCAACTCCTGAGGGCGCCGCCTGGAGCGGACCCCGAGAGCTGGAGGCGGGCAGGCGGCCTAAAGGAGCCAGGCCTCTCGGGGTCGGCCGATCGATGACTCGGCTCGCAACGGCGCTGCCTGAGAGCGCGGGCGCAGTGCGCAGGCGCCGAGATGCGGCCGCTCGGTGGCGTCCCGGTCTTGCCTCGGCGGTAACTGGGACTGCCTGTATTTGTTCCCTGTGTGCATGGAACAACGGTAGCGCAGACAGGGATGCTGCAGACAGACAATACAGTCGCCACTCCCCAGGACCAAGTGTCACCCCATTTCTTCTGTGGCCCCCAGCTCCAGCGGCATCTGCTCTGAGAAGCCTTAGGTTAATCTTTAGGCTTGGCCGGGCGCGGTGGTTCACGCTTGTAATCCCAGCACTTTGGGAGGCCGAGGCAGGTGGATCGCTTGAGCCCAGGAGTTGGAGATCAGCCTGGGCAACATGGTGAGACCCCCATCTCTACAAAAAAGACAAGAAATTCCGCAGGCGTGGTAGCGCCTGCCTGTGATCCCAGCTATTTGGGTGGCTGAGGCAGGAGGGCCGATTGAGCCCGGAGGTCGAGGCCTCAGTGAGCTGTGATGGCACCACTGCACCTCAGCCTAGTTCCACAGAACAAGACCCTGTCTCAAAAAAAAAAGTAGAACTATTTGTAGCCAGTAATCTATGTTCGACAGTTTATTAGAACTCTGTTGCTGCGTAACAATCACCCCAAAGTTTAACGCAATAAACATTTGTTGTCCCACAGGTTTTAGAGGTCAGGGATTTGGGGATACGTGGCTGGGTGGTTCTGTCTCCAGGTCTGCCATGAGATTACAGTCAAAGTGTAGCCCAGGGCAGCAGTTATTGATTAGGGCCGGAGGATCGGCCTCCAGGATGGCACACTCATGACTGTTGGCCGGAGACCTGTTTTTCACCACGTGAACCTCCCCATAGGGCTGTTTGAGTGTCCCCATGACATGGCAGCTGGTCTCCCTCAGAGCAGGTGATCCCAGAGAGACCAAGGCATAAGCCACAATGTCTTTTATGACCTAGCTCCAGAGGTCACATATGGCTTTTGTCATATTTACAAACCAACCCTCTGTGTGAGAGGATCCACCCGAAGGTATGAATGCCAACAGACAGGGATCGCTGCAGGCCATCCTGGAGGCTGGCTACCAGAGAGGGTCTAATTAATGATAACTTAGATGAGAGAGTATCAAGTTTCATCCTTGTATGATAACCATAGTCCAAATCCTTAGAGTCAAATAAAGTTTCTCCCAATAGGTGGCAGCACTTGTCCACATCCTGCCCTTGATTCTGCAAGTAAATATGTATTGATTGCCTACTTTTTGACAGATACCGCACATGCCGGAGACTCAGAGACCAAAAAGACACGTTTCTGTCCATGCAAAGTTTACAGTTGAGTGAATCAGCTCTTGCAGTAGAGTGTAAAAAGTGTCTGCTTTATGATAGACATACAGACCTGAGGATTGGGGTTGTTAGAAATGTTTGTTTTTTTGATGTCGTAAAGAAACAGCACTTGAATATAAATTTAATTTTTTTAGCAAGGCCATTTTTACTTTTTGTGGAAAGGGTATACTCACCAGTTTTGTCACGAGAGCACACTGAACAAAGGAGACAGGGTCGTTTATAACCTGACGCATCCACTTCACTGCTGTGTCTGGTTTTTATTGGCTGGAACGGGACTTTATATTTTGTATTTGTCTTGATTGGCTAGTAATTTAGAACTGTTTAAAAGAGGCAAAGGCAGAGGAGAACAAAAGAAGGAGGAAGTAACTTGTGGAATGTTGAGAAAGGTAAAAACCCCTTTAAATAAGGAAGAGGAACAGGCTGTGACTTAATGTTTGTTTGGACTAGTGTAAGTATGTTAGGGCAAATATTTAGGCTAAATTGTGGGAGTTCAGAACATAAAGTGCATTGACTTTTTTATTATGGCTAGCAGATATTTAAGAATGTTACCACAGGTCTTTGAATAAATTTTGGTTTTAAGAGTGTACATAGAGGTTTGCCGTGCCCATAGAATTCTTTAGTAGTGAGCAATGAGGAATGGTGCCAGGACCAGGATGACTCTGTGTGAACAGAGTGATGGACAGCACAGGTACATCCCAGATAAAGAAGAGCCTTGGGCTAAGCACAGGGTTGGGGACACATTCTAGAATGTATGGGAAGCCGCTAGACAGTTTGTAGCAGGGGGTCTTTACTATCAGGGTTCTTAGGTAGAAGCTGACTCTGGCTCAGCAGAAAAGGTATTAAAAGGATGCTGTATAGCTCAGGGAATTCTAGGGAGGATGCAGAAGTGGCCCCAGGCTAAGCTTCCAAGAATGAAGCTCAGAACCAAGCTGAAAACTGGCCTGATAAGGAAACTACTATGACCGGGATTGCTACTGGAGGAAACCGCCATCACAACTGCTGGGACGCACTAGGGAATGGCTGCCCCTGCCGCTGTTAACATCAAATCCCATATGCTTTTGCAGCCTCCTACATAATGCTAAACTTCCAAAAGAGCCTGTTTCTTCCCCTCGCTCACTTCCACATCAAAAACTCATAGGGGTGTCTGATTGAGGAAGTCTGAGCCCCACACCTGAGTCCTGGCTACAAAGGAGACTGGGAATTTGGGGTCTGAACTCCTTCCTCGGGGAGGCAAGACGTAGAATATTGGAATTTCCTCCCGAAAAAGGGAAGGCTATTCAAAAGATGGTAGGAAGCCTTGAATCTGACAGGTGTACACTAACTACTAGGGGCAGGCTCAGATCTGTAATGTGAATCTATCACTAGAGATTATGATAGGATGTGGGGGATAGATTAGGGTTTCTCAACCTCAGCACTATTGACATTTTGGATCACTTAAGTCTTCGTTGCAAGAGGCGGTTCTGTGCGTAGAATGTTTAGCAGCATCCATGGTCTCTATCCACAAAATGCAGGTAGAACACTCTCCCTCCCCAGTTGTAAGAACCAAAGATGCCAAATATTCCCTGGGAGGAAAAACCACCTTGAGAACCACTGGATTAGAGACCAGCTCTGTCTCTATAGAAGATTTTTTAAAAAATCATCCGAGCATGGTGGTCCCAGCTAACTAGGGAGGCTGAGGCGGGAGAATGCTGGAGCCTGGGAGGTTGAGGCTGCAGTGAGCCGTGATCACACCACTACACTCCAGCTTGGGTGACAGAGTGAGACCCTATCTCAAAAAATTAAAATTAGAAATAAAAAGAGGGAGAGAGAGGGACAAAGTTTGGGTGGGGGGTGCAGTAAGAATTTTCCCAATTTGATCTGTAAACTTCAGTAATTATTTGAATCTTTTATCACAAGAATGTGTTCACGTATTTATTGGATACTTAAGAAAAATGTTATTAGGAATATTAGCATCTGATCATAGTGAGAAATGCTGTTTTCTGCTGCAAGGGCTAGATAGAATACTTGAATATACTTTATTTCGGTGGCTCTCAACTGTGGCAACTGCCTGACAGGAGACATTTGACATAGTCTAGAAACGTTTTGTCACAACTAGGGTAGGAAGTTGTGGTGCTACTGGCATCTAATAGGTAGTGGTAGGGATGCTGCTAAACGTTCGTTTATTTATTTATTTATTTATTTATTTATTTATTTATTTATTTATTTTTGAGGCGGAGTCTTGCTCTGTTGCCCAGGCTGGAGTGTGGTGGCACAGTCTCAGCTCACTGCAACCTCCACCTCCAGGGTACAAGCCATTCTCCTGCCTCAGCCTCCCAAGTAGCTGGGATTACAGGTGTGTGCCACCATGCCCGGCTCATTTTTGGATTTGTAGTAGAGACAAGTCTTTACCTCATTGGCCAGCCTTGTCTCGAATTCCTGACCTCAAGTGATCCACCTGCCTTAGCCTCTCAAAGTGCTGGGATTACAGGCATGAGCCACTGCGCCTGGCGTGCTAAACATTATATAATAGACAGGACAGCCCCCTACAACCAAGAATTATGTAGCTCAAAATGCCAGCAGGACCGAAGTAGGGAAATCCTGGTCTACCTGAATTGGACTCACACCACTGATTCCCAAATGTTTCAGAGTAATATCACACTATCTTGTTTGTTTGGTTCCATAATACCCTTCATATCTCAAAAAGTCATACATATATGCATTTAAATTTTAGCATGAATTTAAATTCATTTTGAACTGCAATAATATAATGTGACTCCCTTCTAGATAACTAGTAACAATGGAAGGAACCGACGTGAGTAGGTTCATTTGTCAAAACCAAGAGAGCATCGCCGCTCTAAATGGTTCCAGAGCGTGGCTGGTGTGAGGAGTCACAGTCTGCATCAGTCATTGATGTCCACCCAGAAATATCATTACACAGACATCAATGGAGTGTGTGGCCTGGGACAGAGCGGGGACAAGAGGAGGAGCTACTGCTGGGTGATAGGATGATTCTGCCAGACTTCTCCCCAGCCCTCCCAGGGTGAACTGTAGGATGACTCATTACCTCCAGAGCCACATGAACTCCAGGCAGCTGCTTCTGGTTAGAAATCAACTAGTTATTTCAAACAAACACATAAATCTGTGCTGTGCAGATTCAATTAGCAGCTCAGAAAACCAGATGGGTTGCCTAGCAACAGCATCCTTCCCTCTTCCCACCTTCTGCATACCCTGGGTTGTGGGTTGCCCTTTAGTGACCTTCCTAAAAGGGCAGCATAGTATAGTGGTAAAAAGGCAGATCCTTGAAAACGGAACACCTGGGTCCTGAATCCTAGCTCCACAACTTACCAGCTGTAATGTCTAAGCTTAGGCAAGTTGTCCCACCTAGCAAATGGAAATAACATTAGTTCCTTATACAGTCTTGAAGAGTATTTAGTGAATTGGTATATGGATGGTGCCCAGAACAAAACAAACACTCAATAAATGTTAGCTCTTATTTTTCTCTACCCTATATATCCTTCTTTAGGGTTTCCTTTTAACTAGATTTCACCAACACAAATATTGGGGGCAATAAGGGATTGGAACTCACAATGTCTTTTGCCCCAAGACTGCCTTATGTGGCGCCTCCCTCCATATCCACATAATCCCTCTTCCCTCCCACTTTTGTCTCCTACCAAGAATAATATAATTTGTCCTCCAATTTCAAAAATGTTTGATCTTCAGTTAGCTCTTTCTATATGGTTATAGCTCAGACATTCTAGAAATCAAGAACGGGGATGCTCAGTTCCCTAACACTGTCTCTTGACATCTCGCTTTAATGAACCAGTATTTCTACCTAGTTATTTATGATTTTTCTTTTGGAGTCTTAATTAAGAGTGTTCCCCGATCTACAAAGACAAACACACTGTCAGCTATTTGACAGTGTAATAATTAATCTTGCATTTTAGATTGCCATCGTGAGTAGGCTGAAGAAGCAGGCATTCCCAGCAAATCTTATGTGAAATATGGAAAGCTAAAATAAACAGTGAAACTGGATAGGGTGCTGCTGGCTTTTGCTGTTGATGTTTTTAAAGATGAATTTGGCAAAAGTGCCCTAAACAGCTAATTAGGAAGGCTAATTAGCTGATTTCTAAGGCCTCTTCCAAATAAAAGACAACAGACTAGCTACACTCTCTTCTTAGATCTTTGTTTCCTAGGCTTTAATTATTTGAGCCCCTTTTTCAAAAATTATTCTGTCCTAAGGCTGGGTACGGTGGCTCATGCCTGTAATCCCAGCACTTTGGGAGGCCAAGTCGGGTGGATCAGGTCAGGAATTGGAGAACAGCCTGGCCAACATTGCAAAACGCCATCTCTACCAAAAATTAAAAAATTAGCCAGGCGTGGTGCTGGCACCTGTAATCCCAGTTACTCAGGATTTAGTGAATTCATACATGGATGGTGCCCAAAACATAACAAACACTCAATAAATGTTAGCTCTTATTTTTCTCTACCCTAGATATCCTTCTTTAGGGTTTCCTTTTAAACAGATTTGAGGCAGGAGAATTGCTTGAACCCAGGAGGAAGAGGTTGCAGTGAGCCGAGATCGTGCCACTGCACTCCAGCCTGGACAACAGAGTGAGACTCCGTTTCAAAAAAAAAAAAAGTATTCTATGTCCCATGTGAGCTGTACTATTATTTACTATTTTTCCCCATAAATCAACCCACTTCCTAAAATGTATATAAACTCATTTAAAACGGAAAAGTTATATAAAGGGGAAACTTTTTAAATGTCCAAATAGAGGGTAACTGTAAAAAGTAAATACCATGAAAACTGAACTTTGTATACTTCTTAAAAACAAAACTGGTTTAAGATACCTTTGTAATTATTGACTTCAAATAAAAATAGATGAAATGCATCTAATTTATTGACACTGTGTGAAAAAAGCGTAGGTGCCGCCTCGTCTAATTTAATTCTCACAGTGGCTCTTCAAAGTAAATGTGAGCTCCACTTTTAGAGGTGATGGCTGTGAGACCTGGAAGTGAAGTAAATTGTTCAAGGACCCAGAGTTGGAATGGGTAGCGCAGGTCCAGGTCCAGGGCAGGCGAGAGTCCTCAGGACTGCAGGGTGAATCTCTACACCTTGCACTGTCTCTCCTCATCATTCTCATCCAAGCCGTCTTCCCTCTTCTATCTTGTGGCAGACTCCTGGAATACACTGCAATGATTCTGGGGTTTTCACCAAAGATATAGTTAGACTTTCAGGTCTTTTGTAACAGGAAGAAAAAGTATCTGCATCAGGAAAGATACTGTTATTTTACAGTTGTTGGGTTTTTTGTTTTTGTTTTGTTTTGTTTTGTTTTGTTTTTGAGACAGACACTCTGTGGTCCAGGCTGGAGTGCAGTGGCGTGATCTCGGCTCAATGCCAGCTCCTCCTCCCGGACTCATGCCACTCTCCTGCCTCAGCCTCCCGAGTAGCTGGGACTACAGGCACCTGCCACCACGCCTGGCTAATTTTTTGTGTTTTTAGTAGAAACGGGGCTTCACCATGTTAGCCAGGATGGTCTCGATCTCTTGACCTCGTGATCTGCCCGCTTCGGCCTCCCAAAGTGCTGGGATTCCAGGCCTGAGCCGCCGCGCCCGGCCAGTTGTTGGCTTCTTTCTATAACAGAGAAAAGGAATTGAGAATGAGCAGGGGATGGGCCGGGCAGGGACCAGACAGTGAAGGTGGTAGCTGGGGAAGAAGATGGAGCCAAGAAGCTGCTTTGGAGAGGAGAGAAATGAAAGGGGAGACCTAGGATCCTGGAGAAAGACAGAGAGAGAGGCGGCGGGGGAGGAAATTGATGTTGCCACTCGAGAAAATAGTGAGGAAAAGGTAGAAAGATGCAGAGGTGTTTTGTGATTTCTTTTTTTTTTTTTCCATGTAGTGCTTGTGATGTTGTCCTTGGTCTTCCATATTGTCCTTTGTCTTCCATGTCTAGCTCTGTATTTTTTCTAAGGCACAGTACAATTTCAAGAGTTTCTCTGCATAGCACCTGAAGTCATCTTCCACACCTTCAGTAGCACATGCACGTGGGAAGCTGCCTCTGATGATCTCATTCATTTCTATGGCTTTAACTCCACCTTTTGGATGATGACTTAGACATTCGTATTTCCAGTTGACCTCGTCCCTGAACTCTGCCCACCTGACATCACCATTTAGATGTCGAATACCATAACTTCTGCCCCACTCCATTTCAGACAAACTGGCTCACCTTTGCAGTTCCCTCCACCTTTTCCTTTCAGCACTTTGCCTGCCTGGTTTCCAAGGGTCAGATCTCAGCTCAAATATCACCTCCTCAGAGACGCCCACCAGAGCATCCTGATAAAATAAGCCCATCTCCCCCAGTTGCATTGCTCTGCCAATTACAAAACCACCTTACCAACGACATTCCCTTATTTCCTTCATAGTACATGTCACAATTTATACATTTTTGTTTATTTTATTGTTTGCTTACTTATTTTGTCTCCATCGACTAAAACATAAACTCCTTGTAGACAAAGATTTCGTCTGTTTTGCTGAAGAGAACTTTGCACATTGTTAGGTGCTCAGTAAATCTGTTGATTGAATGAATGGATTCATCTATGATGAATGACAATAAATGATTCCATGCAGAGTGTCTCTACACTTTATCATTATTGATACGGCCACATGCTAATGAGTAGAATTTCACGCAGTTGACAGTTTTAATAGCACATTCTCACATGTTACTATGTTTTTCTTCACCAGAACCTATCAAGGAAGTTACTATTTCTATACCCACTTTACCCTAAGGAAACTCAGTTCAAATCAGTAAATATAACTCAAGGTATAACTCCTCTGAAAAGCTGTGAGAGGTATGGACAATGCCAAGTGAAAGCATCTGTGGTTCCTTCCAGACTGACTTATCATCCTGATTTTCCCAGGACTGTCCTGGTTTTAGTACTGAAAATCCTGCATTCTGGGGGAAACCAGGACAGTTAGTCACCCTGTCTTACCCAGAAAAGTGTAGATAAGTCATAAGAACTTCATGCAATCAGGCTGGGTGCGGTGGCTCATGCCTGTATTCCCAGCACTTTTGGAGGCGGAGGCAGGCTGATCACTTGAGGTCAGGAGTTCGAGACCAGCCTGGCCAACATGGTGAAACCCTGTCACTACTAACAATACAAAAATTAGCCAAGCTTGGTGGTGTACACCTGTAATTCCAGCTACTCAGGGGTCTAAGGCACAAGCCTGGAGGCAGAGGTTGTAGTGAGCCAAGATCACGCCGCTGCACTCTAGCCTGGGTGAGACTGTCTAAAAAAAAAAAAAAGAACTTCATACAATCAAATCCCTGGCCATTAAAATACATTAATGGCCGGGCATGATAGCTCACATCTGTAATCCCAGCACTTATGAGGCCAATGCGGGTGGATCACTTGAGGTCAGGAGTTGGAGACTAGCCTGACCAATATGGCGAAACTCTGTCTGTACTAAAAATACAAAAAATTAGCTGGGCGTGGTAGCGCACTCCTGTAATCCCAGCTACTAGGGAGGCTGAGGCAGGAGAATTGTTTGAACCCAGGGGGCAGAGGTTGCAGTGAGCCAAGATCACTCCACTGCACTCCAGCCTGGGTGACAGAGCGAGACTCTATCTCAAAAAATAAATAAATAAAAATAAAAATAAATAAAACACATTAACTAAAATGCATTTATCGGAGATGAGAGTAGGGTTGGGGTTTGGAATCTAAAAATGTTAAGTTGCATAATAGTTGATGAACCCATCCACCCAACTTACGTTTAAGGAGTGCTGGAACAGGAAGTCATTAAGAGCATTCTGAAAAGGAGCGGACGGACACTGAGAGATGCCAACTGAGGTCCTACCCTGAATGATAAAGATGGTAACTAGGTCAGCCTGATTGTCAAGCCTCATGCTTTCAGACTGAATCTGATGATCCACCACAAGTCCCAAAGGTATTCTGGGCAGTAGCAGAGCCATCCACTGCAGGCACCCTGACCGGAAGGAACCAGCTTATGATTCCAGACAGGAAAATTCTTCCTCTTCCAATTCAGTTTAACACCGTTTGCAATCATTTTGGTAAAGTAGCCATCACAATTTCACAAGCTGTGTGTGTGTGTGTGTGTGTGTGTGTATTTTGCAGGAAGATAATTATTGCATAGGTGGCATTGTCTGTTCATCTAGGTAGATACTGTAGTGTTCATTCATGCCATTGGGTAATTGTAGTGAAGCAATTATGTATCACATTTTGAAAGAGGCATTAAAAAAATTCACCACTGAGATGAGTCAGACTTAATTATCTAACAGCAGCTGAGTTTAAGGCACAAGGTGGAGAACACATCAGCTTCAAAGGCAGAGGGAATTGAAGGTGCTCTCCAGCTTTGGATACTTCCTCGGCTTGAGGTAAGAATCATGAACAAACTTCGTGTCTCTGCCAGCCACGATCTCCAAACTGGAGATGTCCCAGATTTGGTAGGACACTTTAAACAGGCAGCTACCATATATCCTGGGTTATTATTATTGTCTGCCTAGAATTTTCTGTATCTTTGTTTGTTTGTGTGATGTCCCACCTGGAGGCTTCTTAGGCAAAAAGCTTTAGTGAAAACTAAACAGCCATAAGAAAGAGAAAAGAGTTGGTTTAAACCACCTACTTAGTTTTGTATTGTGGAACGAGGTTAAGAAGGTTGGTCAGTGATCTGGACTTATTTTTGTCTCCATTTCAGTGGGGAACCCAGCACAGTGGCAGAAAATTCTATCTTGTCTCTCAAAATCAGCATGGTTAGGACTAAGGAGTTGTTATAATCTCTGTGTTTTCAAGGCAGGTCTTAAAGCACATCAGTGACCTAGATCCTGCCAGAGCAAAACTAGCCACCCACTTGCCTGGACTGTTGGACTTGTTGGTGTTAGGCACAGAGCTTTGGGGAAAAGATGTGGTGTGAATTCTCAAGGTCCTTGTCATTAGAGATGTTGCTATAAAACTCGATGTGAGGACTGGATCCCTTGAAATATTCCGCCCATATTCCGGACCTATCGATTTAGACTTCTTAGGTACAGTCATTTTGTCTTAACCAATATGTTGGAATACCCTTCTCGTCTAGACTTCTTTAAACCTGTCAAACTTAATTTTTCAACCTGCGCCTCTGTTTTGAAGGCTACATTTTACTCATTCATTACTCCCTTAATCAGTTTCTCCAGAGTCAGTCAAAGCTCTTGCCAAGGAGCAGTAGTAGTAGGCCCATCTGCGAGTTTCAGGTGTTTCCTAAACTGGACTGGCATTTTCTTATTCCTAGTTGTCAGGATGACTCACACAAGGACCATTTAATTTAAGAGTATTATTCTGACTGTATATTTGTATAGAAAAATAATGACTACTGAGATTTTGAATCTTGGAAAGAAGCAATTCACCAGAAGCAACAAAATAGATAACTTGCTAGCAGGGTTTTTAAGTGATCCTGGATCCTAGTAACAGGCAGCTAGCCCTGCCTGCACTTGTCAGCCAAATTACTTAACCTTTTAGTAGTCATCACCTTGCTTGACAAGGTTCCTTTCCTCCCCTGCCCACAAGTTATCATCCTAACTGAACAATTCAACCAAAAGTTAGGTACAATTCACCCCTTCACACCCCAGTAATTTATTTCACTCACAAAATTTCTAGAGGAAAAATACGTTTTCCTGTCTGCAATGGTGGATTCCTGGATCTCCATCAAAGTGTACCACTTCAGAAACTTTTTTTAACCAAGAAGGGAAAACAGGTTTTACTGCTGGCAGGGAATTTAAAACTCCAGTTGTGTCCGAGAAAATAAGAAGGGATTTGCACTGTGATGCTTGAACGTTTCTAGATGCTTATTGAATTTTTCCACCTTGAAAATGGCGTCAAGCAACTTCTATTTAAAATTCCCAGATGAAAATGAAAGCCCTCGCATATATAGAGTCATTCAATAAAAATAAATTCATCAACACTAGAATTAGGAACCAGAAGAACAAGGTTGGGTTCCCAGGTGCCTCACTTACTGTGGGATCCTGGACGAGTCATCAGATTCTCTAAGCCTCCATGTCCACGTGTCTAAAATGGGAGTAAGATAATAATAACATCTACTTCAGACAAGTGTGAGTTTTGTAAAGGGTAAAGAAATAAAAATGTATTATTTTAGTTGTTATTCTATTCACAAGTAATATCTCTTCTTTGGTTTATTATGTTCTTTTTCACTGTGGAAATGGAGAGCTCTATATTAAAAATATGGTGGTTTGTTTTTTCCTCTATTTTCCTAACCATTTGTAGAACCCTTCTTAGTTAACTGGAATCTTTTAAGTCACTCAGTTGATCAGTTAGCACATATTAATTGGGGTTCTTCCATGTGCCAGGCAGAGATATCATGTCTGCCTTAATTTGTACACAATCTAATAGGTACAAACATTTTGGTCTTAACATTCTTTCCCATTGCTTTCCATTGCTATGAAAATATTTTGGTTTGTTTGTTTGTTTGTTTGTTTGTTTTTTGAGACGAAGTCTCGCTCTGTCGCCAGACTGGAGTGCAGTGGCACAATCTCGGCTTACTACAAGCTCCGCCTCCCGGGTTCAAGCGATTCTCCTGCCTCAGCCTCCTGCATAGCTGGGACTACAGGCGGGCGCCACCACGCCTGGCTAATTTTTGTATTTTTAGTAGAGACGGTTTCACCGTGTTAGCCAGGATGGCCTCGATCTCTTGACCTCATGATCTGCCCGCTTTGGCCTCCCAAAGTGCTGGGATTATAGGCGTGAGCCACCGCACCCGGCCTATTTTGCTCTTTTAAAACAAAAATCTCTCTAATGCCTGTCTTGGCATAACACACTCATTTACAATTTTTAGCCAGCAGTGATATTAGCAAGACTGCTTTTCAGTTTGGCCTCGCCATATGTTAAAATGTGGAAATGCTTCTATACCAGTTGGTCAGTAGCCACTAACCTGAGTCCCAGAAGTGTTCTCCTCACTCGCATAATTCATCTCTACTTATCCCCCTTTCCAGGACACCTTGACTAACCCCCAAGGGCAACTAAAGGATCAAGAAAGGCCCAGCACAGCAGAAGACCAACTGGACCTAGCAACTGCAGGAGGTACGTGCATCCATTCAGAGTGTTAAGATGCTGTTACTGTCACTCTGCCTTCCAGGACTTCGAGGGCTTTACACCCCCTTATCCCACTCACCACATTTCCTCCAACCTTCAGATCACTCATTGCTTGGCCAGAGATCGTCTTCTCCTACCCAAATCCCTTCCCCTCGGCTCTCAACCCTCCCATTTCCCTGTGCTTCCCTTAGTGCTGTCTGCACTCTGACCATCCTCAAGTGATCCTTTCTTAGCTCTGCTCCCAACACTGCTGCCCAGGTTCCTTCTGTAGCTTGTCCTGTAGAACCCAAACCAACTCTTCAGGGTGGAAATATCACACTGGATTCATAAGGCCATATCGGTGGTAAAATATTGAAATGCCTTAACAGCTAAGGGTAAGAAGCCATTACTCTGAGTGTCCCCCTCCTATTCCCAGTGCCCCCAACTACTCTGGCCCTTCCTGCAAGATATCCCCTGTCCTCCCCAAGATCTGGCACTCAACTTCCTGGCCCCTGCTCCAGGAATGTGGCCAACATCTGTTTTGATGGATGCCTGCAGTTTACTAGTACATAAATACTTTGTTTACCATCTCTGTGAAGAAGTGTAATACATGATAGAGTAAGGTAAGGGATATTCCTTCATTTATTAATTCATCAATTCGTTCTACCAACACTTAACAGTCACTCACTGTATCCCAGGCACTGAGCCAGACCTAGGACCTCCAAACCAGATGCAGTCTCTGCCTTCATGCACTTATATTCTGGCAGGGAAGGCAAATAATAAACCAAAGAAGAAACACACACACATAAAAAAACACACACACATAAAAATATATATATTTTTATCAAGGGTTCAAGAGGAAATGAAATTAGCTCAGAGAAGTCATAAATGGCTTTAGAAAGAAGACAGTGTTTTAAATGGGCCTTAGGGATATGCAGGGTTTCTGCAGACGTAGGTGGAGGGGAAAAACATAGGCAATAGCATTAGGCAGAAAACGTGGCATGTGTTTAGGGACCAGTAGTTCAGTTTGGCTGGATGGTGGGGTGTAGAGGGGGCTCCTGGGAGATCAGGTGAGGGATGTAATTAGGTTGACTCAGCCAGCCTTCTCAGACCTGAAGATGAACTTATGCACAGACAGGTTAAGACCTTGTTTCTAAACCTTTTGGCCTCCAGCAAAATACCCACATGAGCATTCACTAATCTGAGCACAGGCCCCCTGTATAAGTTGGGGAGTTTTTGCACTAGACAAAATTCCAGCCCGATGGGTACATAGGATAGCCCTTCCACCTCCCACCCAGCTGCGTACACTGGTGTGGGGTTTTCCTAAAATGCTTTCCACTGGCTCTACTTTGTGCCAAGAGGCTAGCATCTCTCCAGAGGGGCGCCTTTTCCCATTTCACACAAAAGCCCAAAATAGGCTAGCAGTGGCCTTGCCTGGACACTTCCATCCCTAATCAGACTTCTCTGTTCTTATCAAATAAATTCTCTAGAAATTCCCTTTGTCTACATTGCCCCGCTCCCACCTCCATGGCCTCGCCTTAAAGCCTACCCACCCCCCTTAATCAAACCTCTCACCTACTTTGGCCAAGTGCTCCACCTCTTACAATGACTTCTTTTCCTTCACCCAGGGTGTGCCTGAATCCTAGTCCTCTCTGAATCCTTACTTGGCCACCTGGCCGGACCCTTCCCTCTGTCTAAACACATGGCCTTCACAGTTTCCTCTTTTATTTTATTTTATTTTGAGACAGGATCTTGCTCTGTTGCCCAAGCTGGAGTGCAGTGGCATGATCACAGTTCACTGCAGCCTCCACCTCCCAGACTCAAGCAATTCTCCCACCTCACCCTCCCAAGTTGCTGGGACTACAGCTGTGCACCACCACCCTCAGCTAATTTTTTATTTTTATTTTTTATTTTTTTGAGACAGAGTCTCGCTCTGTCACCCAGGCTGGAGTGCAGTGGCATGATCTCAGCTCACTGCAAGCTCCGCCTCCTGGGTTCACGCCATTCTCCTGCCTCAGCCTCCCGAGTAGCTGGGACTACAAGCGCCCGCCACCTCGCCCGGCTAGTTTTTTGTATTTTTAGTAGAGATGGGATTTCACTGTGTTAGCCAGGATGGTCTCGAGCTCCTGACCTCATGATCTGCCTGCCTCGGCCTCCCAAAGTGCTGGGATTACAGGCGTGGGCCAACACGCCTGGCCTAATTTT